>NC_056727.1:277894124-278016624 GCF_019279795.1 Protopterus annectens
AGACTTGTCAGGCAGTTGGGGTGGTATTTCCCAGGGTATGTAGTCACACCCCATTTGTGGAGAGGGGTCACTATAGCAGTACACAATTCAGTAGGGACAAAGCCTGGGGTGAGGCTATGCTTGAACAGGGCACACAGGTATGGTGCCAGGTCACTCTGTAGTTCATGTAATACATAGTCAGGGATATTGTCAGGTCCCATCGATGCTGTAATCTTAGCCCTAGGACAGTGGTGTTTTAACCTGTACTGCAGTAATACTGGGTGCCTGGCAGTGTACTGGTATTGTGATTGGTCCTTTGGGGGGATAGGGGTAAAGTTTGCACTCAGTATGTCAGCCAGTATATTGGCAATATTTGTTGGCTCAGTCTAGGAGGTACCATTGTCTATTAGCTCAGAAAAAATCTTGGTATTGCCATGGAGATTCTTTACATAACTATATGAGGCCTTGTGGTTGTCTTTACTATGTGCTCCAATTCTGTTTTCACAGCTAACTTTGTAGTATTTGATGAGGTATCTCAACTTTTAATTGAGGCCGATAAGGCTTTTTTCCAGTCTTGGGAACTCACCTTATTCCATATCAGTTCCCTCCTTCTGTTGTACAGTTTCTTTATGGCCAGAGACCACCAGATTGGCTTCCTTTTTTTGAAGGTGAGGGTCCTGGTTCTATTAGGTATGGTGGTATCCATGCATCTGTGTACGTGTTCATAGTGCTTTGTTGCTTGATTCAGCAGTCATGCAACTAGTCTCAATTCGTATGTCTGCTGTGAGGTTAGCCACCTCTCTTCTTAGGAGGCCATAGTTAGCTTTGGAAAGGCTTTTCATGGTGGTTACCTGTGGGGGTGGGGGCTGTGGATTTCTAAAGGTGATTAATTTGTGTTCAAATATAACAGGGGAGGAGTTAACTACTGATGTACAGCAACAGTTGTCCATGTTAGCAAGGACCAGGTCGATGTGATGGGCATGTGCATCAGTGCATGAGTAACTTTCCCAGTTAATGGTGGGATAGGTGAATTCAACCAGTATGAGGGTGTAGGTTGGACACTAATATTCTCCAGGGTGTTTAGGGTCATGGAGTGTGAGTCATGGGACATGTTTGGGGACTTATAGTCGGCTACAACTTGAACCACTGGCTTACACCTGCAGGATCTGTGATGCATAATGTTGGTCTACTACTCTGGAGGTATGTGCATTCTTAAAGAATATGGAAATACCACCACCTTTGGATCTTCAGTCCAAGTTCTACAGCCAAAAGATGTGGAATGAGTTATAGGCTGGTAGTGCAGGGGTGCTTCCTGCTGCATTTAACCAGGTCTGTGTTACAGCACAGATGTCATTGTTCCATATTTTAAGGAATATTTCCAGTGAGTGCATTTTCAGATTTAGACTTCTAGGGTGCAGCAGCATAACCCTAAAATTTCATGTGTTTGTAGCTGTTATATATTTATGTATGTTTACATATATATATATATATATATATATATATATATATATATATACACATATGCATTCATTCACATTTATATATATATATATATATATATATATATACATATGCATTTATTCACCTTTATATATATATATATATATATATATATATATATATATATATATATATATATATATATTTATATATGCACACATATACACACACACACGTGTTTATGCAGTCTCGCTCTCTCTGTATGTGTATATATATATATATTTATAGATTTGCCCACATATGTGCATCTCCATACATATATATGTGTTAATATAGAGAACCTGACTGATTCTACAGACTCCTTTCCCTACTGTTGAATGACTATACTAACTGAGATGTTTGGAAAATTATTGCTGTTTTATAGAGCTCAGATAGTGTAATGGTACGTTGTTTTGATTGTAGTTTACAGGGCCCTGGGTTCACGACTTCGTAGGACATAGTCTTTTGTTGAAGGCAGAACAGTTGCTGCTGGGGAGGAAGGGATAATGGCAATAATTAAAAGAGGTCCCTAGTTTGGGCCCCTTGACCCCCATTTTGTCAGCCTTTGGACAGATTTGTCACAGTAAGAGGTTCAGAGTGAGGATCTGATGTCCAACTGCGCTACACATACGCGTGCACACACACACACACACACACACACACACACACACACACACATATATACATATATATATATATATATATATATATATGTATATTCACTTTATAATCCCGAAATCCTGAAATACCGAATTTCAGAACGTCGAGATCATTAAGCAGAAACCTGACAATCTCAAAACTACAGAAGAGCGAATTTTAAAATCGTGAACACTACACTAACAATACACCACACACACACACACACACACACACACACACATATATATATATATATATATATATATATATATATATATATATGGGTTACCTTCATTTGATCGACAGCCCATTTGACTGAAACCCATTTGACTGATAACTAGTACTTCACTACACTTTAAGGCATATAACAAGGATTTGTCCCCTTCCCCAATGTAGTGCGACCCTGGAGTAGGTATATATAGTTAGGGGGGTGCGGGAGGCGCAGCCGCTCACATTGGGGGGTGTTGGTTTAAATTCTGTACTTTTTGTGTTATTTTCTTCTTTTAAACGAAACTATTGTATTGTGAGATCACTGCTCTCGGACATGTGCTCTGCGCTCATACACAGAACTGTGTCCGTATTAGAGCACGGCAGCGCACCTTCATGAATATGCTTGCTGTACTGCAGTGCTGCACGGGAATGGGCCCTTACATGCAAGAATAAGCTGTTCTTGCATGGAAGTTTACTTAATCCTTTTCCAGAGAGATTTCTGTATTTGGCATTGTATGTATATACATATATTTCTGTGTTTGGCAATTTAAATATATATTATCTATGCATATATTATGCATAGATAATATATGTATACATAACTGTTCTTATGAATACATTTAAGTGTGAAAAAATGGAGAAACAATGAAAATAAATAATAAACAAATATCATTTCATGAGCAACTATGAAAAATGTGAAAAGCTCATCAAATTCTTTATGAAACTTAGATGGGTTAGTAAAAGATTTAAAGGAAATGTGTAGAGGAAGTGAGAATACATTATAAAGCACAATGACCAGAAAGTAGATATGAAAGTATTTAAAATGAGAATGTTAATTTTACTAAAGTATTGGTATTGATATTGATATGGAGATTTTGTATATAAGAGGAAATGTGCGTACCTCCAAGATTTGTAGGATTCTCATCCTTTAATTAATTTGTGTAAAATCTGGAGGGGCTATTAGTTTAGATTTACTCTATGGGCATGAATCTTTATGCACTGAATATACATGTAAAGGCAACATTTATAAGTGTGCTTCCTTTTTGTAATGTCTTTAAAAGGGTGCTGTTTGCTTGATTTCAGAGATTTCGATATCTTCTTGTCAAAAGATGGAGACATGGATAGTTTATCTCTCATCTGGAAGATTTCCTTTTGCAACAAGTGAACCTGTAGCATCTGCCATAACTTTGTAGCTGGGTGTTTTTTATAATGTCGTTACTCCCCTTTTTTGCTTTTAGAATGACAGGCTTTTGCCAAAAATTGATACCAGATTTTGCCAGCTTATAGTGTTCTTTCAAACTGCAGGTAGATCTTCTCCAAAAAGAGTAGGTCTATCACCAATTATTTTTGCCATTGAAAGACTCTTGAACATTTTACAGTGCTATTTAGCCCATTAGTCTTCAATGAAAGTCATTTTATTTAAATACAATAAGAGACTAAACAGCTTAATCAAGTCAACTTCCAAATTTATCACATAGCTTTGCAGGTCATCCCCTAGTACCTAGCTTCAAGGTAATGTAGAGGAAAACATGTTCAACGCTCTCCTTTAAAAGGGTTATAAGACTGGTGTCTCAGCGAATAAAAACATAGGTAAAGAATTGGCTAAAGGGAAACATCAACATAAAAGACAATTGCAAAAGCAGTACTGAAACTACACAAAATATAGTTCATCTAAAATTCTTTGCAATGAATGTTGCAGTATTTGAAATAAAATGCACTGAATGCCAAGTCCATACTCCTTATGTTTCCAGGGAGATTCCCTTATACTTGGCATACATTATTTAGGATATTCATAAATTCCAGAGTAAAAAAAATCTTGATACATAGTATTGTTACTACACTATAAGCATGTGTTAATATACATCACCATAGGTGTACACAGATCAGTGTCCATGTCTGTCACACAGTGTCTGCCATGTACATGCACCCAGCTCTGTACACACGTACACGCATGCTCGCACACACACACACACACACACACACACACACACACACACACACACACACACACACACACACACACACACACACACACACACACACGCATTCCACTCATGAGAAACTTACCATCATATTCAGCCATGGGCTGCATGACGTGTCCCTCTTTTTAAAGATATATAGATGACTTCACACTAAGCATTGCACTTAGAATCAGATGTGGGTATTTGCTTGATGTCATCTAGTAAACTAGTCATACATAGTTATTGCTACATGCAGATAATATGCACTAAGCATGGCAATATCACAGATCATCCCATTAAAAATTCATGACACACACGCACACTTATACACATATACACAAGAACAAGCCATGCCATGGAACATGCTCTAATATGATTACCATGATTCCACAGAACATCACCATGTGTAACCATGGATTGTCTTGAGATGTGTCCTTCTCTCTACAGATTCACAGACAACTTCTTGGCATGCGCTATATTTACACAATATGTATTTTTGGGTCATGAATGTCCATTACACCAGTCAGACATTTGTATTGCTATATACAGCCAGTATACAGTCAGCATGGCCAAGTCCCCTACACAAGCAAATGTCTCACATCATTCAGCCCATAACGAATGAGAGAAACACACACACACACACACACACACACACACACACACACACACACACACACACACACACACACACACACACACACACACACATGCATAAATCCTGCTCATGGTACAGGCTGTGATATGGTTACCTTGAATCCCTGGACAGGGAGCTAAAAACAGATGTGGACCATGTGCTGTGACTGTTGCAAATACTGCAATATGGTACTGTTGGTCACCGTACTGTGGTTAGTTATATATTTGCAGCCTACCCTACAGTTAATACAGTGATAAATGGTAAGGTGTATTCTGGCTCCAACTTTTTCAGCTACACACATATATTCATATGCACACAGACCCACAAAAGCACACACACACACACACACACACACACACACACACACACACACACACACACACACACACACACACACACACAATGCTGCCAAAGATTCTGTGGTTCTCTGTTTTTTTTCTGCAAAGTAAAAGCCCATGCCTGGAAACATTTTGGCTAACACCTACTGCATAAATGGTTGCCCATATGTGCTGCTAGATTATTTAATTGCCTGTTGCCTAACTCACATCCATATGGGAGGCATGATTCATACAACACCTGTTGTAATAACAAGCCCAATGCATATATTCTCCCTACCCAGCCAGGTCTACTATCACTGTCTGCAGAAGTGTCTGCAATTTCAACAACAACTACATATGCACACTGTATTACCATGGCACTGAAGGTGTTAAGGCATGTACTTACTGTGCTCTTCCTGTGGATTCCATCAACATGTCCCTGATCACTCCTCTTGTCTTGGTTTCATTCACCAGTACAGATTGTCATATCAGCGTCTCACCTGGATGGCTGATATAAATGTTCATCCTACTGTGCAGGTATTGTAAGATATTCTCCCAGACATTGATCATGAGGACCTCTCTCTCCAGGGATCACTGAGTTTAGTCTCTTATTAGGCATGGAAATAAACAAAACATAACCAAGTTGTCTCACATGCCTTTTTCTCCCAACATTCTCCATAACATCACAAACATTTTATGTTCACTGTGTAAATCAGAGTAACTTCAAATTGGACAGATTTCAATTTTTTTTAATTTATGTGGTCCAAACTTGGGCATTCCTTTGAAGTCCATGTTAATATTTTACATCATTTGTAGATGACTTTCACTACTTTCTGGTGCTAAGATCAAATTTTATTTTACCTAGAAACATGCACGTTGCCTGGACTCCTACCTTATGTGCATACAGATTTGGCATTGTGAACATAGAGGTAGACATGGGGAATCAGATGGATAATAAGTGGAAGTGCCTCATTGCCATAATAGCAATTAATAAGATTTGACAACATTCCATGTTAATTATACACATGAATTAGGGTTGGCATAGCAACCATTTAAATAGTGACTGTTGCCTTAAGACCATTTTCAACACTTGAGAATTGGTATCTGTGTGAATTAACCCAGAAAGAAAGTATGTTTCTTGCAGACTTGGGTAAGTATTTCAGATACATTTATAACTTACATTTCTATGTCTATGGTGTCCATAGGGGGTCTATATTATAACATCAAATTTTATAAAGTTTGAATGTTATAATATCAAACCAGTTTTGTCGAACGCTGAAAACAGCAAAGGTGCAGGACACTGAATTCTTTCCCAGGGAAAGAATTTGGTGGGCCATTGCTATGGCTTTGCTGTTTTCAGCGTTCAGTATGTTGGAGCATTACGGGTGGGTTCAGGTAAGTGTGCGATTGTGTGTAGGTTAGGGTTATGGGCGGGTTAGGGAGCGGGTCAGGTAAGTGTGCGGTTGTGTGGATGTTAGTGTTAGGGTGCGGGACAGGTAAGTGTGTGATTGTGTGTAGGTTAGGGTTAGGGGGCAGGTTAGGTGAGTTAGGGTTAGGACATGGTTCAGGTACATGTGCGGTTGTGTTTAGGTTAGGGTTAGGGGGCGGGTTAGGTGAGTTAGGTTTAGGGCGCGGGTGAGGTGAGTGTGCAGTAGTTATGGACCTTAGGGTTAGGGTCGGGTTAAGGTAAGTGGATAGCTAGTAGTGTATGTAAAGTTTAGTTTAGGTTTAGGTGTAGGATTTTAAGTATATGTGTGTGGATTGCTGTTTTTTGTGTGTATTTGTGTTGTGTGCATGTTTCTCGGAATAGCGATTATTTTCCCCTGGGAAAATATCACTATTCTGACTGTTCGATGTTTGCGGATTTTGGTGTTTATGGTTCGATATTATAACATTCGATCTTTGTAGATTTCGATGTTATAATATAGACCCATCCATAGGCATCCACTCTTATATATGTACAACATCTGCAAATTAGTCTGAATCACTGAGTTTACTCTGCTCTATGTTTACTGCCTGCCATTACTAACCTGTTGAGGAGGTGGGCTACATACTATGAAACATTCACAGAAGTACAAGACTTGCAGTTTTTACATGAGTATTTTTGTCACTTACTGTACTAACGTGCACTTGTTTAGGTCCATGAGCTGTGATACGGTTTTCTGCTGGGTAATAGCTATTTGTTTCCTTTGAATAATGTAGTATGGCCAGTGTGTGCTGCTCCACCTCTTTCTGTATATGCCGCTGGTATGCCACATTCACACTGTGCCATCCGGTGTATGCTCTTCATGTACCTATTCACTTATTCTGTTTGTTCTGCCTCTTTTTGCAGGCTACACATTGCTTATCTGTATCAGTCGTGCTCAAACCTGTATTTTTGTATGCTGTCCGGTATGCTGTGGATTTCATAGTGTGTAAGATGAGAAGTAAACCATTGTGTTATAGGCACATATATGTAGGCCAGAGATATGGATATACTGTGCTAAATGTTTACAAACACCATACCATTGTTCTTATTAATTTTCCCACATGTTACATAGCTACCCTTAAGCATTGAGGTACATGTCCATGAGTGGTTGGTGTACAGTGCCATGCTGTTGAATACTCACAACTGCATGCAGTGTCTATTGTTGAATGCAGACATTTGTTCCATATGCATACCTCTGTAAGGAAGATACACTGACTGCCTTAGTACTAAGCTGGTGCATATTGCAAGTTTGCAAGTTTGCAAAAGGTTATACCATTTGCACATGGATGAATCACATTATGATGACTTGTATACCTATGCCCCTTGGTTGACATTTAGGCATTGCAGTGCTATCTGTTTCAAAAGTCTAGCCCTTGATTACAGCAAGGGAACATCACCATCTGTGAAAATGAAAGGCTACTGAATGCTCTTTGCCAGTAACTTGGAGGATATGTGGGATGTCATGAGGAAAGACCCCATTGACTTTGCCTGTGCAAGGACATCATGCACCAGTTCATTACTGTAGGGGACCTAGAGAGGACCATGTGGGCAGAACAGCTGTTTGTGAACAACATGATGAACCATGGTACATGCATGGCAGACGGCGTAGCACTGAGATACAACTGGAGACACATCGATGCCTTCTGGTTTGACAGAAATGAACACATTTCTATTATTAAGCAAAACTATTAAAACATAAGAACAGGCTCACGGAAGTCACTCAGATAGGATTTATTGTCCACAAACAAAATAAAATAAAATAAAATATATTATAGAAACTCAGCGAAAATGAAATTGTACTTAGCGCTTTCACCCTGTAAAACAAAAGGGCATCTTTAGAGTACTAATACAAATTTGCGTGTTCTACATTTAAATAAAAACCAGTATCCAAAATCATCTCTGGTTGGTTATACAATTAACAAGAAACAATCAGATGTTTAAAAAAATACATTGTTTTTAAGCTTAAAGATCTTCTTTGAATGTGCACCCATGTAATTGTATATAAAACAATATATCCACTAGTATAAAAATTTTTCTAGTTTTCATTACATGTATTGCCTCACTACACCTAAAGTAATCACTTAACCTGTAAAAATAACTGATAATGCAACTAACATTCATACAAATATATAAATAAAAATAAGGCATACATATAAACAGACTAAAAAATTAAACAGACTAAGAGGTTTCACCATAAATTTTGTACTATAAAAGATTAAAATACATATAATACACGTTTCTTAAACAGGGATGCATTTATAATAAAACTAAACTGAATAACACTTTCTATTGATTTGTCTTCAATAAACCTTATTTGTATATATATTTCAGAATTAATAAATATATGTATATAAATATATAAATATAAATGTAAACAAGTATAACTGTTATCATTGATTGTAAGAAAATATAATAAATATCTCTCATATTAAAAAAATAATAATTTATGTAAAAATATTTTTATAAAAAATCATTATTTTGTTAACATATTTTGTATACCTTTTTGTTTTATTAAATGACTTGAGATTTCAGTTTTAAAATACTAGATATAGAGATGTGACCATTAATACCTGGAAATGAACCTGCATTTAATCTCAACTGCCAAATACATTCTCTGGCTTCCAATAAAACATTAAAGTCACCTCCTTTATGAGTTTCTGTGGAAATTCTGTCTATGACAAAGAATATGAATCTCTTAAAATTGTGACATTTAGTGCTGTGGACATATAAGGAATTCACAATTCTTTTGTTTTTAATGTCTCTATTGTGTTCCATTATACGTTCCTTTAATTTCCTTTTAGTTTTGCCTACATAGAATGCTGGGCATGATGTACATGAAGCTAAATAAACCACCATTTTTGTGTTGCAGTTGCAGTGTCCTGCACATCTAATGAATTTCCCATATCCATGAACCATAACATATGGTCCATCGTTTATAAACTTGCAACATTTACAAAAAACACATTTATTCATTTTAGACATACTAAATGTCTACTCCCTACTGTTGTGTTCCATGTATTCTTTTAAATTCATGCCCCGGCTAAAACTAATCCTAGGAACAGATCCTATCGTAAGGAAGAACTCTTCCTTGTTGTTAAAAACACTAATCCAGCTGTCTTTCAATATTTTAACAATTCCTTGTGATTGTTCGTTGTAGGGTAATACAAAGGCATCTCTTCTATTAATGCTTGAACAAGTTCCAAAAGGACTAAGAATTTTTAAACTGCCATTTGGTTTTGAACTTGATAATGAACTATGTGATGAATTGTTTAAATTATTTGACAAAACTGGTTTGGATTTATTGCGATTAATCATAAGAAACAACAATATTAAATTAAACAAACTGAATTTAGTTTTAACAGATTTAGACAAAAGTATAAGGAAAGATTTACTGTTTGAAGTTAACAAACACCGTTTAGATAGTATTCTTAACAACATGGATAAATTTGTCATGAGAGGTTTAGAATATAAAAATAAGAAACTTTTAAGGGATGGTTACGATTACAGCAACAAACAGGTTTATTCACATTTTAAATAATTTAAGATTTTAAGACAGAAACAATATCCAGATGTAGAAGAATTTGTTCAGGACACTGGACTTGATAGAGATGGGTATAAAGTTGACAGAAATCAGGACAATAGGAAGAGAAGTGTAGTTTACCCTGAGTTTGACAATGTTTTTTTAGAGGAACCTGTACTGAGGAGGTCCGAAAGGTTATGCGACCGGTATCAGGGACCACCACAGTACCCAACACAGTACAGGAACTTCCAAACAAACAGAAAAAATCCACAGTATCATTAGACAATGATGCATCAAATGAATTGACTATTCTTTGTAATAAATCAAACACTGAAGGAACAGATATGACAACACTATTCAAAGTTATATGTGAGAATGGGGACACTGCTAACATGGTAGCAGACATATTATATCCCTCTGTAGATTCAAACTGTTTAGAAGGAAGAACAACTGAATCATTCATTGTCAATGTAGATGGATTTACTTTATACAACTACACAGGTATGCATTTTGGCACTGAATATGTCTCCTTATTTAAGAGAGGTTTTACATTTGTTCCAAATTTTAAATACGACATAGGCAGAATTCTTATCAATTTCAAGGTCTATACTAGGTTATTAAATTTAAAGATGTTCTTTTCTAACCAAGTTAACAGAATTGAACCGGATACAGGAAGTTTTAGTCTAAAAAGAAGCAGTACTTTTATTCCACCCCAGAATCCTATGATACAGATTTTTGAGATGTTATGTGAGACACAATTAGGAAGAGAGTTGAAAAAGCATATAGTAATGGATGACAATCTCACTCAAGCTGAAAGATTTTGTTTAAGAGAGTTGAGTATCAACAAAAAATATAGAGTGATGAAACCAGACAAAGGTGGTGGGGTTGTTATTATGACAGAGACAGATTACATTAATAGAATGACTAATTTACTGAATGATGATGACACCTATTGGAAAGTATCTAAATATGAGATGAATCGAGCCTACACTAAGATAGACTGGATATTATTAGATTACATGTTCGAAGGAATTATTGACAAAGATGAATATGACTACTTTACAGTAGAGCACCCAATAACTCCATTAGTCTTTGGTATTCCAAAAACACACAAGGATACCAACAACCCGCCGTTTAGACCGATAGTTTCAGCTAAGGGGTCTAAACTCAAAGCAGTAGCTAAGTATATAGATTACAACTGCAAGGGTATTCTAAACTTATTTCCTCACATAATTAAAGATTCATGGCACTGTATTGACATGGTGAGGCAGTACAACAAAGAACACGGCATGGACAATATTATTATGGCTACCATAGATGTTATTAATTTGTTTTCTGTGATTCCACATGATTTGGGACTGGCAATGTTTGAAGCTACCCTAGAGAAGTACAGTGGATTGCATACACTAAAACGAAAATTGTTGGTAGAATTAATGGAAATCGTTTTATTAAACAATTATATGTATATGGAAGGAGAATATTATAAACAGTTGACAGGGGTAGCAATGGGTGCAAGATGTGCACCCATTTATGCAAATCTAGTACTGGCTCAATGGGAAACTAACTATATTTTTACATCCAACTATTGGCCCAACATTACATTTTATGCTAGATATCTGGACGACATCATCTTGTTTTGGAAGGGATCTCTGGAAGAGCTCAATGAATTTATTTTATTTTTAGAGACTACATCACCTTTCTTAAGATTTACTAGTCATATACAGGGCAAAACATGTGAGTTTTTGGATGTTATTTTTTATGACAAGAATGGTATATTAAAGTCCAATATTTTTAGGAAAAAGACTTATTCAAATTCCTTCCTACACTACAGTAGTTGTCACCCACACTTTCAAAAGAAGAATCTTGTGAAGGGACAAATGGTGAGATTATCTCGTATAGTGAGTGAGGATGATAGATTTGAACATGAATTAGAAGTCCTTACTAATATGTTTTTGGATAGGGGATACCCAGTTTATTTATTACAACAATTAAAAGATGAAGTTAGAAAGAAAAGGTACACTACATTTAGACCTATTATTAAGTATGATCTATGCAACAACCAGAATGACAACCTAGGCATTAATATAAGAGATGCCTTTGTATTACCCTACAACGAACAATCACAAGGAATTGTTAAAATATTGAAAGACAGCTGGATTAGTGTTTTTAACAACAAGGAAGAGTTCTACCTTACGATAGGATCTGTTCCTAGGATTAGTTTTAGCCGGGGCATGAATTTAAAAGAATACATGGAACACAACAGTAGGGAGCAGACATTTAGTATGTCTAAAATGAATAAATGTGTTTTTTGTAAATGTTGCAAGTTTATAAACGATGGACCATATGTTATGGTTCATGGATATGGGAAATCCATTAGATGTGCAGGACACTGCAACTGCAACACAAAAATGGTGGTTTATTTAGCTTCATGTACATCATGCCCAGCATTCTATGTAGGCAAAACTAAAAGGAAATTAAAGGAACGTATAATGGAACACAATAGAGACATTAAAAACAAAAGAATTGTGAATTCCTTATATGTCCACAGCACTAAATGTCACAATTTTAAGAGATTCATATTCTTTGTCATAGACAGAATTTCCACAGAAACTCATAAAGGAGGTGACTTTAATGTTTTATTGGAAACCAGAGAATGTATTTGGCAGTTGAGATTAAATGCAGGTTCATTTCCAGGTATTAATGGTCCAATGTCGTGCGATCCTGGAGTTGGTATATATAGTTAGGGGGGGGGTGCAGCCCCCCACATGGGGGGGTGAAGCCCCCATCTATTTTCGTTTAAAATCTATAATTTTTGTTTTATTTTCTTCTTTTAAAGGAAACTGGGTGGGGGGCTCCAGGGTCGCACTACATTGAGAAGGGGGACAAATCCCAGTTTTATGCCTTGAATACTGGTTTTCGATCAAATGAACTTTTGATCAAATGGGTTTAAATCAAATGGTCTTTTGATCAAATGAAGTAGACCCATATATTATATATATATATATATATATATATATATATATATATATATATATATATATATAGTAATGCAGATCAAGCATAGTGCATATCTGTGTTAACAATGTATATATAATTTATATCAAGCAGATCAAAGATGTATTATCAGTAATGCATATCTGATATACTAAATACAGACATGTATCTATGTTGGCCATGCTTAACAAGTATAATAAATATTTTAATATATCTTTCTCAGCATGCATCCAGCAGCAATGCATAGTAAAGGTACACGTATGCTGATAATGCATACTGGGCATGTTTATCTCTGCATCAGTAATGTACAACGGCATTCCAAAGATATATAAATATTTGTATAGTGCATATTAAAGGTGAACACAAATCTGTGTGGTAATGCTTATCAGGTATATTGCTCCTTTCATATTTGTGTAATATGTGTATTACCTACCTCTGTTTATAAATTTTAATCTTGCATTACTGACTTGAAACTGTAGTTTTACTGGCCATTTTGGGTCAATTCCAAAACTCCATCTTCCTCTCTTAAAACCTGGTTGCCTCGTGGTTTTGGTGTCTTTTCAGGCTTGTTGGCTGTTGGTGAAGCACCCACCAAGAGGAGAAAATGCTGAGAGAAGAAAGGAGCCACTTTTGAGACTTTAAGTATTTTTCCTCTGTTTATTTGCTACGTTTTTCTGCAGAGCCGCCTATTTTGAGCATTTTCTGGCTTGTTAAATTTGATTTCTGCATTAGTAACTGTATTTAGAGCACAACCTAGAGCTGTTTACTGAATTTCCTGTTTGCACTTATTTTTAAAATCGTTTTTTTCTCAAAACTTGCATTTTATCTGTCTTTGGCCTAGCACTCTTGTGTGGGGTCATTTACTGCACTGTTATAACTTGTTGATACTTGTTAACCTCTGCTATCTCTGAAAAAACAAAAAAACAAAAATCTTGCTTTTTCCCACTTTTCTGAGATTTAAAAAATTCAGTTACAGGCTTGCTGTTCTTGAACTGTTTGTAAGTTTCTGTGAGGCCATTTTTTGCTTGGGCTAAAGGACAGTCTCTCTGTTGATCAGTGGCAGTGAAAAACATTGAGCAGCCTGCCTGCCCCTGTGGGAGTGGTTACTGACTTGAAACTGTAGTTTTATTGGCCATTTTGGGTCAATTCCAAAACTCCTTCATCTTCCTCTCTTAAAACCCTCTTTTGCGCGGTTTTGCGCATTTTTGAGCATAGTGCAACAATGGGCAGCACCGCCTAATTGGGTTTAAACTATTCCTGGCTCCACAAAGTCTGCTCTTCACTTTTTCCCTTAGAACTGCTCTATCTCTCAATTTAAACACCATATTCTCATTCTAAGCCCCTTCACTGGTCCAATTAAGTAATCCTACAAGTTAGCACTATTAAACCATAAGCACTACTTACTCTTATACTCTCTACGATTACCCTGTCCTCTATTGGTCCATCTTAAATTCAGTTTCCCTGTTACTCTAGTGTGTCCAAAGGTCAGTCAATGGTTTCCTCTCCAGTCCAGCTGGTGAATCTGGGAATTTTGAGGCAATGTTACAACTGTCTCATGTACACGGACAACCCTCTCCTCTTCTAAACAGGTTCAAATATATGTGAGAGATGCAACTATTTAGCCAAACTGGAGGCTGAGCTCTCTCATCTCAAAACTGGTGTAACCAGTCAGGAGGAGAAGGTAACCTCACACAACACAATTCCAGTATCACATAGTCCCACCACATCAGCGAACCAAACACATAAATACACAAAAACATACTCAGAGGCACTAAATAAAAATCTACCTAAGCAACAGAGACCTCCAAAGCAGACATCCAAGCAAACGCTACCTCAAAACAAAACACACACAACACATAACCCACAAAGTCAGTGTGCCAAGCAGCCACAGCCCTTAAGGCTGAATAACACACCTGATACTCTTGTTATAGGTGACTCTATTGTCAGACACACTGACGTCCCGCTCACCAGGCTGAATAAAGAGAAGGTCACGGTGAGCTGCCTGTCGGATGCTAGGATCCGACACATAACGCAAGAACTCAGGTCACTCCAAAGCAAATACAAATATGACTCAGTCATTGTACATGCTGATGTGAATGACCTGAGACGTACCTCCCTGGACTACATGAAAAGAGACATAGAGGAGCTCTCTGATCATGTAGCCCAGGCTGGTATGACCCTGACCTTGAGCAGCATCTTACCCTCACCTAGAATGATGCCACAGTACAAAGACAAAATGATCGATTTTAACAATTGGCTAAAATTTTGGTGTCATTCAAAGGGGATCCAGTGTCTGTCAGCCTGGGATGACATGCTCGACAAGCCACGTTGCTTCGGTAGGGACGGCTTGCACCTGTCACCACTGGGCTTTCGGATATTGGCAAAGGCTCTTGCCACCCCCATAGTGCCTTTTTTAGGCAAGGCTCAAAAGTCAAACCCACTCTCATAGACAGCACAAGGAACAAGAAACAAAGGGTAATGCTGCTAAACACCAGAAGTCTTAACCTCAAGATGCACGCACTCGAAGCTCTCCTCAGTATGGAGAACATCGATATCTGTGCAGTGACAGAAACCTGGTTCAAGGCTCCAGAGAGCACCCCAGCACTACCAGGCTATACCTCGTATCATGCTTTTCGGCCCCAAAACCCAGACCGAACCACAAAAGGAGGGGGAGTTTCCATATTTATCAAGGATAGCCACACCTCCAGGTTAGTGGCATTGCACGAAGTATCGGAGACCAACCATGTGCAACTAACAGTGGGCAAGACTGCTTTTCAGTTTATAGCATCCTACAGACCACCCTCTCAAAGTCAGGAATCCCATTCGGCTTTCCTGGAAACATTGGAGAACATGAAGATCTCTCCGAACACCATTATATTGGGCGACTTTAACTACCCAAACATTGACTGGGAGCACTACTCAAGCCCCAGCACCTTAGCCCAAAGATTCCTGGAAATTATAAACTCAAATGCTATGGAACAACTAGTCACCACTCCCACAAGAGGGGACAACATACTAGACCTGATCATTACCAACATGGGGACTCTATGCTCCACACCAGAAGTATATCCCTCATTGGTAAGATCAGACCATAAATTAATTTCACTGGATGTCCACATCCCGACCCCACCCCCAGCCCAGAAAACCACAGTGAAAAACTTCTCAAAGCGAACTTCTCACTTCTCAAAACCGAAGTGGAATCCTTCAAGGCCCCAGGGCCAGTGGAAACTACAGCCCAAACTGCAGAATCCTATATAAATGCATTCTACGGACATCTCCAGGAATGCGTGGATCATGCTATCCCAAACAAAACCAAGACCCAATCATCCAAAGGCAGGCATCCAGTCTGGTGGACCCCTGCCATAAATAAACTGTACAACAGAAGGAGGAAGCTACTACATGATAGAGCAAAATTCCTAATAGGGAAGGCATCTCTGATCAGTACTAGCAAAAAATTACGATCCCTCATAAAATCCTTCAAGGCCAGCTTTGAGAGAAAAATTGCACAGGACACCAAAGACAATCATAAGGCTTTTTCAGTTATGTTAGAAACCTGGGATGCAACTCCCAGACTTGTTCTGAGTTGATTCTAAACGACAAAAAATACACTGAACCCACAGACATCGCCAATATCCTGGCAGACAGGTTCAGTGCAAACTTCTCCACCCCCTCCCCCCCAAAAGAGCAAGTATCTATCCCGGCAGAGGGCTGCCTCCCAAGCATCTCAGATGCTCAGGTGAAGGCTGCCCTCTCCAAAGCAAAAAACACTGCTTCCATGGGACCAGATGGCATCCCAGGTTGCGTCCTACATGAACAACAAGAGGAACTAATCCCTCAAATAAAGCAGCTTTACAATCTCAGCCTCACTACAGGATATGTGCCCACAGAATGGCGTACAGCAACAGTGGTCCCACTCCACAAAGGTGGAGCCTCTACGGACCCTGGAAACTATCGCCCCATAAGCCTGACTAGCTTAGTCTGCAAGGCTATGGAAAGGATCATCATGGAGCTCATAAACAAAGACATTGGGGACCTACAGACACTAGATCCTACCCAGTTTGGCTTTGTCAAGGGCAGATCCTGCCTTTTGAACCTGGTTGACTTCTTTGAAACAGTCACGAAAGCCATAGATGAAGGGAAGATAGTCCACACAGCCTATCTGGACCTTACAAAGGCATTTGACACAATACCCCACTCGGGCATCATAGATAAGCTATCCAGCTTAAATATAAACCCCTATGTCACAAGATGGGTCGCAAACTGGCTCAAAGACAGAACCCACAGAGTGAGAGTTGCTGGAGCCATGTCAGACTCGAAACCGGTCACAAGTGGCATCCCACAGGGTTCTGTCCTGGGACCACTCTTGTTCGGTATATACTTTTCCGAGGTACAGGCAAACGTGGGAGGACTATGGCTCACCAAGTTCGCAGACGACTGCAAACTGGGTGCCATAATCAACTCTCCAGCTGACACAAACATCCTTCAAAAAGGTCTCACAGAGACAGATAACTGGTGCCAGCGCCATGGTTTAAAGCTAAATGCCAAAAATGTATAGTCATACCCTTTGGCAAATCAATGTGCCCACAAATTACCACATAGGCGGAAACCCATTAAGTGCAGAGAAAGTTATTAGGGACCTGGGGACCCAAGTTGATAGCAATCTCTCCTTTGAAAACCACATTGCCAAAGTGTTTAGAAAGACCTTCTACATAGCCCACCTCATCACGAAGGGTTTCACATCTAGATCAAGAGAGGTAATCATGCCTTTATTCATCCCTCATCAGGCCCATCATAGAATACAATGCCCCTTTTGGGATGTACCTTACCCGACACCTGCAGCAATTAGAAAGACCCCAAAAGTATCTCACCAAGAGGATCAAGGGTCTCAAACAGATGCCATATGCTGCTCGGTTAAAAACTCCAGCTCTACTCAGTTGCATACCGCCTACTTGAGGCGATCTATGCCTGACATACAAAGCTATGTCAAATCCAGAATTAATGGACATGCTCCACCTCAGTAAATCTAAATCCCTTAGAGCCACATGCTCGATGGACTTGAACCTCAGCACAGAAATAAATAGAACTTGCTGGAGGGACAGGTTCATAACCCAGAGGCTCCCTTCGCTCTGGAATAGAATTCCAGTTCATCTGAGGCAGAGCACCTCACTGAATCTCTTCAAGAAAAATCTCGATAAGTGGATGGGGGATCGTAGGTTTGTCCCAGGGATTACTCCCGTGTCACTATTAGACAGAGGCACAGTAAACTAAACCTTAAAAAGGGCACAGTATACTTAAATCAAGGGGTGGCGTAAGCCATACAGAATCGGGCTGGGCTTATAATTGCCCCAGAGCAGATAGCCTAGTATGAACCTATGAACCTATGAACCTATGAACTTGTACTAACCATTGGAGCTTTTCTCCCCGGGCCTCTACTGAAAATGGACATATATCCAGCTAGACTAGCCCGGTCAACAAATGTAAAATAAAATAAAATAAATAAATAAATAAAATAAAAAAAGGTATAATAAAGATGTAAACATATGGATAAATGGATAGGTAGCCCAGACAACACTTAGGCTACACAAAATGACATGCCAGTATTATGGTCTTACTTGCATCGGCTACTGGAGAAATATTATCAAATGTCAGGTGAGTATGATGCATTTGTGGTACCATAATCAATTATATTAAGTGTGTCCTTCCTGCTATAAGTGCCACACTATACATGTTGAAATAAAAAAGTATATCAAAGTACACATGTAAATACAGTATACCATCATGTTGTACCTGGTATTTAGCCCTGAAACACATTAGTAATACTTGCATGGCAATGCATTAACATAAATCACACCCAGGTGAAACATCAATGTGTATTAGTAAGTGACCTGTTAACAATTTACATTTCACATACACCAACTGAACACTAGCTTGTGACAAATATTGTCAGTCTCTATGCACAGGTCTATAATTCCATTGTAAGGGCATTGACAAAGCCAACCTTCCAGAGGCTATTTCTGTTATACTTTAACAAAGAAGAATTAAATGACAATAAGTATGCCATAACATTGAGTACTTAATGTTCATTTCATATAAAGCCCTATATTTATTAACAAAATAAAATGCTTATGTAAATGTTTGCATTAAGTCATGCAATACAGCACATTATTTTTGGGGAGTTAAATAATGCCTGTGAGCATTCATTAACTTACTCAGAAGTTGCATCTTGTCAGACTTGAAGATTTAGCTGATATTAGATCTCAGAGGGCCAGTAACCATTAACACCACATACAAGAAACATATCTAATGTATCTTGAAGAACACACTTAAATGGATTAACATCTGTATTCTCTTGCAATGGTAATGGTTGTCCTAGCATTGAGTCTGATACCTAAAAAAAGTTATCTTATTACTGTGCCATAGCTGCAGTCTTTGACTAAGCCACACCCATATATGACAACAGTCTGACAGGCAGATCTTAGTAGATTCAAACCCCTGCCTATCATGCTCCACACTCTCCAGAACTGTGTAGTAACTGCATGTGCCACAGGATATAGCAATGGAGAGTATCACAAAGAATACAATCGGATAGTAAAGACAACCACAAGCCATTATATAGTTATGTAAAGAATCTCCATGGCAATACCCAGATTTCCTCTGAGCTACTGCACAATGGTACCTCCTATACCGAGCCAACAGATATTGCAAATATATTGGCGACAGTTTCAGTGCCAACTTTACCCCCCACAAAGGACCAATCACAATACCAGTAGATTGCCAGACACCCAGTATTACTGCTGCACAGATTAAAACAGCACTGTCCAAGGCCAAGAATTCAACTTCTATGGGATCTGACAATATCCCTGGGTGTGTTCTACATAAACTACAGAGTGAACTGGCCTGTTCAATCACAGCATCACCTCAAGCTTTGTCCCTACTGAATGGTGCACTGCTACAGACTTCCCTCTCCACAAAGGAGGAGCGACTACAGACCCTGGAAACCATCACCCCATTAGCCTGACAAGTCTGATATGCAAAGCTATGGAACGCATCATCATGGACCTAATAAACAAGGATATAGGGAATCTCCAAATGCTGGATCCCACATAGTTTGGTTTTGTGAAGGGTAGATCATGCCTGCTCAACTTGGTTGACTTCTTTGACTCAGTCACCAGAGCTGTGGATGAAGGCAAGGTAGTTCATGCAGCCTACCTTGATCTGTCCAAGGCCTTTGATACCATTCCACACTCAGGAATCATAGAAAAACTCACTAAGCTAGGCATCAACCCCTGTATCACTAGGTGGGTTGCAAACTGGCTCACAGATAGAACCCACAGTGTGAAAGTAGCTGACTCCAAGTCAGGCTGCTGACCAGTCATGAGTGGAGTCTCACAGGGTTCAGTCCTGGGTCCTCTTCTGTTTGGTATCTTCTTCTCTGAAGTCCAGGCCAACACGAAGGGACTCTGGCTAACACAGTTTGCAGATGATTGCAAGTTCAGAGCTATTATTAACTCCCCAAGTGATGTTGACATCCTACAGAAAGGCCTCACTGAGACCAACGACTGGTGTTAGAACCATGGCCTTAAGCTCAATACCAAAATATGTGTCATCATACCCTTTGGGAAAAACCCAGTTCCCATGAATTACCACATCGATGGTAGTCCACTGAACACAGAAGGCATTATAAGAGATCTGGGAAAACAGGTTGACAGCAACCTCTCTTTTGACCAACACATTACCACTGTGGTCAGAAAGCACTTCTATGTGGCACATTTCATTACTAAGGGTTTTGCATCCAGGAAGAAAGAGATCATTGTCTCCCTCTACTCTTCCCTCATTAGGCCAATCATCGAGTACAATGCCCCATTTGCCATGTACCTCACTAGACACCTGCAACAACTGGAAAGGCCACAAAAGTACCTCACAAAGAGGATCCTAGGCCTTAAACATTTATCCTATATGGACAGACTCAAACAACTCCAACGATTCTCTGTCTCATATCGCCTACTTAGAGGTGATCTCTGCTTGACTTACAAAGCCATGTCTGACCCAGCTCTGTTAGAAATGCTACATCTAAAGAAATCCCAATCACTCTATACCACATGCTCCAGAGACCTCAACTTCATTACCACAATCAACAGAACGTGGTGGAGGGACAGGTTCATAACCCAGAGACTGCCCATGCCATGTCAAACAGAGCACCTCACTGTCCCTCTTCAAGAGAAATCTTGATGAGTAGATGGGAAATAGAAAATTCACCCCAGGGATCTCTCCTGTAGCTCTACTTGACAAAGGCACTGGGAACTAAGGTCAGGTGGCATGATGCCAGGGTAATCCTACGGGCTAGGCTTGTAAAGGCTCCAGGGCCATTAGCCTAGTACACACCTATGAACCTATACAAACAAAAATTGAACCCATGACTAAAAAAGGCTAAACATATTAAAGTTTAATTATTAACAGTTAATGCCATAGAAGAACTAAAAATTTGCACTTGTAAGTTGAGGTGTAAAAATGTCATCATCAGTGGAGATCTAATTATCACATACCTGCATGTGTGTGACTTTCACTTGTTATATTACTAGAGATATACATAAAAGCCAGTATTTATTTATGTAAATTAATTTCATATGCATTGAGTTGCATGACCTGAGTAAAACATGTTGGGGTAGGTGCCATATATACTTTATACGACACACTGCCCTACACACCTAATAATTACATGTGATGAGTCATACTTTGTTCCACTAACTGTTGTGCAGATTATACATATGCAAGTGTAGCTTAAATTAACTGTCATCATTGTTATGCTTAGCATACTTTACACAGATTATAGTTGGCTTATTTAGCAATCATTACACAGAGATGTGGTGTAAATTAATATTTTAATATTCAGTTTTAATTTATGTGAGATACCTAATACAATTCTGTGACACTGCTTATTCTGACCCCCTCTCATTACTATTATTTCTAAACTGGATTTAAATACTGCATTGCTTCTCCTATTTCTCCAAACGTAATGCATTATTACCCTGATCCACAGAGAAAGGTAATTAACAAATGTATATTCTTCACCCAGTACTGTCTACTGTGCTGATGGAAATGCACCAGTGCCAGTCACATTTGCACTACTAATGGCAGTCCAAATACATTTTTTGAGTTTTTGCAATCAGAAGTGAACTGCTCAATGATAGTGATTGTTGACAGTTAATAAAATGCAGAGCCAAGTGGTGCACAAATTCAGAATTGCAAACAAAGGGGAAAAATAAAATAAAATAAAGTGAATACATATCAGTGAACCCAACATTTATGGTATTACCCTAACACATCTAATCTATTAACATTGTTTGCCACATTATAACTTCAATTTCTGTTACTCATCATCAGACCTTTAAGTAATGACAATTCTTGACAAAAGGACGATAAGTGAGATTACAAGCTCATTTTTGACATACCATGTACATGTGGAGATATGGATAATTAGTCCAGAATACTATACATATTTCCACATTCATCATGTTACTGATTTTAATTACTACACTTTTTAAATGCCTTTTTTTCAATCATGCATATCAAATATTATTACTACTAAGAATGGTTTAGTTTCCAACAACTAAGTTATGTCTCTCTGAATAGTACATTCAAATTATGAAAAACTGGAATCAAATCTTGCATTATTGTTTCTTTGACACATATGTTAGCACATTAACAGCTTGAGTAACAGAGAAAGTTATATAATAACTGCTTTTTGCCAAATCCTGCTAAGTATTGTTGTCAGTATACAAATTAAACAATTATTTCAATTAAATATAATCTTTGTTAAGCTTAGCACAAATTCACAAAGAGTATATATAACATTTTTAGCATTCATTACACAGAGTTGTGTTGCCCAATTCATAATAAACATAGTATAAAAATCTCAGTCTTCCCCTTCAGTAAATCTGTCTATAGTCTGGACTTGAATCATGCATTACTTCTGCTGTTTCTCCAAACTTAATGCATTAACAACCTGAGCCAAAGAGAAAGGTAGCCAACAAGTGGATTTTCTTCACTCAATACTGTTCAGAGTGCTGATAGAAGTGCACTGGCACCGGTTTCATTTGTGCTACTGATATCACTCCAAATAAAATTTCTGAGTTTTTGCCTTGAGAAGTGAACCATTCTTTACTGCTAGTGATGGCTGATAGTCAATGAAGCACAACACCAAGCTCTGCACAAAGGATGAAGCCAAAATAAATGAATAAATACATAAATAAATAAATAAATAAATAAATAAATAAATAAATTAAATACATTGATACATTAATAAAAAAAAGAAATATTAAAAATGTGTCAGTGTGATGATTGCCCTACATTTCTGGAGCAATATACCTATTTTATGAAAGTTGTCCTTTGTCATTTCCCAGCTGTTGCCTGCATGCTTTTGATATTTGCCACATTTAGCCTAGCAAATCATGTCACACATAAGGACAAATGTATGCAATAGCAGAGTGTGTTTTTCTCTTTCTTTTGTGAGCAGTAACTGTCTTTTGATGCAATTGTTAGGTGATTGCATTATGTTTTGCATGTATTTAGATATGTATTTGTATGCTTCTTATTCATTTACTTCACATAACTTACACACACATTATACTCACAGCTATGTTTACCTCTTAAGTAAATATTCACAAGTGTGTTAAATGTTTTTCTCTCTTAAGTAAGTCAGAGTAATTTCATATTTCTTTTATAAGTGCATTCTGCCTGACATGCCCTCTATAGGTATACATCAAAGTGGCAGGAGTGTTAAAAACTTAATTATTCATTTACTACTGCTAATGAGTCACACTTGAAAGCTCTTACCAAGCCCCACTTCTGAGTTGTCATTCTTGTACTACTAACGTGTGTGTACAGAATAATAGAGGTCCTCACACTATGTTTCCCTGCCCAGCACTTCAAGCAGATTGTGGGATTTATGAAAGATAATGACTTATCATCTGATTTACATATATACAGTGTTCATAAGGGTTAATCTGCACTAGATAAACACAACATGGTGCTAAGGCACTTGCTGTCATAGGAGAGACTGCTTAGATTCACTAGCTTGAAATAATGTTGTTTGAGTCATGTAAAGGCATGTATTTTTCTTTACAATTAATATTTAAACAGTTGTGAAGGCATGTATTTCAAACAACATTGCATGATGTCTGCAGTTTGTCCATTTGCGTTGGTATAGAATGTACAGCAGTTATTATCTGAAGCATCCTCACCCAATGCCTTTATAGCAACATTTATCTTTGCAAATATTTTCATATGACTAGTAGCAATGTAAAGTCTAAATTTTGGACAAAAAAATGTTGTCATGCATGTTGTATATGCCTGACATCAACAAAGCTTATTCCCATACTTCTTAAGTGTCTTAACTTCTCAACTGTCCAAATTTTTGCAGAATGCCCTGATTTTCACCTCATATTCTTTATTTTTTTCTCATAAAACGTGTGGCTTTCTAGCAAGTCATTGGAGGTGAAAGTCACTAAATAATAATGGTCTTTGAGTTTTAGACTTCACATCTTTTAGAAAATGCATGCTAACACAACACTTTTCATTCTAGCAACTTTATAAGTTTATAAGAACAACATTTAGAATGTGTCCCTGCTTTGGGGCCTTTATCCCCCCATTATTTTTGGCTTTTTCCAGATTTCTTGTGCTAAGAGGTTGAGAGATATGCTCATCCCAAATGTTGATATTTTCATTTCATAAACTTGATTCATTGTTAATGCTATCTATTCCAGAGTTACTTTTTTTTTTGGGGGGGGGTGATTATTGTTATAAACTGTATTTATATAGTGTATTATTTTAAAGACTGTAAAATTATTATTCTTAAAATGTGTTCTTATTATACTTTGGAGATTTTCTCCCTGGGCCTCTGCTGAAAATGGGCTCCTATACAGTTGGACTTTCCTGGTAAACAAATGTCAATAAATGATAAATAAATGTACTATATGGGTATGTTAATTTAGAACAATTTTTTGTATGATACCTGCATAAATGTATATACGCTTCCTTACAGTCACTGCTTGTTTTGCTCATGCATTTATTTGCTTGTATTTTGATTTACTCCACTACAAGGATATGTCTTCCAAAAATCTGTCCCACAAAACCCTGCTTCATGAATCATTAAAATGAGATAATCATAGTGCAGGTCTTCTGTCAAAATGGATAATGTCTCTTACTGAAAGTGTTAGCTGACAGTCTCTTCCGTGACTATATAACTAGTGACAGGTGGTTGATGATGTGAATGCTGAGGGTGGCCATGACCATGAGTATGACACCATCAGATATTAGGCCAGTGAAATAATCAGCAAGGTCAAGAAAAAAGCCTGTACTATAGCGCTAGAATAAAGGGCTACTTGTGGTGGTCCTGCTACTGAACTGCCACTCACTGAGACAGAGGCATTCCTGAAAACTGTAAGGGATCTGGGCACCTCATCAGGGCTCCCCAGCATAGTGCTGGACATAGGTACAGAGGGAGACAATGACCAAAGTGTGTCTACTAGTGAAGTTCTAGGTATGCCATCACTTATCTTGTATGTATGTATATATATATATATATATATATATATATATAGAGAGAGAGAGAGAGAGAGAGAGAAGAAAAGACAGAGTGAGATAGAGACAGATAAAGAGGGGAGAGAGGGAGAGAGGAGAATGAAAGGAAAGAAATGTAAGTGTATAAGGTTTTATTTAGATTCATACAGTCATACATTGGTGATGTTTGCCTTTAAAGTGCTTTCTTCATTTTAATGCTTATCATTCCTCTTTCCATTTCCATTCTGTCTGTCTAGGTACTTCTTGTACTGAGGGTCCACAGCAACCTGCAAATGTTATTGGCCTACTTTTTTTCACTTTTAGTAATTTATAGCATTTCTCTCAAAGTCTACCTTAATTCCTTATTTAATTGCACTTGCATTTTTTATTGTCAACCTCATGGTTATGTTGTATAGGACTGATAGTTTTTCTTTTGCTTCCCTATTTGCTGTGTTTTATTACTCTAATCGGTGTGAGCATGCCTCTGGCATTATGGAACTCCTACTGCCTGATGTCAGCATATTAGTAGCCTCCAGTGATGATGGCAGTGATGAAGAGGCACAGTTTGGGGTTGTAGAAGGTCTTTCTAACACATAGGTTGTGGTTATCACATACCCTGCTCAGACTTTTGAAACAGTCAGTATGCCTATGCATGTCCGTGTCATGGGTATGCCTATGTATAACATGGTAGATTGCTTGGAAGATGCCTGCTTTTCACCCAGCCCCTGTTGCTGGCATGTCAGTAGGCACCATGTAATGTATATGTAGGGCAGTAACAGAGGCACAGACACATTCCACCAGGGTCTTTGAAGAGATAGGGTACTGTATGATATGCATTCTGACATGTGAGGTAACCTGAACTGTATGGGTGATTCCTTGGACTAGATGAATGATACACTTGATCATGCAGTGTCTGTAATGGAACATGTGCTGGGGGAGGGTCAGCATCCATGTGACTGGAGAGCCACTACATCATCAGGTATTAGCTGACATGACCATGCCATATCCTGCTCCTGCAGTGGCACTGCATCCACTGCTCCATCAGTGATTGAAGTGTCCACAGCCAGATGTGGTAGGCCATGTGGTCATGGTCATGAACATAGTCATGATGAGTCCAGTAGACATCGTTCATTTTCTTTTACTTGCTTTTTACCTGATTTCTTACTCACACATACACTCACTTTTTTTTGGTGTCACGCTGACCCATTTGTAACCCCCAGCCTGTGCAAGTGATGGTGATTGTGCTCTGCCCTTTGCACATTTCTTTGTGACTTATGGTTGTCTATACCTGATGCACAGAGTGGATAGTTAATGCTTGCTTACTCAGATACTTGCTTTAATGAAATGTATTCTACTGATATTTCTTCTTTCTGAACTTCAAAAACTATTATGCATTTTTCCTCATTGTATTTCAATTGTATTCTTAATAATGCAATTCCACAAGTTAGTAATCAGTGCCTGCTAAGCAACTTGTGAAAATGATGTTCAGATTGCCTTGCTCACTGCTGGGGTCTCTTTGTTGGGCAATTTTAATGCATGATGCATAGCATTGGATAGATTAATATTTAAGTTGCATATATCACTAATGAGATACTACTGACATTCCTGTACAGCTGAGCCATATTTTACTTTACTAAAATACAATACTTGCATATGAGAGTGATCAGTTATATCTCTTCTTCACAGGTTCACCACTTACCTTGGTTAATACTGCTGCTGCTACAAGTTGTCTGCTCTGGGGTTGACTTTGTCAGATGCTCACAGTGCACAACTGTTACATAGATAAGTAAAGGCTGTTAAATTTGTATGCATCACTGCTACTGTTTGTGTGCGCTTACCTTCTTACATTTCACTTGAGTATTGAGTGTGTTTGCTATCTTCTGCCTATTAGCCAGGGTCATAGCAAATAGTGCATGCCTGCATCTGGCAGGATCATACACAAGTGCTGATTCTTCTTCAGATTCCTCAGCTTTGTCTGGTGGTCTTGCCGGCCCTGCCTGTGGGACTGGGAACTGCAGTCCTTTGACTTGTCCTTGTTGCAGCTGTTTCCTGACAATCATATTATGCAACATGGCACAGACTGTGAATATTTTCTTAGAAGTGGTTAGGTCATAATGCAAGGCACCATGAGAAGCATTTGGACATCAAAACCTTGATTTGGGCAAGCCAGATATACACTCGATAATATTCCTAGTTTGAGCTTCTGCATAATTGTATCCTTGCTCAGTTGGGTTTTGTAGGTTTTTCATCAGTGTCATGAGCCAAAGTCCTAGTGCATAACCTGTATCCCCCACTAGATGACCTAGTGGAATGTCACCCCTAGCAAGCCATACATACAGGTCATAGGTGTGCCATAGTCTGATTCATGAAAACTGCCAGGGTTTCCTGCACAGTCATTGTAGATGATCCCTTGGGCATTACAGACCACCAGAAAGTTGATACAATGATATCATTTCCTGTTGATGTACCTCTGTTCCTATTCACTAGATGGGGCTTTTATTTCATTGCATGTACAGTCTATAGCCACCAGAACCTCAGGAAAGAGTGTTATGGCATAGAATGATGCATGGATGTAGCTCTCACTCCTCTGGGGTACATGGAAACCAGATATGATCATTGACATGTTGTGGGATTGCAATTAGAAATTGTAATATTCTTGAGGCTGAGGCCAATGACTCCCCTAATACATCCCATATGAATCTCTGAAGAGTGCCTGTAGTATACGTAATGCTACACATACATTGTTTTCCACTGGGATGAATTCTCCACAGTTTCCCCAGGCCTCAGGTGAGGGTGGCAGAGGTTACATTTCATTTAAGATATCTCTGTCCACCCTGTTTAACATTACAATTTGCATATCTCGCAGTCCATAATAAGTCAAACGTGATCTGAACACTGTTCTCCTTCTAGAACATGGTCTGGCAGCATCAGAAGCAGCCCTTTTATTAAAGCCTGTTGCACATGAATGTTAATGGTAGCAGCAGCAACCACTGACGTTTTCTTCTAATTGTGGTTCTGCTGTACATGCACATTTTATACATTTATCAGTTGCTCTACCATGTTGAATTGCTTCATTAGCATGTATTTCACCTGCTTATGATTTTGGGTCATTTCCTGTTTTTTCCAGCCCCCTGCTATAAAGCACGCGTTAGCGCACTTTAGCACGATTTAGCGCGGAGCTGCTAGTCCACTCTTCAAATTTTCCCTTAAAACTACCTTCCTCAAAGTATACTACTGTTCTATTTAGTGTATCCTACAACTATAAATTATCTCTACTTGACTCCCAAGTAGACTATTCTCTATCTGTATAGCGAAGCACTTGCTCCTACAGTACTTATCACCTCGATACAGCACTCTTGTTATAGAAAGTACCCCAAAAAAGCAAACCCCATTTCTCGGTCACCCACATCCCCCAGAACCTTTTCTTAAGTTTTTCTGTCTATTCCTTCTAGCATGTCGAGGGATCAGTTGCTAATGTCCTCTCCTGCTCAGCTGGTGAACCTGGGAATATTGAGGCAATGTTACAATTGCCTCATGTACACAGACAACCCTCTCCTCCTCCCACAAAACACAAATACATGCGAGAGATGCAACTACATGGCCAAACTGGAGGCTGAGCTCTCCCAACATAGGACTGGCATGACCAGACAGGAGGAGGAGAAGGTAACCACACACACTATAGACCCAGTCTCACATAATACCATCACAACCTCAAATCATACACATAAACACACAAAGACATACTCGGAGGCTCTGATCAAAAATCTACCAAAACAGCAGAGGCCACCAAAGCAGACACCCAAACAACTACCACCTCAGAACACAACACCTGCAACACATAGACCACACAGTCAGAGTGTCAAGCAGTCACAGCCCTTAAGGCCAAACACAATGCCAGACACACTAGTCATTGGTGACTCCATAGTCAGACACACTGACGTCCCGCTCACCAGACTGAGTAAGGAGAAGGTCACAGTAAGCTGCCTGTCGGGTGCTAGAATCCGCCACATAACGCATGCACTAAGGTCTCTCAACAGCAGGTACAAGTACGACTCAATCATTGTCCACGCTGGTGTTAACGACCTGAGACGTACCTCCTTGGACTACATGAAAAGAGACATAGAGGAGCTCTCTGATTATGTAGCCCAAGCAGGTATGACCCTGACCTTGAGCAGTATCCTACCTTCACCAAGAATGATGCCACAATACAGAGATAAGATGATCAGCTTTAACAATTGGCTTAAACTCTGGTGTCATTCAAAGGGGATCCAATGTCTGTCTGCCTGGGATGACATGCTGGACAAGCCACGCTGCTTCAAGGGACGGCTTGCACTTGTCACCCTGGGATTCCAGATTTTGGCAAAGGCTCTTGCCACCCCATAGTGCCTTTTTAGGCAAGGCTCAAATTCTAAACCTACCACCCTAGAACAAAACAAAGAAAAAAACTAAGGGTAATGCTGCTCAATGCCAGAAGTCTCAACCTCAAGATGCACGCACTCGAGGCCCTTCTCAGTATGGAGAATATCGATGTCTGTGCTGTGACAGAAACCTGGTTCAAGGCTCCTGAGAGCACCCCAGCACTATCAGGTTTTACCTCATATCATGCGTTCCGGCCCCAAAACCCGGACAATACCAAGAAAGGAGGAGGGGTATCCATATTTATCAAGGACACCCACACCTCAAGATTGGTGGCATCGCACGATGCATCGGAAACCATCCAGGTGCAATTAACCATAGGCAAGACTGCTCTGCAATTTGTAGCATGTTACAGGCCACCCTCGCAAACTCAGGAACCTCATATGGCCTTCCTGAAAACACTGGAGGGGATAAATGTATCTCCGAACACCATCATACTAGGTGACTTCAACTACCCTAATATAGACTGGGAACACTACTCAAGCCCAAACACTCTAGCCCAAAAGTTCCTGGAATTCATAAACTCAAATGCCATGGAACAACTAGTCACCATCCCCACAAGAGGAGAAAACATACTTGATCTCATCATCACGAACATGGGAGCACAATGTTCAACGCCGGAAGTATAACCCTCACTGGTGAGATCTGATCACAAACTAATCTCGCTGGAGGTCCTCATCCCGCCCCCCCGAAATGAAAAAGACCACAGTAAAGAACTTCTCGAAAGCCGACTTCACACTTCTAAAGACTAGTGTGGTCTCCTTTAAGGCCCCTGAGCCGGCGGTTAACATTACTCAAACCACTGAATCACTTACAAATGCCTTCTACCAGCACCTGCAGGGCTGCATGGATCAGGCAATCCCAAGCAAAACAAAGACTCTTTGTACCAAAGGCAAGCGTCCAGTCTGGTGGACCCCAGCCATAAACGAACTCTACAACAAAAGGAGAAAGCTACTACAAGATAGAGCAAAATCCTTAAAAGGTAAGACACTGCTGATCACTATAAGTAAAAAGCTAAGAGCTCTCATAAAATCATCCAAAGCTAATTTTGAGAAAAAAGTAGCTAAGGACTCTAAAGACAACTATAAGGCATTCTTTAGCTATGTCAGAAACCTAGGAGGAAACTCCCAGATATGCTCAGAATTAGTTCAAAATGATGTGAAGATTACTGATCCTACAGACATTGCCAACATACTGGCTGAAAGGTTCAGTGCAAACTTCTCCCCTCCCCCCAAAAGGAGAGATATCTATACCAAATGATTGTAGCCCCCCAAACATCTCTAATGCCCAGGTGAGAACTGCTCTCTCCAAGGCAAAGAACACAGCATCCATGGGACCTGATGGTGTCCCCGGCTGTGTGCTCCATGAACTCAATGAGGAATTAAACCCACAGTTAGGACAGCTGTTTAATCTTAGTCTCACCTCCGGATACGTACCCAGGGAGTGGCGCACAGCGACTGTGGTCCCACTCCACAAAGGCGGTGCCTCCACCGACCCTGGAAATTACTGTCCCATTAGCTTGACAAGCCTTATCTGCAAAGCCATGGAGAGGATTGTAATGGATCTCATAAACAAAGAAATAGGGAACTTGCAGACTTTGGATCCAACCCAGTTTGGCTTTGTCAAAGGCAGATCATGCCTTCTAAACTTGGTTGACTTTTTTGAAACAGTCACCAAGGCCATTGACGAGGGAAAGGCAGTCCATACAGCCTACCTAGACCTGGCAAAGGCTTTTGATACAATACCTCACTCGGGTATCATTGAAAAACTCATCAACTTAAATGTAAACCCATACATTACAAGATGGGTTGCAAACTGGCTGAGTGACAGAACCCACAGGGTCAGAGTTGCTGGCGCCATGTCAGACTCAAAGCCTGTCACAAGTGGTGTCCCACAGGGCTCAGTCCTGGGCCCACTCTTGTTTGGCATCTACTTTTCTGAAGTACAAGCAAACACAGGAGGGTTATGGCTGACAAAGTTTGCAGATGACTGCAAACTGGGCCGTGGTTGAAAACACATCCGACACAGATATCCTTCAGAAGGGTCTCACAGAAATGGATAACTGGTGCCAGAGCCATGGCCTAAAGTTAAATGCCAAGAAATGCATAGTCATACCCTTCAGGAAAAATAAGGTTACCCCTAGCTACCATATAGGTGGCAATCCCCTGAACACAGAAGAAGTTATTAGGGACCTGGGAACCCAGGTTAACAGTAGCCTTTCATTCGACACTCATATTGCTAAAGTAGTTAGGAAGACCTTCTACATTGCCCACCTTATCATGAAGGGATTCACATCTAGATCAAGGGAAGTCATAGTCTCCCTATACTCATCACTCATCAGACCAATGATCGAGTACAATGCCCCACTCGGAATGTATCTGACCCGACACTTGCAGCAGCTGGAGAGGCCACAAAAGTTCCTCACCAAAAGGATAAAGGGTCTCAAAAATCTGTTTTATGCTGCCCGACTGAAAGAACTCCAGTTATATTCAGTTGCTTACCGCTTGCTCAGAGGTGACCTATGCCTGACATAAAAGGCCATGTCAAACCCAGATTTGATGAACATGCTTCATCTCAAAAAATCTAGATCCCTCAGAGCTACAAGGGCGGGAGACTTAAACCTCGACACAGTTATTAATAGGACGTGCTGGAGGGATAGATTCATCACCCAAAGACTCCCTAAGCTGTGGAACAAAATCCCGGTTTATGTGAGGCAGAGCACCTCGCTGGCCTTGTTCTTCTTGACCAATGGATGGGAGATCACAGATACATCCCAGGGGTTACCTCAGTGTCACTGCTCGACAGAGGCACAGCAAAATAATGGGCATAGTTTCTCCAAACTAAAGGGGTGGTGTAAGCCACAAAACTATGGGCTAGGCTTATAAATGCCCACGGGCAGATAGCCTAGTATGAACCTATGAACCTATGAACCTATGAACCTATGGTAGCATATTCTGCTGCTTACCTTTGTTTTTCATCAGTGCACAACATGTACAGCTGTTTAATGAATCACCAACAGCACACTCATTGGTGCATGTCAAGCAACTGTGTTTAGTTCTGCCAGATACTTAAAATGAGGTGAATTATTATTCTTTAAACATAACTGTTTTGTGGAGCTTTTCTCCCTGGGCATCCACTGAAAATGGTTGGAATTTCCCAGTAAACAATTATCAACCGATAAATAAATAAACTGCCATACCTCAACAAAAGCCATTCTTTTGTTCATTGTAGAAGATAGAAAGTCATGAAAGACAATTATTCATAGACCATGAACATAATCTATGTGAACTAGGTTGAGAATACAAATTATACCATGACCCCCCATTAATATTCCCAAACGTGCATGCTGATTGGTCAGCGTGCATGTTGTAAATCGACTTATACTAATGGAAAAAGGTCCGGTCGCCCGGACTTTTTCCATTAGTATAAGTCTTTTTTAAAACACTGTCTCGCTCTGTTAAAGGAGTTTAACATAGCGAGGCAGGTTTAAAAAAAGCAACGGAGATCTCCGTTGCTTTTTTTAAAGCTGCCTCGCTATGTTAAACTCCTTTAACATAATGAGACAGTGTGTAAAAAGCAACGGAGATCTTGCTTTCTCCATTGCTTTTTTCAAAACTGTCTCGCTATGTTAATTGGGTTTAACATAGCGAGACAGCTTTAAAATAAGCAACGGAGATTCTCCATTGCTTTTTTTAAAGCTGTCTCGCTATGTTAAACCCATTTAACATAGCAAAACAGTAAAAAGCAACGGAGATCTTGCTTTCTCCATTGCTTTTGCCCACAACTCTGATGTACTGCGTAGGCATATGCATGTGCAGTACATCAGAACTGCCGCAGAATACCAGACAGCTGCGGTAGGGCAGCAAGGAGGCATTATACAATGCCATTATTTAAGAAAAGTAATTATTTTTTTTCTTAAATAATGTCATTAGATAATAATAACCACTTCTTGGTGTGGGTAATGCTGGATTTACCCACGGTTGGCTTTGTTTGGCCACTTGGGCTTCGCCCTCATGACCAAACCACGCCAACCATGAGTAAATCCAGCATTACCCACACCCAGGCGTGGGTTATTGCTATAATGAAAGTATGCTTATCATAAACATTACAATGAAGATTTTCAAAAGATTCATTGGAACAAAGATACTGCAGTAGAGCAACTGCCTCATTCTGGAAACATATTCTGCCAAAATGCCGTAGGAAAGGTGTGATTAATGGGGAACCTATCATGAGTGCCAACATGTAGGGGTGTGTGCAGGGGTTTTACAGTTTATTAGTTGTCAAGAAGGGATTGCCACTATGATCAAATACTAGGCTCATAAACTGTCATAGCTTCTGTTTCTTTTTATGGATCGCTTGTGCAAAACTACTAATAAAATAACAGAATTTGCACAATTGGACAGTTTTCTAACTGATCATGTGTAAAGTAACTGTAAACCTTTGCTATTTTAAAGATAGTTTTACCAGTTTTTTAAACACATTAGTATTAACTTAATAGATTAACATTAAACAATACAAGAGAAAAAAATGGAATAATCATGAAAAAAGGGTACTTACTTATTATCGGAACCAGATTTTTGCGGTTGCGAATTTAGAATACATCTGTACAGACGAGGCCACAAACCAATGTAAGGTGGTATTTAGGGTCTGTTTTATTTGTTGTGGACTAGCTTTGCATTACAGGGTCTCTGAAGGGGAAGACAAATATTTGAGGAAACCCGCTTCCTGTTTTCAGAGTGCCTTACACACGCACTCTTGAATTATAATGCCTGCTGTTGTTCTGATGAACGGATTCTTTTGACTGTGTGGAAGGAAGCCTTCAGAGAAGGCAAAGGCAGACCCTGTAATGATGGTTTTGGTCAATTTTGGGGGGGTACTATTTGTAAAGACATCTTCAGGTCAAAATTTAAAAAAAAAACTGCTAACAGCCACAAAGTACAGGAAGAAGCACATCGTCCAGCAATATGATGTTTTGGGAAGTGTTCTTACTACGTGTGTAATCATGAAGTGATTTTGAGTTTATCTGTATTTGTAATGTATGGCCATGGGGACACTTTCTTAGCACCTTAACTGAAATTATTGACTGGAGTTTATGTAACTCAGCACTTCACCTAACCTAAGAAAAGCAGCAATCCTTGCCCTTGACATATTTACAATCTCCTATTGTCGCAGGGTGTATTTGATGACTCGCTTTTCCAGTAGCTGACATCGTCTTGACAAATGCAGGCACTGCAAAGTGGAGCACCAGTGAGTAGTTTCAGGAGCAAAGAGGTACAAACTCGCACCCTTTCTCCTCTTCGTGGCTCATACCCACATTGACAGAGTAATGTTTTCTTCTTCACAGTCCCCTTTATAGATTAAGTAACCTGTTTCTGCACACACATACCAAATTATGGCAGTGCGGAAATCTGGTTGCGATAATACGTAAATACCGAAAAAAGTTACTGTTAAACATTTTATTTAAATACTGTTTACCTTTTACAATCAAGTGTGTAAAAGGGACTGGGATCTGACATAATCACTTACTTTCTATCAGATTTCATATCACAGAATCACTGAACCCACTAAAACTAAAATAAATAAATAAATGTAGACAAATCATACATTACTGCCTAAATGCTTATCTCTAATTCATGTTGATGCTTTCCAGGCTAGAAATGATGCACAAAAAAGTTTAAGTAACTGCCAAGGTAGGGATTGTCACTGCAGTACTAACTGCCCAATGACAAGGATACCCAATGACAAGGATATGTATCTCTTGTCAACATGCTACCCGATAGGAAAGAAGATACAACCACCTTCACAACTCAAAACATTTTGAGAGCTTTTGTCTGCTCTAAGGAACAAATTTCAAATAAGTTGTGATTACATTACTGCTTTCTTAAGTGTTACAATTATACAGTTTAATTGCAAGCCTAAAATGGATAGCCGTAAGAGGCTTGCAATCAATCCTCAGACGACAACAGTCACTGATGTTCTAGACCATGAATACCTACTGCAAATGAAAGTCACATACAGAATCACATGCAGATTTCTTCTCACTTTTCCTTTGATGCGTCATTGTGGGTGAAGAGTTTCAATGTACAGGGACTGCTTCAAAATCCCTGCAGTTTCCTAAGCCTTTGCTACATCAGTACTTGACCTTGTGTCTGTGTCCTTTACTACCTGACTCCTTTTTAAATACTACCATATTACCTCCTTTTTCCACTCATTCTTTCCTATAAAACCGGTCCTTCACTCCTTAGTAAAGTGTTAAATTATAAGTGGAAACACTCATTAAGCAGCTGTTTCCTTTGGTCTTAAAGCACATTTTACTTGTACAGGTATTGTGCATGTTTAAATATATGCATGAATCTGAAGAGTGTAATGTAATGTTTTCACCCTATTGTTGGTTCTCTTCATTGCTACTTTCATAACTACTTGCCCATGTCTTACTACAAACTTGGGATCAGATGTTCTGCATCCTGTTCTGAATCCAAACTGCTCATCTTCCATCTCACTTTCTGCTACTATATAAATCAATTTCTCAATCACCCTTTCAGCACTTTCATGTAGTGTGAGAGGAGTTTGATACCAACATAACGCACACAGTTGTGAATGTCCCCTTTGCTCTTGTATACAGGCACTGCACGGCTTATTCTCCAGCTATGTAAGGTACTCCTTTCTCTCCATACCGCCACAAGTACTGTCTAGAGCCATTTTTCCCTAAAACACACAGCATTTTGATCTTATCTGCAGTGACCTCGTATGGGCCTGCTTTTTCCCTGACTTCCTTTTCCTTAGCACTGTTCTTAATTCAGCTATGATGGAGCCTTCTTATTCTTTTATCATGGGCTGTGTCGGAGTCAGTACAGCTTCTGTGGGCTTTCTTCATTCAGAAGCTGCTGAAAGTGCTCCTTCCATCTACTTTTGATGATCTGTAGACTGGTGAGCATGTTGCTAGCATCCCCTATGAATGGTGTCTAATGACTATCTTCATTATTGTACTGTCTTTGCTTTGAAATTTAATAGTTTCTTTGTGCCATTTGAGCTACTTTCCAGATGGAAGAATGCCTCTGATACCTGTTATTTGCTATTGCAACTGCTCTCTTAGCCTCTTTGTTAGCCAACCAGTATCCCATCTTAGTCTGGACCACCCTTTCTGTCTCTGACTTTTTACTGCACTCCTTCCTTTTGATAACTTACTGGACTTTTACATTCCATCACCAGCTTTCCATATGTATTTTATTTTCATAACTGGCTTTGTCACATATTTATTGTATAGTCTCGCATGTACTGTTATGAGCCCCTGCCATTTTTTTTCAACGTCACCTATTTCCTCTTCTCTCTGAGGTGTTAAAGCCCTGAATATTTCTTTGAAGTATTTTTATTTCTCTGCAGTCATCTTCCAGATCTTCAGTATAGTTGACCTTAGACCCTTCTCTGACCAATGCTTGCACATGACTGTCATGACTCATGGTTTCTGTTACTAAGGATGACTCTGCAATTGTTGCTTTTATCCCAATGCCCTTTACTTAGTAGGATGAAGTCTACCTCTCATGCATGTTGGCCACTTCTGTTTATGATCTTATCATTGTCTCTTTTGCAGAACCACATGTTTATCATTATAAAGTCCTTTGCCAGACAGAAGTCTAGAATGGCTGTTTCTTATTTTTTTCCTGTTTCCCTACCCATGTATACCTAGGCTGTCTTCATACCCTGTTGCATCTGGCCTGATATGTGCATTCAGGTCCCCCATTATCAACACCAACTCATGTTGCCCTGCTTTATCTAGTAGGTCCTGCAACTGCTGTTTGAATGCATGCTTTTCCTCACTATCACAACCCTGCTGTGGGGCATTGGCTGCAATTATGAGTATTACCCTATCATTACATTGGAGTCTGATTGCCATGAGTCTGTGACTAATTCTTAAGACATCACTGTTTTCTGAAGGCCCTCCCTCATCATAAATCTCACACCATTTCTAGTCAGTCCTCTGCCTGACTATTAGACTCTGGATGCCAAGCCAAGTGGCTTTACTGTACTGCCACTCTATCTTGTCTCCTGGATACAGAGAATGTTCAGTCCCCTTACCATCATGTCATCCACTTCCAAGCTGCATCCTGTCAGTGAAGCTATATTGAATGTAGTAATCCTTAGATCATGTTTGACTCGTTGATTGCTTTTAAGTCCATTTGAATGCAACCTGCTGGCCAGTAGTTTACTGACCCAAGGTTGCTGGGATTTATAGTGGAAACTCACTGGCCAATAGAGGCAAATAGACCTTTCCTACCATTATCACTGGGCCTTGGTGGAAGTCAGAGAAGGCCAGGTCCTCATCCCAATTAGCATTGGGAAATACACATTTTTTAGCAAAATTAGTCAGTGTGACATCATCACCTAGAGCCATTCTTTCCATTGTTGAGTGTATATCCCTGATATAGCATGAAGTCTGTGATCCATGTTCTAGAGGATACTTTGCACCACAGTTGATGCCTAAAGCTGCTAGTCTATATAACACTTCCTCCAATAAGCTCCATCTGGAGTCTGCATTGCTGCCCATGACTCTATTCTTTGGTGAATTTGAAATGTAAACACCAAGTATGTTTTGGGAGGTGGAAGAAACCCCACAGAGACACAGTAGGAACATATGAACTCCACACAGGCATTGGTAAGAGGTCAGGACTGAACCTTGTACCTTGTGAATGGGAAGGAAAAAACTTACCCAATAGAATGAGAAGTTCATGAAGTGTTTAAAGTAATTCATGAAGGGGTAGGAATTAAAGGAAAAATAAGTAGTATTACCCTATTTGCTGATCACTGTATGTTCCTTTTGGAGGAAAAAGAATGGATGTTTCCTGACGTGTTAGGAGATTTTTTTAAAAGTCTGGAGCAAAATCAGCATCAGTATGTCATCCTAAGACATCAGTGGTAATACATATTAGAGGAGGAAATTGAACTTGGTGGATTTGCCAGGGTTCAGTAAGGGGACAGAAGTATATAGCAGTTATGTATATCCAATGGTACGTATGATGAGGAAGCAGAAATGGAAGAGGTAATGGATATGATATAAAGGATGTCAGACAGATGGGCTAGTATGATGAATATGTTGAGTGGGAGAGTAAAGGTCGCTTGAGTAATGTTTTTGCCATTGATGATTTATCTGTTAAGGCATGTACAGATTAAACAAGCAGTAGTATAGTTTGTGGTGATATAAAAAGCTTGAAACACATTTATATGGAGAGGAAACAGAGAGTGTGGACGTTGATAGGAGGGTGATATATGCCTTATTTTAGGAGGCATGGAGTAGCAGTGAATATAACACAGAGGATAAGGGGCATGAGGGATAAAAGGATGAGGTGAAATGGGTGGGAGGACAATGGCAATAAAAAATTGTTTAGGGAAATTGATAAGGTAACACAAGTGGAAATGAGGAGGTTTAGCAACAAGACCAATCACTTAATTGGTTCAAAAGCTATCTCTCCAAAAGAGTGCATGCTGTTAAATGGCAGAATTCTATTTTCCCTTACCTTCACAATCCTACAAGTGTACACCAAGGCTCAATTTAGGCCCTCCCTTGTTCAACATTTTTATTAACAAGCTGTAACTAGTTATCCCACAGGGTTCATTAGTCCAGTATGCAAATGACTCCTCTACAGTCTGCTCTGCTCCCAACATAAATATATTAGAGCAAACTACCCAAGCAGCATTCTCTGCCATGGAAACTTGGCTTCACAAAAATCACCTATCTTTAAATGCCAAAAAAACTAAACTAATGATTTTTACTCCCAAGAGAAATACTCCTATCGATAAAGCTGACTTCAGTATTTTCTTTCTTAACTCCACCAAAATTGAGCTAGTAACCCATACTAAACAGTTAGGGGTTATAATCAATGAAAACCTTAAATTCAATATGCACATCCAAAACAATATAAGTAAGACTCACAAAAAACTTGGATTACTCTACAAACACAATAAGTTCTTCACTTCATCAACTAAACAAGTATTAGCACTATCCTACCTGTTACCCTCACTAACGCATGATGCACCTTTACTAACTAACCTGCAGTCCTCCTGGAGAACAAAACTAGAAACTTGCTATAACAAGATTGCCATATTTGCTACAAACAGTTGCAATTCTACTAATCACTGTAGTGCCCTAAAAATATTACAATGGCTTGAATTCCTCCACTACCTACTACTCCTTCAGCTAACAACCACACATACATTTATTTATAAACCACAAGACTGCCCTGTCCTTAGTTCCCTACTTACCCCTTATAACCCCATCAGGCCTCTGTGATCTGAACATCAACATCTTTTTCAAGTTTATAAACCCAAAATACCTGCAGACGACTTATTATACTCTTGGAATATTGCCAGGATATGGAATAACCTACCTGCATTTATTCGCATAGGACAAAGCCCTTCCAACTTCAAAACTGCACTGTCCAATCATATCCTATTTAATTGGACTTGTAATTGTTTAATAGCTTCCTCTGCCATAACCTGATTCTGCCAACCAAACCTTAATGCATTCTTACCCAAATCTTGCAAATGTCTAACTGCTTAATTATCCCTCTTTCTCTCTACAAACTCCCTAACTACCTTTACCCCTCTTCTCTCCCTTCTTCCAAGTTCTACTATTATTTTTTTCTATCTCTTTTTCTACTGTCCATACTACATACTTTTTTTCCTCTCTCTACTTAATGTTTTCCTCTTTTTCTCTCGAATTACTCTCTCCTCGATATTTATAAGTACCACTTTTATGTCTTTCTATCCACACATTGTTCTATTGTTTATTCTATGTAACATCTAAATTCTCTTGAACTCTCTGATGCTTATAACTGTTTAAAATTTGGACAACCTCATTTTGCCTAGTATTAACATGCCATGTTTCTATTCTCTGTACTATGAAAATGTTTTATCTTGGTGGATAGCATAATGCATTAATTAGTTTAGTTTGCTTTCTGCAAACTTTGATAATTTCTTTATGTAATTTTCTTGATCTTCTGTAACTCAATTGTATAATGTTCTGTAACTTTATTTAAGTCTTATAATGGAGCTTTTCTCTCAATTGTATATTGTTCTGTAACTTTATTTAAGTCTTATACTGGAGCTTTTCTCTCAATTGCATATTGTTCTGTAACTTTATTTAAGTCTTATACTGGAGCTTTTCTCTCAATTGTATATTGTTCTGTAACTTTATTTAAGTCTTATACTGGAGCTTTTCTCTCAATTGTATATCGTTCTGTAACTTTATTTAAGTCTTATACTGGAGCTTTTCTCTCAATTGTATATTGTTCTGTAACTTTATTTAAGTCTTATACTGGAGCTTTTCTCTCAATTGTATATTGTTCTGTAACTTTATTTAAGTCTTATACTGGAGCTTTTCTCTCATTCTGTAACTTTATTTAAGTCTTATACTGGAGCTTTTCTCTCAATTGTATATTGTTCTGTAACTTTATTTAAGTCTTATACTGGAGCTTTTCTCTCTGGGCGTCTACTGAAAATGGGGCACTTTTTTGGCCAGTGGATTTTCCCGGTAAACAAATGCCAATAAATAAAATAAATAAATAAATAGATAGTAAGGCTGAAGGAAACCCAAGGAGTTATGATAAGAGATATGATGAAAGAGAGACTGCAAGGAGGTATTTAGGAACTGGAAAGAAAATGGAATGGGATACATAAAGCAGATGCAAGAAGATGGGATAGAGGACAGCCTGTGTCCTTTAACCAGGGAAAAAGGGGAGATTTGGTTAAAAGCAGTGAACTGGTCGACATATAGAGGAGTGATAAGTAGGGACAGAAAAGAGGTAAAATGAAAAGGATAAGACTAGGAAGCTACAGAAAAAGAAAGCACAATCTATTGTCTGTTGTGTAACATTAAATACTTGCCTACCCATTGTTTTCCATTTATCCATAATATTAAGTGTCCACCTAGTAAACTATTATTGCACTTGAGTAAACCTCCCTTACTACAAATTGTCTCTTGCTAATTTTCCCACAGATCTCATCTGCTTGGCACCCTTGCTACACTTTGGGGGGGGGGGGGTAGTCCTGAGTTAATCCTGCTCCATCCTTGGCAGATAAGAGATTTGTTTTATTGTTTAGGACTTCAGTTAACTGTTTCGAGTGCTACTGCTTTATTTTGCTTTTATTTGTTGATTCTTAAGGTCATTAATGCTTGAAATTGCCTAGTCAAGGTAGTTTATTTAAGTTGTTTAGCTGTAGTATTACACTCGCAAGCAATTGTTTTGGTGTTTTTACATCAAAAGGTTAACAGTGGCCTCTGCAAACACAAATGCCCAAAAAGTAAATCTTATCTATAAAATTACCCTTAGAAGTAAAACGTGTAACTCAATGTAGCTAAAACAAAGTCAATGTACAGAGACAAGGTTAGAGCTGATAGTTTGCACTGTAAACAGCACTAATATAAAATCTTAGCACAGTCTAACCTAGTGTAGTGTCAAACCCCAGAGACTACCCATGGAGACATCTGAATAACTCAGTCCACAAGCTACAGTAGTCCACCCAAATACAGATCCAGACAACATGGACATGCAATTATCAAATGTCTCCATGGCAAGCTTGGTAGATATGGGCATTCTAACACAATGTAGCAAATGTCTCATGTTTACAGACAACCATTTAATCCTTAAAGAAGTAAACACAGTATCCGAAAGCTCTACATACACAATTTCATTGGAGGCAAGAATCTTGCATATGAACAAGGTTGTCATAACCACACACGCTACATCCACCACACACAGTGCCCACCACACATGTAGACCAACTTCTGCTGAGGCACTAAAAAGCAATATTCTCAAACCTTATTCATGTTCTAAACCTATAAACAGCAATGCCTATCCTCAGCAATCTCTAAAGAGCTCACCAAAAGTAGCACAAACACCACACATATGACTACACCAAGTGGAGCCTGAAAAGCAAAGCCCATAAGGCAACCAAGCACATTGCCCTAGACTCTTGTCATAGGGGCGTCATTGTACAACACATGGATGCCCCACTCACCAGACTGTAGAAGAAGACGATAATGGTTAGTTGCTTATCTGGAGCCAAGATCTGCCAAGTTACATAAGCACTGACGTCACTAGACTACTGGTATGATACTATAGTCCATGTGGGCATGAATGACCTGAGAAATATTTCACTGGAATATATGAAGAAAGACATTATTGATCTCTATGAATATGTGCCTCAGACAGATTTGTGCCTTGCATTGAGCAGCATTCTATCCTCACCAAGGATAATGTCACAGTATGAACAAAAGATGATTGACTTCAGCAATTGGCTCAATTTCTGGTTTCTTCTGAGGAGGATTCAACATTTGCCAGCATGGGAGGACATGGGTAACAAGCCATATTACTTTGTAAACAATGATCTTTACCTGTTTTCGCTAGGCTTCAGAATAGTGGCTAAAACTTTATCAACCCTCTTAGAGCCTTTATTAGATAATATCAAATCAACAAACCTACAGATATAGCAAATAAAACCAAAAGGAACATAAAGGTGTTACTGCTTATTGCTAGGAGCCTAAGCAAGAAACTCCACACTGTACAAGCTCTCCTCATTCTAAAGAGTATAGACATCTGTGCCATTACTGAGAAATGGTTTAAATCTGCAGAAAGTAATCTGTCAGTGCAAGGGCTCAGTGCTTTTCACAGAGATAGACAATCAGCTGCACAGATAGAGACAAAAGCGAGAGGACTCTCAGTCTAAGTATAACTCTGCATTGGTAAAACAGGGTGATACCCTGGAGTTTATCCATCTGCAAATCACTATAGACAAAGTCCTATACCATATCCTAACAAGCTATAGTTCACCCTCTGTGTCTCTAGGATGCCATAACTCATACCTAGACCTACTGGGGACACTCATCATTAAACCAAATACCCTATTCATGGAAGACTTTAACTACGCCTGTATAGACTGAGAAACATGCAATGCCTCATGCTTCCAGTCACGACTATTCTTGGATTTTATTAACACAAATATCCTTGACCAGATACTCACCAGAGGTTCAAACATACTCGACCGGTTATTCATTAATATGGGAGAGCATTGCACCTCCCGCCTCCCTGGTGTCAAGTCCTCATTAGTGAGGTTGTCTCCTTTAAAATAGAAATCAGCTTGGTAACCCCAGCGAACCCTGTAACAATTTGGAACTATTCTAAAGCAAGCTACATCCTATTAAGTGATAGTTTATCATTATTAAATGCCCCTGCCAAAACCAAGTTCACAGCAAACAATGTAGAATTGTTCACAGAGACCCTGTACAACCATATGAATGGCTGTATAGAGGATGCTGTACCTACTAGAAGCCAAAGCAAAACTAAAAACAAACCACACTGGTAGAATCCTAACATTAATAGGGTATATAACAAAAGGAAAAAAGTCATGGCTATAATCAGGAAAAGCTGCTCCCATAATGATAGCAGCTCTGTAATTAAGCTAAATAGGAAACTAAGATGACTAATTATGCCCAACAATGCCAGTTATGAGGTCAAGATATCCTCACAGGCTAAAGACACCCACAAGAACTTCTACAGCAATGTTCAATACCTCAAAGGCAGCACACAACAGTGTGCTGTACTGGTGGTCAGTGGTGCTAACTTCACTGAGCACAGCATCACAGAGAATTTGCTGACACTTTCAGGTCAGACTTCTCCCCCCACTCTCCCTGACCTCCATGCAATACCTACTAGCATATCTAGCCTCCCTCCCCAACCATTAACAATGAACAGGTCCTGGCAGCACTCACTAAGGCCAATAACACAGCTTCAATGGGTCCTGAAAATATCTTGGGATGCCTCATTGCAGCTTGAAACATGACTTAGCAGGACCCCTTGAGTCACTTTTCAACTATAGCCTCAGAACAGGCTTGGTACCATGAAAATGGAAGGCTGAAATGGTTATCCCACTTCACAATGGTGGACCATCAACTGACTCTGGAAACTATAGACCAATTAGTCTCACTAGTCTAATATGCAAAGGCATTGAATGAATTATCATGGAAATAAACAACAAAGACATAGGCAACCTTCAGACACTGGACCCAACCCAGTCTGCTTTTGTCAAGGGAAGGTTATGCCTACTAAACCTGATGGGCTTCATTGAGAAGGTGCCCAAGCTAATGGATGAGGGAGAAAATGATGAATACCACCTTCATGGGCCTGGCTGAGGCCTACAATACAGCACCCCACTTGAGTAGTTAACACACTCAATAAACTGTGTATAAACCCTTACATAACTCACTGGATAGCTAGCTGGTTGACGGACATTACAAAGGAAGTCAGCATTATTGAAACCCCCTCCACTAAGAAACTGGCCACCAGCAGGGTAACTCAGGACTCAGTGCTGGGACTGCTCTACTTAGCATCTACTTCTTAGAGGTAAAGGCTAATGTCAAATGCCTTTGGCTAACCAAGTTCACAGCTGACTGCAATTTAGGAGCTATCATAGATTCCATGAAGCAAACATCTTACAAGAGGGTCTAACAGCTGCAAACTACTGGCACTAAAGTCACAAACTAAAACTCAATGCTAACAAATGCATTATTTTTCCTTTTGAGAAAACTGCCACCCAGGCTAATTACTCCATTGATAAGACACCCCTAAGAGTTGACTCAGTAGTCAGGTATCATGGAACAAATGTAGACAGTAATTTGGCCTTTGGCCAATATGTGACCAAGGTAGTAAGAAAACCATTCCATGTTGCCCAATCTATAAGTGAACACATGGCATCCAGGTCCAAGATAGTCATAGTGCCAATTTATTCAGCCGTTATCAGACCCATCATTCAGTATAATGTCCTATTCTGAATGTACCTGACAAGACATATGCAACAGTTAGAACACACACAAAAGTTCCTTACCAGGAGAATCCAGGGTATAAAGTCATTGCCTTGTATGGATTTCCTTAAAACACTATCTCTATACTCTGTCTCCTACAGATTACTGAGATGATGTGTGCCTGGGACATGGACCTTTTGCACATCTGCGAAATGAACAACATCAGAACCATTACATCCAAGGATTTAAATTTTGCTTGTGACATAAGTATGACATGTTGGTGAGACAGATATGTGGCTCAGATGATCCTCATGCTCTGGTACAGGCTCCCATCCATGTGAAGCAGTGTCCATCCCTAACCTGATTTAAGTGTAACTTTGCCCAGTGGATGGGAAATTGGAAATTTTCCCCAGGTCTGGTCCCCATGTCTCTGCTAGACAGAGGCAGACAGTAATGTCCAAACTTACATACTCTGCCCCACATAACCTCTAGAAACTTCCTAACTAACACACTCCCTCCTAATAAATGTACATGATACATATAGATAAAATTTGTTTTGGTTGCACAACTAGGCTTATAAAAGTTTGGTGGTCATTAGCCTAGTATTTACTTATGAACCTGTGAACGTATGAACATCAGGAGCCCACAGAAAAAATGACATGAAAGCATAATGCCAAACACTGTTTCCCATAGTAAATCATTGCTGGTGCAGTTTCTAAGTGTGCACTGGCAATAACCCAATTGTTTAGTGAGATTTTTTCCTTCTTTGAGTTGTTGTGAATGTGAAATTATATATATATATATATATATATATATATATATATATATATATGGGTCTACCGGATAACACCGGCATGCCAAAACACCGACAACGAAATAACCGACACAACAAAACCGAAAGAAACTGAAAGTTCAAAAACATGAAACTTCACATGCCCGACAAACCACAATCCCGACAATCAACAAAACAAATACCTTTCTCGAAAAATACACACACACAACACAAGCACACCAAAAACCTTACAAACCTATACTAAACCTTACATACACAACTATCTATGCACTAACCTTAACCCAAACCCTAACCCTAAGGTCCGTCACTATCGCACACTTACCTTACCCGCACCCTAACCCTAACTCACTTAATCTGCCCCTAACCCTCAAGTACGTCACTATCGCACACTTACCTTACCCGCACCCTAACCTTAACTCACTTAACCTGCCCCTAAACCTAACATCTGTTACTATCACACACTTACCTTACCCACACCCTGACCCTAACATCCGTCCCTATCGCACACTTACCTTAACATGTTGGTGTTCTCAGCATCGGGATTCTCAACTTTCAATCATCTCCATTGTCGATCTTCCAGTGTCGGTGTTCTCGTTGTCGGCATTGTGGACTTTCAGCGTTTTGTTTGCCCTTCACATCAGGATGTATAGAAGGGTTTGTCTGCCCAGCCCCGTAAAAAACAACTAAAGATGCGGTTTTCACCCTTTTGGATTTCAGACAGTTTTTGCCCTTTCAGAATGTTGGCTTTCAGGAAGTCAACATTTCATAGATGAACCAGTGTGGAGGAAGGATAGTGATATTGGAAAGGGAATGAACAAAGGAGATACAACTAAGAAAGGAATGGTTTAAAAATGAAATAGCTAATGTGCGGAAATGGGGGATGTGAATAAGGGCAGTGGAAAAATAGGATAAAGGATAAGGCAAGTAGGGAGAAGTGAGTTTAGTAGAAGTTGGGTTAAATGATTATAAAAAACAGATGGACTGAAGTATGGAGAGACAGCAAAGGAAAGGGACTAGGGGTCACAGGAAAAAAAAAAAACAATAGAAGTGAATGTGGTAATGTGAAAGGAAGACAAGAATCACAGTAAACACCAGCTATGTGAAAGGTCAACTATTGCAGTTATGTGTGAATATGTGTTGTAAAGTGTATACAGGGGAATGATTTAATAATAGCAATATAGAAATTGTGTGGAATCAGTATGGTATAAATTGAGATTATACTTAGTTGATATAACAGGGACGGGTTGAACTACATGTGTAGAATTATGATGTGTATGTGTTTTTTGTCAATAAAATGGTTTAGAGAAAAATAAAAGTATTGAATTACCATGGAATTTCTGTAGCATAGTACAACTTTCATAGTCATGAGATCTCATTATAGCCACAGCTCTGATTATAACAATTTAAAGAAATATTTTGCACAAATAAAACATATAGCTTTAACCATTCTAGTGTGACCAAATGCTAACAATGTACGCTCTGATTATAAAAACATTAGGCTCTGTGGCATGAATTTCATATAAGTAATTGCCTTACTAGTGAGGCAACCACTTTAGAAAATTGTTATTTAGTATCATTCTAAGACTGAATGAACTCTGGAACTGGTCTTATTAACATTAGCATAGAGCATTAAATGTAACTGGGGAAACACATTTTTTCTGTAATGCACCTCCAAGTTTGTTTATTACCTGTACACTGACACCCTTAGGATCTGGTATCACTAGGTATGAAATAGACAGTTTTAGAGAAAAAAACTGATCAGAAATCTTGTGTTTTGTCTTCCTTTAAGCAGCACCATTAACAGCTTTTCAAGATACTTAAGTTGCTATTTTTAAATGTATCCATGGTATATTTTCCCCTGCATTTGCGCTCTTCAGTTCTTCCCCTCTGTTTATTGTAAAACCAAATATGCATCTTAAATATCTTTAGAAAGAACAGATGCAAAAAAAAATAAATAAATCCAGAAATACGTCAATGTCACCAATGTTCTCTAAGTGAACATATTCTAGATACTGTATACCTAGTTGCCTGGCATTTTATTCTGCTGAGTGCTGTTGTGTGGCTTCATATTGACATAGTCCAACCACACTTATTTTTCTAGTTAAACATCCTTTTGTACTCTTGAATACAGACAACGGTCTGCTCTTGCTAGCTCTTCCAGAGTGGTGGAGCACAATACATTGCATGTGTGTTCTGTTGCCATACTTGTTTTACTAGGCCTTGTGTCTAAATTCTAATATGATTATTTTTGGTATGTAATCTAATTTGTTGTTTTGTTTTACTTATTAGCACATGTTATGTCACTGCATGCCTGGGGCTGAATGGATCACTTCGTAATAGCTCAAGTTTGTCCAGTATTATTTATATTGGTCCATGCACACCATGGAAATGTTTTGAAAAGCCTCCATTTGCTCTTATTCCTGATAATGCACTATACTCTCTTATGTCCATGCCTGTCATTTATTTAACACTGCTATGTCTATAGGTGTTTTGTCTTAATTGATGGAAACTTTGCCTTACATAACCAGTTTGTACTATTACATACTTGCACTTATATTGTATGAAACTTGTATTTGGCTTTGATTTTGATGATCTGCCTAATAGTTTCTGACACAGTACAGAGGCTGGTACATTAATGTCATTACAATGCATTTTGTACTTGGGCACCTGAGAGCTTTAATAATGCCATTATGCTATGCATTGCTAATTCCTCATGAATCACCGCTGTTTTTGAAGATTCTTGAATTTAGATATCAGGTGATGTGTTGCCCATAAAACTAAAGACAAACATCTAAAATACATTAAAGCTTTAAGATATATTTCTTTAAAAGGGAAGAAGATTTAAAGTATTACTAGGTCAGGCCCCAGTGGCCTAATGAATAAAGCATTGGCCTCCTAAGCCATGAACTGTGGGCTTGAGTCCCATCTGTGATGATACAGCTAGGGTTTGGGGGTTGTCTTAATGGTTAAGGTGTTTACCTCACAGTTATAAAATGCATGGTTTGATTTTCATCTCTGAAAAAGTTAGCTATGCTTAAAATGGCACATAAGGGCAGCTAGCCAAGTACTTACCCATGAGCCTGCTATGTGGTTGACTGTCATACTCACAATTTTGGCACATATAAAACAATAATATAAATATATCAACCTACTGACAGTCAATAAATTACATAATTATTAAAATGTTGCTTGCAAATAAAAAAGAAAATAAATATTTAGACATCAATCTAATGTTATTTTCAATTTCTTAGCTTCTCAGCTCAGGGTTGAATATACCTATTGGATATGAATAAAATACCTGGATACAGAAAAACTAAAACCTAAAGTTTCTAATTTAAAAAAAACTATGATACTTGAATGTACAGGTTTATGTTACATGTATATGCCATTCACGTTGCATTCATGGCCGATGACTGATCCAATCATGATGTACTGCATTTAGTCACAACCACATGATCTAAAACACAATTTAGTCTAAAGCTAAGAATCAGCTAGATTACCATTGTGCTAAGTTGTTTCAAATATAACTCAGCATAACCATAGCAATAATTAACAATAAAGTGTAAGAGTGCACAGTTGTTACTTTTTCAGTCATCCCACTGCAAGAAAAATGCACAAAGAAAATATACGTTGGATTATGCCTGCATGCATCAGCAAGGTGGATACTTCCAACACACCCAGATATTTTCCCTTATCTTAAATATACTATCTCCATGGCTGGGGAACATGCAGCAAGTATAAAATAAATAAACAACACAAAACATGAACTAACTTTTCCACTGCAAACATGTTTGTGTGGTCATTTGTTTCTATCTCAGCTGTGAAACTCAGACAAGTATTCAGAAAAAAAAAAACAGTTGAGTGTATCAAGTGAAATAATGTAGTCAGAGAGGATATGCAGAAATGGGGAAATTCAGAGACACATGTAGCATGACCATAACAAGTGTTGGTAAGCATCACATGTAAATGACCACACAATGACACACAAATGAGTGTCAATAAGTTATTGAGAGGAATTTTCTGTGTAAGTGACAAAAATGAAACATGGAAATGAGATTCAAATACAGATAAAACTTAGTGCAATGAGCTGCTGTCATCAGTTTATCTGAACACAGTGAGTTTTTGTATTGCTCACACTATGATGCTACAAGCAGCATTTCTAGCTGATCTGCGTGTGTAAATGGCCACCTTGGGAGCCAGTATCCATGATGTTGTATGGCACCACCTTCCATGTCACAGAGTGTGCCAGCAGCTGGCATGCAATCACCTTTATGACTAGGACATTGTTTACCAATAGCATGTGGATAGAGAAATCATTCAGGAGCTAGGAGATGTGCCACCCTCCCATAGAATCACAGGGGATGCATGCATTGCCTATTTCAGTGGACACTAAGGTTTGTGTGGCATTAACCTTATTACAGAGACTTTCAGCATCCAACAAGGGGCACATTACGGCATTTTGAGGTAACAGCTTCATGAATCCTACATTAGTTCCTTGATGTTCTGCTGCATCATGCAAAGGAACATATCTGGTTTACATGGACAGCAAAGGACAGAATGACTAATATGTAGGTTTTCTATGACATAACCTGTGGCTCTAGAGTTTTGGGGGCTATTGGCTGCATCTATATTGCCATTAAGGCCCCACCTACTCCACGCATGCCCAGTATATCAAATGGAAGGGCCTCTATTCTGTCAGTTGAGAGGTAGTAAATAGAGCACAAGGGTATTATATAAAATGTGCATGTGCACCATCTAGGCAGTCCCCATGACTCCTACATCTAGAACATGGGACATATACCAGTGGGTTGTGTAGGGTGACTTTTGTAAGTGCACTTATTGCCTCACATACTATCCATGACAGTGTGGTATCATGACTTTAAAACCACTCATAATACTACCCACTGTTGTGTGACTGAGGTGATGCAGGATACAATTTGAAATTATGATAACACCCATCTGTAGCCTCAAGCCATGGCAGAGATGTAAATAACACTGCACTCTCACAGACACATAACATTGTCTAGCCATCTAGTTGGACTAAGTGAAGACCCACTTCCCCTCCTTGTATCCATCTGGTGACATTTTGTAGTATGATATGGACACCTGCAGCAAGGTGTTCCTTGAATATACCATGCTGTATAATATGATGCTACAAAAAATGTTACAAACAGGGCACCATAGCCCTACCTGCTATACTTGCAACAGCAGAGGTGGATCTGGGTGAGGAATCATTGAAAGAATCAGCTGAGGCAGAATCCCATGCAAGGTGGAGGTAGGTGCTGTCAATGACGAAGTGTCCAGTGCACAACTATGAGCTGTGACTTGACTCAAGCAGAATAAAATTGGTGCATGGAATAACATATACAGGCTATGCATTATGGTGCATTGACTGATCATACTGTGTATCAGACATTATGATAATCACATAAACCAGATGAGTTGGCAGGACCCAGTCATCATCATTTACACAAGAGGGATAGGGCACAATGACAAGGGGCAACAATACTAGCAAAGTAGAAGGGTTATTGGTGGTGAAAGAGGAAGCCACGCATATGGGGAGTCAGATATCACATACTCTAATGATAGGGTAGAGCTTCCTGGGCAGAATATGATCCCACAGTGATAGGACTAGAGACATCCTGTCCAAGGGTCGCTATACCAAATTGAGTGTGTGCGTGTGTGTATGTGTGTGTGTGTGTGTGTGTGTGTGTGTGTGTGTGTGTGTGTGTGTGTGTGTCTGAACTCCACAATGTTGCCCATTCTGGCACTTTAGTAGAATGCTGTCTTTGACATCTCAGTGAATGGGCATGGGTCAGTGTCACTTGTGGTAGGGCTACTGGGGAGCTTGATGTCATTGAACTCATGATCCTGATTTCCTTGCCTTAGGGTGTGACCCTGATTGGCTTACCTTGTAGGATACCCATGGTGAAGCTGGGAGAATATCAACCATATCCAAAGGAGTGTCAATGTCTAAAGGAAGGAAACTATGGACAGTGTGGGTACTGAAGACATTTTTTGTGATAAGGTTTGCCATCTGTATAAGCCTGACATGCAATTGTGCAATGCATATCTGTCCTCTTACATTGTCATGGTGGCCAATTCCTGCATCTGTATGGATGTACCAATGGCTGCCAGCAAGGCCACTGGTATTCTCAGTAGGCATGTCTGCTCTAGGTCCCTGTGTTCTCAGTCACTTTGCATGTGTTGCTTAATGTCCTGCAGTCCTAGCAGCTGTAGCAGATCTGTATGCAGGCCACACAACATCTGCACACTTCTCTGATACAGTGTGAATAGCAGATGTCTGTACCTTCATCACTAACCTACACATCCATTTATTAATGCCAAGAGTAGCACCCTGGTTTGGGAAAGTCCTAGAGTTATGGCAGTGCAGGTCACATACTTCTACCCTACATTGGGTGTATGCACTTCAAAGGTGGTGTGGCTCTCAGATTCCATCTATGGTGGTAACTTAACTACAACAGTTTGAACTATGTAACATACTAAATTAAGCAAAATTAACTTCACTCAGCATTGTATGTCACCCTGACAAATGTCCTGCTCTAAGAAACATTATCACTAAATATATCTCTAGACAAAACCTTAGAACACAAGCTTTGCATCTAATAGTCTCTTCAAAGTCAAACAATTGCTTGACTGGACTTCTGTGCTTAGTACATAATGCTAATTTATGGAACCAACTCCCAGTACAGCCACAATCTGAAATAATCATCAAATCCTTCAAATTTAACCTAAAAAATTATCTAGCTATTACACAGTTCTATTCCAGTTTTAAAACATGAGCTAATTACTAATAACATAATACTATCACCCTACACAGCAAGATGTAACACTGTATTACATCATATCTCTCTTCCTATCTGCCCTTCTGCTGTGTGTATCATAACACCTCTCCTAGCTTCTAAATACCATTTTGCCTTCCATACAATAATCTAAATAACAAAACCTAGCTTCCTTCTGTTCTTGTCTGGAAATTGCTATAGAGGCTAAAACTATGAGCTATAGGTCCTATGGTACAGGGTTTGTTTCTCTTCATATGCTTTTGCTTACTGTATAACCTTTAGCAAGTCACTTATTCAGACACTGCTCACAGATCTCCACAAAAAAGGAACTGTGGGCCTACCCGATCAATAAATTATTATTATGTCCTCCTCAGGGTCGAGTGACGTTTAAAGACATGCAGGTAGGTGGGTGCGTGAATGGGTGTGCCTTCTTTGAAGGTTGGGCATCGGGCTGGCAACTCGGCACTGCAAAAATCTACTGCCAATCATTAGTGGACTGGAGTTCCACTGTGTCGACCCCTAACTGGGAAAAGCCGAAAGACATTACTATTACCTTACTAATCTCAGTTAACTTTGCTCTTAAAAATTTGTTGTCTTTAGAAAATTTGCTGAATATACTTCTAAATCAGTTGCATCTTCATCTCATTTCCTGCTTAAAATTACCAGACTTAATCTGAGCTCCTATATATTTCATAAAGGGATAGACTTCAGCTGAATGCATTTTGTGCTTTTCCATAAATTAACTGTACAAGCAATTACATTTTGTAAGAATTTTTCTTAATGTATCTGTAAATGGAACTTGTACAGTAACATATGCTGTGAATTGTACTTTTTTAGTATATGTAGTTTTTCTTTCCAGGCCTATGCTCAAAGGGGACATCATTTGCTCAGTAAAACTATCCCAGCAAACAAACATAAAATAAAATAAATAAACATTTGTGAGCCCCAATACCATGTGTCACACAGAGTGCTGAATACCAGCTGTATACTCAACCTATGTGTACATAAATCCCTAATGGTGCAGGCTGTCACGGCTACAGGTGTCAGTCCACGTCCTGCAAGAATGACACATACACTAATCACCTAGCGTATCACCTACAGATGCTTGGGCCATCAATGGCAGCTCAGCTCCTGCACCAAGCCATCACCAGGAATTCTGGTTCTCTTATTTTCCCTTATGAGAGATAGCACAAATCCTTCCATGTCTGTGAGATGCTTCTGTATTGGTGGTCCACTCCAGTAGTCAGTCAGGCTGCCTCTGGAGATTTCTTGTGCCTATATATTAATATAGTGGTGCTCCTGTGACACATATATTGCACATCCAGTTATGGCTGTTTACTGCATTGATGTCTTGCGCTAGTCCCTGTCACAATTGGTCCAAGACAGATCTTTCATCTTTACTCTTGCCAAGGATGAATACTCTATATGTGTAAACCTCTCCAGCCATTGATGTTCCTTTGCATCTATGTTAGCATAGGTACACCTACGAGTTACACATGTTGATCAGTGTGTGAATGCATGATAGCCTATAACAGCCAAAAGTTGCCATAATATTGTCCCTAACACCACTGTGGTGGCTGCATCCTTGTGTATTGCTATAGTGCACCTGTTCTGACATTGTATCATAGTGTGGCAACCATGGCCATGTTAGGCATGGGTACTGTCCATTACACATGTGCAGATAACACAGCCTGTGCATGGTGTACCAGAGCTCCATCTTCCACTATAGTCGATCATGCACTCTGTACATATATAGCACATTGTGGTATCACATACACAGCAGTATAATGACTGAGACTGACTGTATTCACTGTGTATTGTCAGATTAATGTCCCATCAAAAGCATTACAACCTGTTCTGCCACTATCAGGACTGCAGCCCATCCTGCCAGTTCCTTGTGACTTGTTATGCTGAGCCCCCTAAAATGACTGCAAATTTCCTGTTAGTTCCTTGTACCTTGTCATTTTGAACCCCCCCCCCAACAGAACTGCAACCTCTCCTGCTTATCAACTGTGCCCTGTCATGTTGATGGCCCACCAACAAGACTATAACCTGCCGTGCCTATACACTATACCGTGTCAGGTTGAGTCCCATCAGCCTCTCAGTCCCATGTGATGCCCTGTGCAGTATTAATACACCAAGTCCACTGCTGTGTGACAGTTGCAGTGGCTGCCATGCCCATGCTTCCATGAGTGTTTGCTGCATTCCTGAGGTCCATTGGTAACTGTCCTGTGTGTTACCAGTTTGACTTTATGACAATACACTCTGGTATTTGCTTTATTTTGATTCACTATAACGCTCACTATAACATCCATCCCTGATAAATGTAAACTGCAGTTCTTATCATGCTGAAATGGGGGCTTATAGCATGGCTATTATGTAAATTAGGTGATTTTAAGAGGATGTCTATGAATTGTGTCCATAAAGAAATGTATTATCAGCCACAGTCTGGTCTACTGAGCATGTTTTTGCCCATGCATAGACTTGGCATTCACATAGAATGTACATGCCTATGGAGCCTGGCTGCACAATTTGCACTTTGCTCATGCTGCTGACCACAGGCATTGAACTACTATTGATGATCACCATGCTACCCTAGTGTCCATCAATGCACATTACTTGGTGTTTGAAATATACACTCATGTGCCTCAGCTACTATTTTTTCTCCTTGAGTTAACCTGATGAGTGAACATGGTCTCAGCAGGCTCAGACTCTAGCAGAATTCCAACCTGATGCAGCTGGGAGTGAAAAATATTTTTACAACTTCTACATAGGGAATATCAGGAAGACATACTTGGGGCTATGAGAGTTCCTTCTTTATAATGTGGATGTCTGAATCAACTTCCTAGGGCAGGAAGTGATGCCACTGACATAACCCACTATAGCAAGCAGTATCAGTATAGGTATAGTGACCCAAATGGTCACTACATAGAAATTCTCTGGTATGAGGCAGAAGAGGTTAGGGAAGAACAAACAACTTTTTTATTGTAAGCATCCTGATTCATCCTGATTTTGATTATCAATGTACAGTAGGACTAATATTTGTAGTTATAGTTGCCTTTTAATGCTAGGGATATGCTGTGATTTTTACTGTTTGCTTTATGTTTTTCAGAGATACAGGAAATTAAGGACACTCATTGCAGTATGGAGAGAAAGGAGTATCACAGATGATGAGAGGACAATTGTCCTAGTGTCAGTGTACATGAACAATGGGACTTTCACAACCACAGACAGTAAAGAGGTATCAAACTCCTATCCTACTACAGGAAAGTGCTGGAAAGGACAATTGATAAGCAAATAAATAGAGTAGTAGAAAGGAATATGGGAGATCAGCAGTCCCAGTCCAGATCAAAGTGCTGTACAACTGACCCAAGACATGCAGTAGATGGTGGAAAAGAAGTCTGAGATGAAAAATGATTCCAAATGGGCATTCTTAGAATTGGAGAAAGCATATGACAAAGTCCAAAGAAAGGTGATTTTGGCAGTCCTATGATAGTTTGAAATCCTGGAACATTGTGCAGGTTGTGTAGAAGGACCCAGTGACACAGGTATAAATAGCACTCAGACCAATAGCAGGGGTTTCCAATGAGTGTGGGTGTGCATCAGCTTTTGAAAGATACATTAAGCTGAGGTCCCATCTGCATGATTTGGTGGTATTTCAGGTGGATGTAAAAGATCCCATGGCACCCATCAAAAAGAGTAGTGTTCCTTCATTTATTATAAAACACATAATTTACAAAACTTGTATACTATACATATTTACAGTACATACATTATTTACATATCTTACTAACATAACATTTTTTTCATTTACATCATTAATACACAAAAAAATCATTTAGTTGAGAGACCCCCACTCTGCTTTCCCTAACCAAAATATTATATTTAACATCATAGCTAAATCCCATTTTTCATTAAACAAAATTTCCTTCACTCTTTGATTCCAAATCAACCATATTATACAAAACACTTTTTTTACCTGTTTTTGTTATATAATTTATAGTTTTTCTTTTATAATATCCACATTCAATCACATCCATAGTTATGTCATTCACATTTGAAATTTCCAATAAATACCTTTATCAAAAATCTTCTTCCATAATACTTTAATTCTTTTATATCCTAAAAATGGGAGCGCTGCAGAATCCTGAAAGACCAAAATCCTGAAGACCAAAATCCTGAGACCAAAATCCTGAAAGTTCAAAATCCTGAAAACACACAGGATACCAACATTTACTATATTCCAACACAAACACATATAGAAACAAATAAAAGACAAACCATATTACTCTTCTCCAAGTATAAGCAGGGTGGCAAGCCACCCTGCACCCCCATACCCCCCTGCTACTTAAATATATCAACTCCAAGATTGTACTTTGTGTACTGAAGTGTAATCTTGGTGTTGTTATATTTAAGTAGCAGAGGGTGTGGGGGTGCAGGTGGTCTTGCTCCCCTGCATATAGTTGAAGGGTAACATGTTTATGTTATGTACTTGTGCTGGAATATAGTAAGTGTTGGTATCCTGTGTGTTTTCAGGATTTTGAGTTTTCATGATTTTGGTCTCAGGATTTTGGTCTTCAGGATTTTGGGCTTTCAGGATTCTGTAGTGCTTCCCTAAAACACATGCTCACTAGTCTGAAACTGTTTACAATAAATACATATTCTATATTTCTTCATCTTATACACCATACTTGCTTTTACTGGAAGCTTTCATATACTTAGTCTACACAAAAAATCTTGACATTCCACTATTTCCTTACATCTCTCCATTCTAGCTAGAATCGCTGCATTTTTTCCTTTTGGCAGCTCCTTCCATGGATATACATAAAAATATTTAATCATTATATTATAATACCATTTTTTTCTATCATTCTCCATTTCATCATTTTTTTATTTTCCATAATAACATTTTTTCTTGATGATTATTTATTTCATAATTAGACCATACCTCTTTCTTTTATTATTTAAAATATATTTCCATTATTCTTTATATTTAAACTTCAAAATTTGTGTTAATAACAATTTATCATTATCATTTACATATTGCAATACTTTATATAAATGTAGGGATGCTGCATAAATAATAGCAATAATCCTTCTTCCTCTCTTTTAATGTACAGTGCACCTCGTTTTACCACATTTAATCTAGATTCCACAATAAAGGAAAAATATTACAAACTTCCTTCTCAAATAAAATGGCAATAGTAAAAATAATTGCTAAATATGACATTCTTGCTAGAAGAATAAAATTCATCAAATAAATCTTTTTTCTAAAAGACAATCTGAATGTTTTCCAAAACTTACACATATTTTTATAATTTCTGTTTTTTCTTTCCATAGTCATTGTATATTCTCTTGTTTTCCAGAAGATATACCAAACAAATTTATGTTTGCCAAATTAAATTTAACACCTCCTAACATTCCATCAAGACCTAATCCTTGACAGTTCTCTCTATTTATATGTAGACCTATCACTTTTAAATGCTCCTTTACATGCTTTACTACTTTAATCATTCCTACACTATTTTTGTAACATTTATAATCTCAACTGTTTATGATAACATAATTGTCATGAACACCCTTTCATTAGAAATAGAACTCCACATTTCCATTTCTTTATTTATATGTATGAGTACATTTATTACTAATGCAAATATTATATTAGTCAAAGGTCAATCCTGTCTTACACCCTTCTGAATCATTATTTCTTTACTTAACCAAACATTTACCAAAGCAGCAACTGTGTTTAATTTATAAGCTGTCATACATACCCTTCTAATCTTGTAATTTATTTTATATGCATGCTTGAAGTATTTCCCATAGCACATCACCTAGTATAATTTTAACTTGATTATTTCTATGTAAACAACATCTACCAATTTGCAAATAATTAAGAGCAACTTTTACAATCTTTATCCTTTTATACCATGTATATTTCTATTTATAACTTTATTTTACCTTCTATTAACACATTCTAATCCATATTATTCTGAATTATTGGTCTCCAATTTTGCATTTCATTTTTACAAACTTTCTTCCATATAGATCTAATTATGCCACTAAATAATTATTTATATTGAAATTGTTTGTTTAACCATTCATTTAACAACATTAAAATATTTTTGTAATCTTTTCATATTTTTATACATCCTATATTCTATTCCATCTGGACCAAGTGCAGTTTCCAAATTTACTATTTTAATGCATTTTCCAGTTCTTCCATCACAATCCCCCAGATTCAATAATCTTCCATGCAGGACTAATCTAGTCCTGCACAGAAGTGGCAGTTTAGGAGGAGGACGGCAGCACGCCATGCATATTAATGAAGATGTGCTGCCTGACCTCCTAATCCAACATGGAGTGTGGATGAGTGCAGGGGGAGTGTCTGAGAGCAGAACTCTCAGAATAAACATGCCCCTGCAAAGTAGAACAGCAGAAACTGTAAATAAATGAGCTAGACCACTCATAGGTGTCCACATATCCCCACCAACAGTCCCACATGTGTACAACAGCAACAGGACATAAAAATAAAAAGAAGTAACCCCTGAATTTATTACTAAAACTCGGAGTAGAGATAACTGTAGGTGCGCGGGTGTGCCCATCGCTTAGCTACAGTTAATGCAGCTTAAAAGGTTGAAGAGGATAAGAAGGATGATCTATACAAATGAAGCATCACAGCAATAGTGAAGTGGTCAGAGCAACCGCCTACCGAGCAGGCATTCCCGCTTCGAGTACCACTGCAGCAAATACCATTTTCCATGTGAAATCTGTATACGAACATTTATTTACATTTCATTGCTGTATAACCTACTAAATAATATATAAATGTGAACTGGAGTACTGCATTAAATGCACATGTGAAGAGTCAGTACCATAATGAATAAGCCAGCAGTAAGCAGGCATAAGCACAGATAAGCAGTAGTAAGCATATGTAAACACTAGTAAGCGTGTGCAAGTGCGTTTGGGCGGGGTGAAGCACCGCCGACACAGATCAAGCAAAGGAGACGCTAACTGCATGTAAGACACAGTGACTGGAAGTCAGCAGTGCTAACCTCCTTGCAAACCCACTTGAAAGTGCCTTAAGCACAGAGTATCCAACAGCCGGTATCACGTGTGACTCTGTGTACACTAACAGAGTCAGTCGTAGGTATCGCAAAGCATACGTGGCACACAAGGTTGGCCGGTATGCACACGAAACACAGTATCCAGCAATACCAGTCAACATTACTGGGTATGTAGCTAAAGATTTAGAGGTATATGTGTCTGTATGAATACCCATAACTATATAGATATATACCTCCCCCTCTCTGTAGTACAAATGTATACATACATATATAGACATATGAATAAATATCTACATATACATATACACACATGCAGACATCCATACAGCCACATGTTGTTAGATATATATACAGCAATATATATATATATATATATATATATGTGTGTGTGTGTGTGTGTGTGTGTGAGTGTGTTTGTAAATACACACATATATATATATAGCTAGGATATAAAACAGCAGTTAAGTATTACATGTGTTCACAGGGCGTGCCAATGGGGGTGAGAGGCCCAATCAACAAACATGTAACATGTAGCATCAATCCCCCGCTCAGCTAGCCAGGTGAAACATACAAACATACAATAAAAATAAACAAACCATTACTTCTCAGACTACAGGCAGGATACTGCCAGTGGGAGAGACTCGCCAAGTCTAATCTTGAAACAAAGACAAGAATGTCCCTTGCGGGACATGCCAAAAATGTTATGGCTATTCGGGCTTCCAGCCATTACATGGATAACCTACAGCAGGGCATGCATGTTCCCGGACTACAAGGTTGGGGAAGCCTGGTGACTCATGGGGTGAAACAATGTACGTGATGAGTCCCGAGAAGTGGAGAGTGGGCAGTGTGTAGTTGTGTGTTTAGACCCAACCTGCACCCGGAGTAAGGAAGACTGCTGAAGCGGAAGTGCAGTCTGGGAACTATGAGTATGACTTTATGGGCCTCGCTGTGCAGGTGTTGGCTGGAGCGGTTTTATGTGGACCGCCCCAGGGATGTAAGCAATAGTGTGCATTGGGCAGAGCCGATGCCTAACGAGCAACCACGCCCGGTATGAGTCCCACTGCAGCAAAGTCTAGTTTACATGGCAAAGGACGGTATAACTAGATGTGTTGTTGCAAACCCACTAAATGACACCAAAGAACACATGATTGCAACACCCGACTGTAGGTATGTAAGCCAAACTAATTGGCATCACAAGGTATGATTGCTGTCCAGACCTCACAGCTGTCCCTGATCTTCAGGGACATCCCTGATATAGACTCCGATTGTAGGTCTGTCCCTCGTAATCCCTCTTAAAACTGGTTACTACTGAAGAAAAGGTAGTGAGTTGTCCTTAATAAATAATGATAGTAATCCAGAGTTATAGATGTATTACGTCAGAATATCTATATTACTCCACATTCTCTTAATCTGCAAATGTTTCAAGCTAATAGTACAAATATTTAAATAATGTCTCTGATTGTCCCTGAATATTTGAAGATTTGTCCCTGAGTCTGATGAGATTTCTCTCTGATCGGTTGAGAGCTATGTTGCTGTCCGCACCCCCACCCAGGGGTGTGATTGTTGTCCAGACCTACCCAGAAATGCAGGGTATATACACAACTGTCACTGTAGAAGAAATGGCCAGCTGTAGACTTTCCCGTAAGCCATCTTGCACATCCCTGGACATGTCCCTACTGTCAGCCCGTCTGTGTGGCTCAATAACACCACTTACCTATTGACCCCTGTTGCATTTGTAGTAATGTTCACAGTCACAGGCAGATAACACCCTCCACACAACTATATTGGCAGAATCTGGAACCCCCAACCCAGGTGTATTACTGCAGCTGTGCCAGACTACACATGTAAATAACACATGAAGGGAAAACCCAACCACACTTGGATCACCACCTTGTGAAGTCTGCCTCCCCCCAACACTCCAGACCCCTACACCAACTACTGACACTGACACCTCCTGTCCTGCCTCGCATACATATCCCAACACCCTGCAAACCTGCACTACCGCTCCCCCACCAATCAGTCGAATGGCCTACTATGCAGTTAAAAATTCCCTCCCTCCACCTACACCTCCACTATTCACATCACATCTACTCTACAACACATGTATAGCATAACTAAACATAACCCGAATACCTGAGTGTATCCTAACCAGAAATACTAAACTGGAATTCCACTTAACCTTGCACTGACCTTCGTGAACAGCCATACCTGACATGTACACCTGATGTAAGCATGTATAATAACGACATGTACATGAAGTAGAGTGGGGGTATGCGGCAGCAAGCGGGAGTACACCTGTGTGGGCGGCGGTAAGCAATGCCCACACTGGATAAGCAATGTGGAAGCCAACCCAGTGTAAGATGCCATAACCAGAGAACAGCAAGTCCAAGCCTAGCACACACCAGTGCATACCTGCCTACACTTTCCCCGCAGTGCCGTAGGCACACTGTAGCCCACAGCCCTCATCGTGGCCAGAAACAGCATAATCAGCCATATACCTGGTGTACCATGGTGTAAAGACAGTGTACACAGCACCTACATACCCCATTGGGTATTTTACACACTAGAACCCACCCTGCACACTGTAGTCCAAGTAAGTTACCACGAAGGCATGGCAGATATAAAATCAGCTGCTGTTATCACAAACATATCATCCGGCACAGTCAGTCAACAGTATAGGAAATGTATGTAAGTATGTACATTAATACCAGCAAACATGTGCACAGTGCTCAGTCACAGTATTCCGAGCAGTCTATGAGTACCAATGAACAGTGGCTGTCCACGCATACTGTGAGAACAGTAATCTCGTATAATACTGAAGAGAGGAATGGAAAACGGGCCACGGCATGGGGGCTTGTTTCATCTGCGGAAGCGGGAAATGAGGCTGGTCTGGTGTGTGAGCAAACCGCTGTATCTGAAAACCCTGGCAGGATGCTACCAGTGGGAGAAACAGTGTAGACCAGCAAAGTGTACTTGTGACACAACAGGTCCGTCCCTGCTGGGATGCACCAGATGTTATGGGTCACAATAATATTCCCACCAGTATTGGAGGTGGATGAAGGGAAGGCTCAAATGTACATGGACTAAACTGATGAAGAGCTTGCAGAAGGTTGCATTGAGACAGTAATATGGAGGAATATGAGACGTGCAGAGAAGGAAATGTGTGGAGGTGTGGTATGGCAGGGCTAGCAACTGCAGAATGGATGGATGCTGAGTACGTGGAGCTCGGAGGCTGGGGAAAGGGAGCATGGGTATGACATTAAGGTAGGAATATGCAACCTACACAGAGCTGCAATAGTGTAGTGGGCAGAGCATCCGCCTATTGTGAACACATTCTCAGTTCGGGTCCCACTGTAGCACATTCCATTTCCCATGTGAAATCTGTATAACAAAATCGTTTTGCTGTATAACCTACAAAATTACATTTACACTTGAACAGGAGTACGGAATTACACATAGTCCACTCAATATTCATAGGATATGAGATGACATACAGATATGTATACACAGAAAACTTGTAATGATGTTTTTTATAATAATGTATGCTATTACTGACAGCACATAGATCTGCACTTATGTAATCAGTGGGGAATGCAAGACCCACACAGAAAAGTAGATGTAGACAGTGCGGATATATAACATACTATGCTGTCCAGGACAGGCCCATCAATTCGTACAACTGTGGACAAAGGATTTGCCATCAAGATAGGTAACAATAAACAATAACAGATGTAGTTCAGCAGCCACCAATTACACGCTGCAGTCAAGGCCTAGGGGGACATGTATTACCTGAGATAATGTCTATGTATCTGTCACATGTATGGACCCTGACCAACAAATGTCATGGGTGTCCATGATATAACTGGAATGATAACAGGAATGCCAGCAGTATATTATGATAGGCCAATACCAAACAACCCCTAACCGTAGCACAGCAGGACAATGACAGCCATATATGTGGAGGACGGAGGCAGGAACACAGGGCCATACCCATAATATTGCTGTTACACACCCTGCACATTGCTGGTGTTACAGGATTTGATGCAACATACCCTTATGCAGGAATAACACATCAGGAACAGAAAAGGAAGTAGTCATGTACTGATAGCACACCATAAACAGATTGCCGGGGATATATCTAGGACAAGCCCTGTGTGGTGCACAGGCAAAAGCAAACAGACAATCCACTAGCCATCATGTGGATAGGTCCACTGTTGAGAGCTATGCAGACAGACTGCATTCCATCCTAAACTACTATGTACACGCAAACACTGCAAGACCAGCAACATACAAAGCACATAACAACATCACTCACTCTGTCTGTAGGTCTGGAACAACCTAAGATTGTGTAGTTGTCCTGTGTCTGCAAGCCCTGCTGTAGTAGGTACCGCAACCTGCCATCTGTAACACTGCTGCCAACATACAGGAAGGATGTTTTCCATACTGGAAAGGTGAGGGGACAATGCCCACATGAATAAGCATTTTATAGTACTGGGCTGCCAGGACGATGGTTAACAGAATCACTACACAGCAGGCTACATGCAGTCAGCAACTGTTGCACACTGACTGGTACAGAGTCCATCAGCTGATCATGTGCATCACCTACAAAAGCCATGCTGTAATCCATTCAAACCAATTCATTCACTCTACTGGAGAGGGAAAGAGAGAGAGAGAGAGAGAGAGAGAAAGAAAGAAAGAAAGAAAGAAAGAAAGAAAGAAAGAAAGAAAGAAAGAAAGAAAAAGAAAGAAAAGGAAAACAGAAGAGGAAACCAGCCAACAAAAAAAGAAAATTGAAAACAAACGTATACCACGGAACTTACACAGTGGGGAACATAGTACTACAGGCCACAACTGGGAAGGCATCACATCCGTTCAAACACTAAACGTTATGTAAAACAAACTGTACGTAATTTAATGTAGGATGTGTTATAGATTAAAAAGATGTATGATGTAGAATGTTTGATATGTGCCATCTGTAGTTGTCCCTGTAATGATGTCCCGCTGAACAATTGCTCTGGACAATACTGTCTGTTCCTGTAAGCAGTGGGACATACCCGCCAACTGTGTAGATCATCAATGAATGACAAAGATGTCAGACATAATATCTGTGCATGTTATGTTAGTGTGGAGAATAGCTGTTGGTGGATGTACTGCCATCATGATAGACACGTGTGCTAGTGCACAGCACTTGCAGGACAGTCATGTGAATGTGTAATGTAGCATGCACAAATGCCATAGGTGTGTAACAGTCATACCAGCAATCTCACACCATAGTTACCACCCTAATGTTAGGCTGTGTTCACATGTGGCACCTGTCTGTGTTGCAGCAAGGCAGGACAGTGCAGCTGTGAATGAAAGATGGTTACAGAATGCAGACCGGATGTCTGTATGCACTCCACATATTTGTGTGATACGGACTGTGATGTGTATGTGTACAGATACAGACACTTATATGGACATAGGTATATCAGCAACGTACAACATATATCTACACGTATATGTACATAGATGTATATTTATACACATATATATATAGTGGCACTGACAATGGCATGCAGGTGCAATAGTCTGTAACAGGCCAGCAAAGATAAGTGTCCCCACAGGGAGCATGGCTACAAACACATAGCATAAAGTATGGCACATACACATAGCACAAAGCTTGGTACAATACAACATATGTCCCAATGGTAGGTAAGCAGCTGACATAACAATTGCAGTCTGTGAATGTGTTGTTGTAGCTGATATGGTGGGAGTCGCATATATGTGTATTAAGAACTATGTTAACCCTGCTGTATGGGTGGTTCATATCTGTTTCCATCTTTATGTGTTCCAGGAATCATGTTGCATTGTTGCCTTCCCATGTACAGCGCCACAGAAATGGCTATCATCATCGACCACCTGGTACAGCACTACATACTTCTTTTTGGCCAGACAGCCCATGACCAGCAGGAGAGGACTGCCCTGTGGAACGAGCTAGTCCACAGGGTAAATGATTTTGGACTGCATAACCACAGCTATGAGCAGGTCCAGCATCATTGCACTGACCTGCTTCACCATGTACATCGGCGTGCAGCTGCCATAAGGTGAGACCACCTCACAACAGGGAGGGGCAACCTGCCCATCCACCCCTCACCTGTGTGGAGGAGCTTCTCAGCAGCCTAGTGGCACCTGTCTGCCTGAAGCATCAGCACCTGGCAGGGCACATCTTGAAGGTGGGTGCCAATGACACACCGGCTGAGGAGCATGTAGGTAAGGCCCCAGGGCACATCGGTACACCACTCGTGTGTATGCATCAGCAGCTGTACAGGTACATCATGCAGAACTGAGATGTCATATACTTCGTCTGCTGCTGTGTAGTATTAATAAACTGTTGTGTAGCAGCTATAATATTGTGTAATTCTACTGTAGATGTAGCATAATGCTACACTCACCTGTTATGAATGCCACAGCTGTGGCCACTGACATCAGCTTTCTTGCATTCCTATGTAGGTCCCTCCAGGATACAACCACAGCAGCTGCCCACAGCCGGTGTGTATGGTTTGTGTTCATGCATGATGGTTAACTGGGCATATAATAGCTATGGGCTATCCCCCATGCACATGTCTAATACACCTACCCATACTGCATGCTGTACACGTTCACGTTTTGTTGCTGAGAAATGCATTGCATCACAGTAGAGACCTTGCTGGGGTATCGGAAGGGTACAACAGACACATGCAAGATAACTAACATCCTGTCAATGTGCAATGTGTCCACAAGGATGTGACGTGGCAGGACACACAGCCTACAGTAGGGACATGTGTGACTCAACACCACCATGGCTGCAGCTGCGTGCAAGCAGGTTAAGTAAACATTGCAGATGTAATGCTGACCCCACAGCACTCATCACAGCAGTGTGTACACTCCAGTGGATGTACATGAGTAGACCTTGCAACCAAGCAAAGGTCTGGGACATGTGTAGGGCACCCCTCACAGCCATGGTAAGGTCCACTGGTTGTCAGTGTAATAATCATGTACTGGTCATACATGCACTGCTGATGTTGTGATCTGTAACACAGACATCAAGCATCCACAACTGATAGCTGTTCACATACCATCCCAGGTATGTGTTGCTACAACACACAGGGGCTGTGAGCAGTGGAGCTGACATAACCAACACAGTACTACAGATACATCAGTTGTTTCTACACCTGCGAGGTATGGTGCACAGTACAAGGCAAGGTGAGGAACATGCCACAGTAACACTTTGTACATAGGTGCAGTGTGAACACGGGGAGGGGCCATCACCTACCAACAAAGCCCATGCCTCACACACATGTATACTGCCGCTAGCATGATGTCACTATAGTTGCACTGCATGCTGTTGAGCTGCATGTGTAATACATGTTGACAGGAGGCTAATGGGAGGACTGTGTGTACAAATGTTGTGCAACTCCGCATGTAGGAGTGTGAGGTGTGTGTAACTTGGTTGTGTTCATAGGTGCAATCTAGTGGAGTGTGGATGATGCATGTCAGATGTGTGTATGTGTGTGTGTCCATGTATGCACAGGCGATAGTGGGATTGACCACATGGCAATATTTCCCCTTGGGAGTGTGCCGTACATGGAGTGAGACATGGGACACCAGGACAACCAGTCAGGTATGTGAACACAGGACAGCTGATAGCATAACAAGGGCTGTAGCATGAAGCATGCATTAGGAGGTGCAGGACATAGCAGGTATACACATCATATTGCCAGCAGCAGACAGGTAACTGGCTACCCACATATGCAGCACTACAAATGCAATGGGAAATTACTACAGCACATCAGTAAGTGTATCCAGGTAGTACTGTCGTCTACATGATCGGTCGCTTGTGCAGCAGATGTGGCATGGACTGAGCAAGACTGTAATATGAGGCTCTGGTGTGTGACATATGTAGTGAATGTAACAGCCCTAAACATATAGGGGCCTCGTGCACCATTACTGCCCATACACATGGTAATACAGGGTGACAGCTGTAAGGCCATGTACAACCTACTTCGCCCAGGTCAGGAAGGCGATGGAGTAACAGGTCAGGTGTAGTAACCACATGTTTAAGCATAGGAAGGGATGATATGTTAATGGGCTGTAGTGATGCGTGTGTATTAGTGAGTGATATGCAGGAAGGGGAACATATGTAACTGACTGTAGGACTGTCTGCAAACACAGGGAAGGTGAGGTTGTAAGGTGGATGTCAGTGTGAGTGTGTGTGAGTGTATGTACTGCTATGCACTGCTGTACAGCTCTTAACATGTGTAATTGTTTCCCCCACAGGTGACGAGGTGGGTCAGGGTCCATCCTGCTTGCATACTGAGGAAGGTGTCCCTACAGACATCGATGATGATGAAGGTACAGGTGAGGCACAGGTGGGGTTGACAGAAGCCAACACTGCACCATGTTTCATCACCCTCCTAGCCACCCCAAGCCCACACACAGTTACAGTGCCCCTACAAACCACATCACATGTGGCCATAGCAGAGGGACAGTTGACGCTTGGTGGCAATGGCCAGGAAAATGTGATGCCCATGGCAACTGTGCCGGGTCACAGTCAACATAGCCGGATGTCTGGAAGACCACCACATCGGCAGATGTACCGTGGTGCTCATGGGAGGACCCCAGGTCATCCTGTACCTTGGCAGAGGCACCACAACTGGTACCACCAGGAGCAAGTTTCAGGCTATAATGGAGGCACAGGCATGTATAGAAATGCACTCCAGACAGGTCCTGAGTCTGCAGAGGTCTGCTTTCGCAGCTGTAAGTGGCAACCTTCATGAACTCACTGTTGCCTTCGGTGAACATACTGAGGCCATGGATCGATGGTGGGGTGAGATGGTTGGCCTCCTCGACCGTGGTATGTCTGTGCTAGAACGTGTGGTGGGAGAGGTTTGACATCCGCGTGGACATAAGCCAGAGACACCAGCATCTGGCAGTCAATGTGGACATGCCAGGACACACAGCCACTCCCGCAGTGGCAGTACCAGCCCCATCACACCACAGGGGCTGCTGTCCACACCACACCACAGCAGGCCATGTGCAGGTGACCCTGGCCAGGCCCAGGTGGGACATGGTTCTAGTGGACATATGTCATCCTCAGGGGAGAGTAGCACCTCAAGGTCTGTACCTGCACGTGCCTATGGAACCCCTGGCAGGCACAGTCGGCATGTCCGTTGCTGGAGGCACTGTACTGCACACCCTGCCAGGTATGGTCTGCAGCTGTCCAACATTGCTCATGTGGGGCAGCCATATGGCAGAACTGTCTGCATGCATACCCACATACTATGCAAAAACACCTAGGGTGTCCCCATACTGGCACACACCACATCACCATACCCCAATCAAGGAACCATACCCCTCACCCACACACATGGGGACACATGTTTGGACCACCCTCAGCCTCTGGCACACCTGCAACACACCCTGTGCATATGATGATACCTGTGCCACATCCCTGTCATCCATAATATCGATGCAGGTGCAGGTTAACATGGTTCTGATTTACACGGTGACTGTAAAGGGGGGCCACAATGTACCACAGTGTAGAATGTAGTCAGGGGTAATGTGTACTGCATACATGTCAGTTAGTGTAGCCATGTAGCTAGGATAGCATTCACACACTCTGTGCATATGATTATACCTGTGCCACATCCCTGCCATCTCTAACATCAATGCAGGGACAGGCTAACATGGTTCTGATAAACACTGTGACTGTGATAGAGTGCCGTCATGTACTGCAGTGTAGAATCTAGTCAGGGGTAATGTGTACTATATGCATGTCAGGTAGTGTAGCCATGCAGCTAGGATGACATTCACACACCCTGTGCATATGATGATACCTGTGCCACATCCCTGCCATCCCTAACATTGATGCAGGGACAGACTAACATGGTTTTGATGCACACAGTGACTGCGATAGAGTGCCGCAATGTACTGCCGTGTAGAATGTAGTCAGGGATAATGTGTACTGCATACATGTCAGGAAGTATAGCCATGCAGCTAGGATGACATTCACACAGCCCGTGCATATGATGATACCTGTGCCACATCCCTGCCATCCCTAACATTGATGCATGGACAGGCTAACATGGTTTTGATGCACACGGAGACGGTGACAGAGTGCCGCAATGTACTGCAGTGTAGAATGTAGTCAGGGGTAATGTGTACTACATAGGTTCATAGGTTCATAGGTTCATACTAGGCTATCTGCCCTAGGGCATTTATAAGCCTAGCCAGAATGTGTTTGGCTTTCACCACCCATTTTAAATTTATTTTGCTATGCCCTTTTTCGAGGTTAGTATACTATGCCTCTATCTAACAGTGACACAGAAGTGATACCCGGGGTAAACCTACGATCACCCATCCACTCATCAAGATTCCTCTTGAAGAGAGTCAATGAGGGACTCTGCCTAACCTGGACTGGGATTTTATTCCAGAGTGAAGGGAGCCTCTGGGTTATGAATCTGTCCCTCCAGCATGTCCTATTTATTTCAGTGCTGAGGTTCAAGTCTCTCGAGCGCGTAGCTCGATGGGATTTGGATTTTCTGAGGTGCAGCATGTCCATTAATTCCCGGTTGGACATGGCTTTATACATCAGGCACAGATCTCCTCTGAACAGGCGGTATGCCACTGAGTAGAGCTGGAGTTTCTTTAACCGGGCAGCATATGGCATCTGTTTGAGCCCTTTGATCCTCTTGGTGAGGTACTTTTGGGGTCTTTCCAGTTGCTGCAGGTGTCTGGTAAGGTACATCCCAAAAGGGGCATTGTACTCAATTATGGGCCTGATGAGGGATGAGTAAAGAGGCACGATGACCTCCCCTGATCTAGATGTGAATCCCTTCATGATTAGGTGGGCTATATAAAATGTTTTTCTAACCACTTTGGCCACGTGGTTGTCAAATGAGAGATTGCTATCAACTTGGGTCCCCAGGTCCCTAATTACTTCTTCTGTACTTAATGGATTTCCACCTATGTGGTAATTTGTGGGCACTTTGTTTTTGCCAAAGGGGATGACTATACACTTTTTGGCATTTAGCTTGAGAACATGGCTCTGGCACCAGTTGTCTGTTTCTATGAGGCCCTTTTGGAGGATGCTTGTGTCGGCTGGAGAGTCGATTATGGCACCCAGTTTGCAGTCATCTGCGAACTTGGTCAGCCACAGTCCTTCCGTGTTGGCCTGTACCTCGAAATATATACCGAACAAGAGAGGTCCCAGGACTGAGCCTTGTGGGACACCACTTGTAACTGGTTTGGAGTCAGACATGGCTCCAGCAATTCTAACCATGTGGGTTCTGTCCTTGAGCCAGTTTGCAATCCATCTAGTGACATAGGGTTTATATTTAAGCTGGTGAGCTTATCTATAATGCCCGAGTGGGGTATTGTATCGAAGGCTTTTGCAGGGGTCCAGGTAGGCTGTGTGGACCACCTTCCCCTCGTCAATGACCTTGGTGACTGTTTCAAAGAAATCAACCAGGTTTAAGAGGCAGGATCTGCCCTTAACAAAGCCAAACTGGGTAGGATCCAGTGTTTGTAGGTCCCCAATATCTTTATTTATGAGGTCCATGATGATCCTTTCCATAGCTTTGCAGACCAAGCTAGTCAGGCTTATGGGCCGATAGTTTCCAGGATCCGTTGAGGCACCACCTTTATGGAGAGGGACCACTGTTGCTGTACGCCACTCTTTGGGCACATATCCTGTAGTTAGGCTGAGATTGAACAGTAGTTTTATGTTTGGGTTTAGCTCTTCTTTGAGTTCATGTAGGCGAGCCGGGACACCATCTGGTCCCATTGATGGTGTGTTTTTTGCTTTGGAGAGGGTGGCTCTTACCTGAGCATCTGAGATGTCAGGGGGGCAGCACTCTGCTGGGATAGATATTTGCCCTTTGGTGGGGAGGGGAGAAGTTTGCGCTGAACCTGTCAGCTAGGATGTTGGCAATGTCTGTGGGTTCGGTGTATTTTTTGTCATTTTGGACTAATTCTGAGCATATCTGGGAATTACCACTCAGGTTCCTAACATAACTAAAGAAAGCCTTGTGATTATCCTTAGTGTCCTGTGCAATTTTTCTCTCGAAGCTGGCCTTAGACAATTTTATGTGTGCTTGTAGTTTTTTGCTAATACTGATCAGTGATGCCTTCCCTTTTTGGGATTTTGCTTTATCATTTAGTAGCTTCCTCCTTCTATTGTATAGTTTGTTTATGGCTGGGGTCCACCAGACAGGACGTCTGCCTTTGGAGGATTGGGTCTTGGTTTTATTTGGGATCGCATGATCCATGCATTCCTGAAGGTGTTCATAGAATGCGTTTATAAAGGATTCTGCGGTCTGGGCTGTATTTTCCACAGGCCCGGGGGCTTTGAAGGATTCCACCTCAGTTTTGAGGAGTGCAAAATTTGCTTTAGAGAAGTTTTTCACTGTGGTTTTCTGGGCAGGGGGTGGGGCCGGGATGTGAATATCCAGTGAGATTAGTTTATGGTCTGATCTTACCAGTGAGGGATACACTTCTGGTCTGGAGCATAGAGTCCCCATGCTGGTGATGATCAGGTCCAGTATGTTTTCCCTCGTGGGAGTGGTAACAAGTTGTTCCATAGCATTTGAGTTTATAAATTCTAGGAATCTTTGGGCTAGGTGTTGGAGCTAGAGTAATGCTCCCAGTCTATGTTTGGGTAGTTGAAGTCGCCCAATATAATGGTGTTTGGAGAGACCTTCATATTTTCCAGTGTTCTCAGGAAGGCCGAGTGGGGTTCCTGGTTTTGGGAGGGTGGTCTGTAGCAGGCTATAAACTGGAAGGCAGTTTTACCCACTGTTAGTTGCACATGGATAGTCTCTGATGCTTCGTGCTTTGCCACCAACCTGGAGGTGTGGGTATCTTTGATGAATATCGATACTCCCCTCCTTTGTGGTTCGGTCCAAGTTTTGGGGCCGAAAAGCATGGTATGAAGTATAACCTGGTAGTGCTGGGGTGCTCTCGGGAGCCCTGAACCAGGTTTCTGTTACTGCACAGATATCGATGTTCTCCATGCTAAGGAGAGTTTCGAAAAGTGCATCTTGAGGTTTAGACTTCTGGCGTTGAGTAGCATTACTCTTAGTTTCTAATCCCTTGTGATACCTATAGAGGTGGGTTTGTCTTTTGAGCCTTGCCTAAAAAAGGCACTATGGGGGTAGCAAGAGCCTTTGCCAATATCCGAAAGCCCAGGGTTGACAGGTGCAAGCCGTCCCTAGCGAAGCATCGTGGCTTGTCGAGCATATCATCCCAAGCTGACAGGCATTGGATCCACTTTGAATGACACCAGTACTTAAGCCAATTGTTGAAATTGATCATCTTGTCTTCATATTGTGGCATCATTCTTGGTGAGGGTAAGATGCTACTCAAGGTCAGGGTCATACCGGCCTGGGCTACATGCTCAGAGAGCTCCTTTATGTCTCTTTTCATGTAGTCCAGGGAGTAGTCTCAGGTCATTCACACCAGCATGGACAATGACTGAGTCATATTTGTACTTGCCTTGGAGTGACCTGAGTGCTTGTGTTATGTGGCGGATCCTAGCACCCGACAGGCTGCTCACCGTGACCCTCTCCTTGTTCAGCCTGGTGAGCGGGATGTCAGTGTGCCTGACGATAGAGTCACCTATTACAAGTGTATCAGGTGTGTTGTTTAGTCTTAAGGGCTGTGACTGTTTGGCACACTGGCTTTGTGAGATATGTGTTGCACGTGTTTTGTTTTGGGGTAGCGGCTGCTTGGGTGTCTGCTTTGGAGGTCTCTGCTGCTTCGCAGATCTTTATTTAGAGCCTCAGTATGTTTTTGTGTGATTATGTGTTTGGTTTGCTGTCGTGGTAGGTCTATGTGAGACTGGAATTGTAGTGAGTATGGTTTCCTTCTCCTCCTGACTGGTTATGCCAGTACTGAGTTGAGAGCTTAGCCTCCAGTTTGGCTATATGGTTGCATCTCTCAAATGTGTTGGAATTTGTTGGGAGGAGGAGAGGGTTGTCTGTGTACATGAGGCAGTTGTAACATTGCCTCAAGATTCCCAGATTCACCAGCTGGACTGGAGAGGAGATTGACAACTGACCTTTGGACATGCTAGAATAATATTGGGAATTCCTTAATAATTGAAAACCAGGGCCAGTGGGGAGTGAGGGTGTAGTGCTTTTAATTTTTAGTGCTGACTTATATAATTGCTTTAGTGAGCAAGTGCCAGGTAACTTAAGTGCAATGTGTTACAGGTAACTTAAATGCAAAAACGACAAACAGTAACTTTCGTTCAAGTGAAACAAGGAAATAAGTACAGTAAGCAATGCAGATATCACTAGTGAGTCACAGAAGCGCTGAGAAGCCGCGTATTAGGTGGAATTAGCGTTCCAGGGAAATAACAAGCAAACAAACAACAAGCATATAAACAAAGCTATATTGAGCAGGCCTGGATCTAGTCTATGCTACAGCAAACAAGGTGTACCAATTTCAGTAAGATACAGTTCAAATATTCAGGCACTATAAACCTTTAACCAGAAATTCCCAGCTCAGAAGGGCAGAGTCCAGCCTCTTCTCCCACAAGAGTGCAGACCACAAACCTTCTTAATGTAAAATAACTGGCCTGAAGCCCAAGTGCCTAAACCAGAACTAATACACTTTAAGAATAACAGACACTGGGCTCTCAATCACCAGTTCCCAACTTAGAAGGACGAAAGCTACCTGTCCTGCCACCACAGTGCATGCCACAAACCTTCCTAATGTAAAACAACTGGTCTGAAGCCCAAGTGCTTAATCCAAAAGACTTAGAATGACAGCTAAACTTTAATCAAGTTACTACCAAGCAGTAATAAATACAATTGAATACTTTAGAGAATGCCTGGATTAGTGCTCAAGTTACACAAACAAAGCTAGATCCAGCAGGCCCGAATCCAGTCTATGCCACAGCAAACAAGGCGCACCAACTTCAGTAAGAAGCAGTTCAGATATGCATGCACTATAAGTCTTCAATCAGAAATTCCCAGCTCAGAAGGGCAGAGTCCTGCCTCTCCTCCCACAAGAGTGCAGACCACGAACCCTTTTAATGTAAAATAACTGGCCTGAAAGCCTAAGTGCTTAAACCAGAATTAATACACTTTTAGAATAACAGACACTGAGCCCTCAATCAGCAGTTCCCAACCTAGAAGGATGTAAGCTACCTGTTCTGCCACTACAGTGCAGACCACAAACCCTCTCAGTGCAAAACAGCTGGTCCGAAGCCCAAGTGTTTAAACCAGAAGGCCTAGAATGAGTTACACCAAGCAGTAATAAATACAATTGAGTACTTTTAAGATGATGCAAAAGTAAAAAAAAAAGTACAACTATATCAACGGAGTGATGCTACAGTGGACCAGTTACACTCATACAGTAGGCTAGAAAGGTTCACAGCTGTTGCTGTCCAGGCCAAGCCATTCACATTGTACAATAGGAAAAACACACTGGGCCACAGGATACCTATCAATCGACAGTATGTACTCCAGGTGTGTAGTTCAGCAGCCTGTATCTACACACTGTACAAACACAGTAGGAGGTATAGACATCGTATGACCACATGGGTTGTAACTGCTACATAACATGGCATAACTGACACCATCATGGGCACGCCAACATACAGAACCGTTTGTATGGCAGGGGGCAGTTGTCCTGCAATACCCAGACCCATGACAGTAATGTGTATATAGGTGAAGTATATGGTACACTGCATCCAGATACCTTAAGGCAGCTCAGGCCTGATACCCCCACATTTTGTAGCAGCCTAGGTCTTTTATAGTGCTTCCCCCTAGACTCAATAATACAGGGCCCTATACCACTGTTACATACACTGGGCTCTGCAGTGCATGAGAGGACACATGTATTGTGCAGCTAGCGCCCACACATATATGGCCTCAGCCCCACCATATGTGTGGGAGTTACAATGGCGGTGGACTGATGGCAAACATGGCAGTGTGTTACACTCCCAGCCCACTATGGATCAACCATTGACAACATGACATATGTGCACAGTGGGTCTATATTATAACTTCGAAGTCTAAAAGCATCGGATGTTATAATATCGACCCCATTCGATCGAAACACCTGAAAACCAAACAGTCAGAATAGCAAATTTTTTCCCAGGGAAAAAAATTCACTGTTCCGACAAACATACACACAACTCAAGCACACCAAAATAAATAATCCACACACATACACTTCACGAAACCCTACACTAACCCAGACATACACCACTAGCTACCCACTTACCTTAACCCAACCCTAACCCTAAGGTCCCTAACTATCGCACACTCACCTTACCCGCTCCCTAACCCTAACTCACCTACCCCACCCTAACCCTCACGTCCACACAATCTCACATTTACCTCACCTGCACCATAACCCTAACTCCTTTAACCCACCCCTAACCCTAAAGTCTGTCACTACCGCACACTCGCCTCACCCACGCCCTAACCCTAAAGTCCCTAACTACCACACACTCACCTTAACCCAGTCCGTTCACTCACTTACCTTAACCCGATCCGTAACCAGCGCACCACACTTACCTGAACCCAATCCATAACCTCCGTTTGCTCACTTCCCTAATCCCGGTCAGCTGAATGCAACCTCCCTGAAATCTCAGATGTCCAGGTGAGAGCTGCCCTCAGCAAAGCTAAAAATACAGCATCCGTGGGACCTGAAGGCATCCCGGGTTGCGTGCTACGTGAACTCCTAGAGGAGCTAAACCCACACATAAGAACGCTGTTTAATCTTAGCCTTGCTACAGGATATGTCCCTGAACACTGGCATACAGCTACAGTGGTCCCACTCCACAAAGGTGGCACCTCTACAGACCCTGGAAACTACCGCCCCATAAGCTTGACCAGCCTGGTCTGCAAAGCTATGGAAAGGATCATTATGGAACTCATAAACAAAGACATCGGGGACCTACAGACAATTGACTCTACCCAGTTCGGCTTTGTAAAAGGTATATCCTGTCTTTTAAACCTGGTGGACTTTTTTGAAACAGTCACTAGAGCCATCGATGAAGGCAAAGCAGTTCATACAGCCTACCTGGATCTGGCAAAAGCTATCGACACAATACCCCACTCAGACATCATAGACAAGCTCAACAGCTTAAATGTAAACCCGTTTGTCACAAGATGAGTTGCAAACTGGCTAAAGGACAGAACCCACAAAGTCAGAATAGCTGGAGCTATGTCAGACTCTAAGCCAGTCGCAAGTGGAGTCCCACAGGGCTCTGTCTTGGGACCTCTCTTGCTCGGCATTTATTTCTCAGATGTGCAGGCAAACATAGGGGGGTTGTGGCTGACAAAGTTCGCAGACGACTGCAAACTAGGCGCCATAGTCGACACACCAGCTGACACATGCATCCTCCAGAGGGGCCTCACAGAAACAGACGACTGGTGCCAGAGCCATGGCCTTAAACTAAATGCCAAAAAATGTATAGTCATCCCCTTTGGAAAAAACAAAGTACCCACAAATTACCACATAGGTGGTAATCCATTAAGTACGGAAAAAGTAATCAGAGACCTGGGGACACAAGTTGACAGTGACCTCTCATTTGACACCCATGTCGCCAAAGTGGTTAGAAAGACCTTCTACCTTGCCCACCTTATCATGAAGGGAGCCACATCCAGATCAAAGGATGTCATTGTACCCTTATATTCCTCCCTTATCAGGCCTATGATTGAGTACAATGCCCCATTTGGTATTTACCTCACCCGGCACCTGCAGCAGCTGGAGAGACCCCAAAAGTACCTTACCAAGAGGATCAAGGGTCTCCAGCATATGTCATATGCTGCCAGACTGAAAAAGCTCCAGCTCTATTCAGTAGCATACCGCCTGCTCAGAGGTGATCTGTGCCTTACGTACAAGGCCATGTCCAATTCAGAATTAATGGACATGCTCCACCTCAAAAAATCCAAATCCATCAGGGCCACGAGAGCTAGAGATCTAAATCTCAGCACAAATATGAATAGGACATGCTGGAGGGACAGATTCATAACCCAGAGGCTTCCTGCACTCTGGAACAGGATACCTGTCCATGTTAGGCAGAGCTCCTCACTGACTCTCTTCAAGAGAAATCTGGACGAATAGATGGATGATCGTAGGTTTACCCCGGGGGTCATCTCTGTGTCATTGCTAGATAGAGGCACAGTAAACTAAATTTAATTCAAATTGTACACTTTTGTATCATTACATGGGGTGGCGAAAGCCACATACACTTTTGCTAGGCTTATAAATGCCCTAGGGCAGATAGCCTAGTACTATACTATGAAACTATGAAACTATGAAACCATCGCACCACACTGCTGTAAATAGCAAAGCCACGGTCCACCAAAATCTTACCTAGGTAAAATTTTGATGTTCTGAGGCTTTGCTAGTCCCAGCTTTCACACTAAAGGGTTCTAAATTATAACATTCAAAGTTTTTGAACTTCGATGTTATAATATAAACCCGTGCACAGCTTGGTATGTAGGTGATGGACAGAGGCTAGAATACAGGCACATATGTGGACAACTATTGCCATACACTACACAAGGTGCAGGTGTTACAGGATAGTCTGTAACATACCCTTAGTCAGGGAATTGATGTTATGGGTGGCCATGGATGTAGCCATGTACTGGTAACATGCAAAACACACTGCCAGTGTATTATCTGATACAAGACCTGTGTGGTGGACAGACAAAGACATGATAAGCACAGCTCTGGCTGGCATGATGGTAGGCCCACAGTTGTGTGCTATGCAGATGGACTACAGTCCATGGCAAACTAGTATGTACACCAACACCCTGTAAAACCAGTACTGTACAAAGCATAACACAACTCCACTCGTAGTCTGTCTGTACTTCCTGATCCTCCTACAAGTATATGGCTGCCCTGATTGTGCCGGTTCTCCTGTATGGTGTATTGCTACATGGTGTCAGTAGCACTGCTGCACAAACACAGGATGGATGCCCATCATACAGGAGATGTAATGGGACCGCGCGCACATGATGTGGGAATCAATAGTGGATGGTTGGCATGACAGTGTTAAATGGGTGTAGAACACATGTGTAATCATATATCTGGCTATCTGAATATGTATATGTATATATATTCCCACCATAGTTCCTGGACATGAAGCGTAGGCCAAGCCCAGCCTGTATGTTCCCAATGTCATAGTTGCAGGGGATGTCAGGTATCTCTAGCAGGTATACTAGTAGGCTATTGCTACTGTCATTGGGATTGTCTTCATAGGCATGGTGTGTGTGGTAGGTCACATCTGCTCATAACATGTGTGCCATTGGTTACTGAACGACATCCAAAGGACATCAGTGCACAGTACCGCTGCTAGCAAGTAATGCCGCTGTGGACTGCAGCAGAGTTATTGGCCAATATATGTGGGGGTCTGACACAGTCTGTACAGTCCAGAGGTATACACATAGGCCCTTAGTGCCACACATGTGTAGCATGCCTGACAATATGGATGTGGATGGCCATGTAGATGGGTGTAACACATAACGACTGGTATATAATGTCCACCATAGGTCATGCATTCACAGACCCCTGCCTAGCCTGTACCAGTATGACCACTGGTACAGGGGTGCCATGGCCACATACTACACAATAGCTATTGGCATAGATCTGCACTGCATGCCACTGCCCTGTCTGACATACATGACTGTTAAGGGGTGGTCCATCAGTGGGACCTCTGGCTAGTATCTGCACATGACATCCCACTGGGTAGATACACTCAGCTGCTAGGCATGTCAGAATGCACTGTGTAGGCTGCAGGCAGACTGGCTCAACACTGGCCTACACCTCCCAAGGGGGAATGCACATGTACCTGCATTTAAAGCAGGCTCCACAGACATGTCACAGCACAGGGTGGGATACACCTGTGTGACAGTGCATATCCACAACCAATGTGAACACAGTCACAGCCACATATGGTTAGCTAGCATGGTATTACAGTATATGGACTATGTGTTCAAAACCATCCTCATATGTGCAACTCATGGACTGCCCTACATATACTGGCCTGCTACACAGTTTGGTCTGGTGGCTGTTTGTAGTATGAGACATGTGTTTATGGCCCTACAAACATGTACTCCATACAGTGGGGCAGCATGTAACATCTGATAGTAGAGGAACTAGAACAATGTCATCCACCACAGTCTGTACACAGGCTAAGGTACATATCAACACTACACTGTTGACATTCACCATAGGTATAAAGACCTCAGTACTGTACAACCATCCTCAGAATGTGCAGACAATGTAATGTAACCCCTACTGTACATAACATGTGTAGCAGTCAGATATATCAGTGGCTTGTTCTCAGATATGATGCCAGAAAGAATGGTGTACAGTACATATTCACCACTTCATGCATGACATATGTACAAAGGTTGAGATAGGTGTGGCTGGGAACACATACACAGGGCCAATATGGACATGTTGCTGTGATCACCACATGCATTTACTGTTGTTACAGGGTTGTTGCAACATAGTCCTTTGAGGAATATGACATCTGTGACTACCACAGCTTTCTCCATCTACTGACTTCCATCATCACACTACCTTCAGCAGTCAACAGCTACATACTCCACAGGTGACATGCAACCACAGACACAACACTGCCCAGACTTCAGATGACCCTGCAGATTTAGATTCCCCATCAACATGGAACTGACATGGCAGGTATTGAGACATATACATTAGCCATATCCACACAAACACTGTGAAAGCATCATTACTCCAAATGCAGTATAGCGGCACTTACAGTCTGTATTCAGGTCAGGCACATCCCCCTCCCATTTGTTGCACTGTTTCCACAGTGTATGTTGTTAGATGTACACCGCAATCCATCTGGGATGCTGTTTGGCACACAACAGATCTAGTTCCTGCTCACAGTGGGTGAAAAGGGCAAACACCACCATGATGTTCCTGGGTATTTGGGTGTTTTTCCATACAATTGGTGATGGGGATTTTGCCACAGCTGTTTCACATGCAATCAGCTAGGGGAGGGCTGTGAATTATGCAGAGGCCATCAGCTGATCATGAGCATTACTTACATTACACATGTTGCTGCCTAAGCAAAACAGGTGTAGGTCTCCATGTCCACCTGAGAGGGGGTGGGGGATGCAGACAGAGGCTAATACGTGTCAGGGAGGGGTAGGAAGGTAAAACTGAAGCATGGTTGTGTCACACACATAGCAGCACAGGGTATCAAACCCTGACAACTATGTAGTGCTATCACAGTTCGCTGGAATTAGTGGATGCACCACATGGATTACCTGTTGTGGAGCACTTAGAATATATATGTGATGGTGAGTGACATCTGCAACAGGGATACAGTAGCTGTACAGTCGGTGACATACACATGCCTGTCGGCATGAACAGGTACCAGCATCAACACAGCCACACTCTCACAAGGACACACACACATTGACACACATGGCAGTGCTAGGTGTACAACTCATTGGTTGTGGGATTGCCACATCACATCACTGTGCAAGTATCCAATGCGCCACACAGGTCATATGGGGGCTGTACGGGCAAAGGGTTTGGGAAGGAGTCTGACATCAGACAGCATGCTGCAGTATGCCCATGAGGGTTGTAGGGAGTGTGGATGTGAACATCTGCAGCATGCAACACACACACAAACACATAGGGTGCCACTACTGACATGCATGTGTGCATGGCTGCACAGGTGTGTGGTGTTTGACTTCACCAGACTGCTGTCCACTGCTAGGCGATGGGTGTACCTTGGCATCAGGCCACATGACGATGGTCTGCATTGTGGCTCAGGGATGTAGTGTCTGCATTTGCCCATACAGGTGGGTATTGTATCCCCCATCTGGTCACCTGGGTGACTACTGTGTGTGGATAATGCTGTGCATCACTTGTTATGTCTGTGTTCCTTCGTCCATGTCATGGATGGCATCTGGGATGTGCGCACCTCCCACATGCATGTACAGTGACATGTGGAACTGTACCTGGGGTGTCCGGCCCATGTTGTGAACACAGATTATCATCAGATGTGCCAGTCCTGCCCACCTGTGGTGGGAGCTGGTAATGGCCAGCAGCTTTAGCCTGCACCTACATGGTGTGCATGCTATCAGCATTCCCTGGTGTCAGTGGCATCTGTCCATACGGGAATATTGTCAGGCATAGTATGTCCATTGTGGGTCATGTGATGGCACCACCGGTGGTGCAGTTGTCCATTGGGGAACATGGGGGAGGTGCACTGTCTGCACGTTTGTGCATATTGGACAGATGGACTGGGTGTCACGCCCTCTGTGGCCCACCGCTGTCATGCCATAGTTACTATCAGTGGCCAATATGCAGTGTACTGCACACATATTGGCTGTTACCTAGGCATGTGTGTGTGTATCATACATGGGGTGAGAGTGTGCTCTGGGTAATACTGGGGTTGCTAACTGTGATTGCCCGGCCTTGGTGTCATTTGTCTGGGTATGGCTCTGCACCCCGGCCTCTCAGCCATATCACATGTGTTATCCCTGTACAGTGAACAGTGTGATATATAGTATGGCCACCATATAAGAAATATACAAAACTCACTCCACATTGGCCACAGGTGTCACTCCCACCTCTACACAGGATATGGGTTACAAACACACACTCCTGTCATGTTTGGGAGTAGAACCCCTACCTAACGTATTACACTACAGCACTATGCAGTTATATTATGCGCCACAGATATTACTGGAGTTGACCTTCCCCAAAAGTGTATTTCACACTGTCTGACATCAGCAGGATTGCCAAAGTAGGGCTTTGAAATGACTGTGAGAGACTAGCCTAAAATGCATTGCTCCCTATACAGACAGTGACACACACAATACATCCGAAACTACCATGTGTGTGAATGGAACCCAACCACACTTCTAATTCACAATACAGCAGTATGTAGTTACAGGACATGCTACGGTGATCACTGGTTTACAACCTTCCCAGAGGTGCATTTCTAGGTGCATGACATAGGCAGCCTTGCCAAAACTGGGTATGTGAAATGTACGGGGTGTGAGTAACCTAAAAGCATTACTCTCTACAAAGTCAGACATGCACGCATACACACACAGTTGGCATGTCCGAGGCTAGAACTCCCAACTAACCCCTTATTCACACTATGGCCATATGATGTTACAGGACATGCTATGGAGATTACTGGGCATGATTGTCCCAGAGATGTATTTCAAGCTGCGTGACATCAGCAGCCTTGCCAAAGGCGTGTATTTGACATGTAAGGGGTGTTAGTAACCTAAAAGCATTACTCTCTACACAGTCAGACATGCACCCATAGTTGGCAGGTTGGGGGCTAAAACTCCCAACTAACTCCTTTTTCACACTATGGCCATATGATGTTACAGGACATGCTATGGAGATTACTGGAATATGACCATCCCAGAGGTGTATTTCAAGTTGCATGACAACAGCAGCCTTGCCAAAAGAGGGTATTTGACATGTAAGGGGTGTGAGTAGCCTAAAAAGCATTGCATTCTACACAGTCAGGGACAGACAGACATGCATACAGTTGCCACATCTGGGGTTTGACCTCCTACCTAACTACATTATCACATTACAGCAGTACACAATTACAGCATGTGCTATGGAGATTACTGTGCTACAGCTTTCCCAGGGGAGTATTTCTAGGTGGGTGACAGCAACAGCCTTGCCAAAGTTGGGTATGTGAAATATAAGGGGTGTGAGTAACCTAAAAGCATTTCTCTCTACACAGTCAGCAGGTCGGGGGCTAGAACTGCCAACTAACTCCTTGCTCACACTATGGCCATACGATTTTACAGGACATGCTATGGCGATTACTGGGTTATGACTATCCTAGATTTGTATTTCAAGTTGCGTGACATCAGCAGCCTTGCCAAAGGAGGGTATTCCACCTGTAAGGGGTGTGAGTAGCCTAAAAAGCCTTGCTCTCCACAGTCAGTGAGACACTCACACTCAAATGCACACATTTGCCATGGCTTGGGTTTGATCTCCTTCTTAATTACATTCTCACACTGTAGTAGTAAGCAGATACAGCATGTGCTATGGAGATAACTGGACTACAGCTTTCCCAGGGGAGTATTTCTAGGTGCGTAACATCAGCAGCCTTGCCAAAGTTGGGTATGTGAAATGTACGGGGTGTGAGTAACCTAAAAGTATTGCTCTCTACACAGTCAGACATGCACCCATATACACAGTTGGCAGGTTGGGGGCAAGAATTCCCGATTAACTCCTTTTTCACACTATAGCCATACGATGTTACAGGACGTGCTATGGCGATTACTGGGTTACGAGTGTCCTAGAGGTGTATTTCAAGTTGCGTGACATCAGCGGCCTTGCCAAAGGAGGGTATTCCACCTGTAAGGGGTGTGAGTAGCCTAAAAAACATTGCTTTCTACACAGTCAGTGACAGACAGACACGCACACACACAGTTGTCATGTCTGGGGTTTGAACTCTTACTTAACTACATTATCATACTACAGCAGTACACAATTACAGCATGTGCTATGGAGATTACTGTGCTACAGCTTTCCCAGGGGAGTATTTCTATGTGGGTGACATCAGCAGCCTTGCCGAAGTTGGGTATGTGAAATGTACGGGGTGTGAGTAACCTAAAAGCATTGCTCACTACAGAGTCAGACATGCACGCATACACACACAGGTGGCAGGTCGGCGGCTAGAACTGTCAACTAACTCCTTGTTCACACTATGGCCATACAATGTTATGGAATGTGCTACAGAGATTATGGGGCTATGATCATCACAGAGGTGTATGTCAAGTTGTGTGACTTCAGCAGCCTTTCCAAAGGAGGGTTTTCGACTTGTAAGGGGTGTGAGTAGCCTAAAAAGCATTGCTTTCTACACAGTTAGTGACAGACAGGCATGCACACACAGGCTCACACACACACAGTTGCCACATCTGGGGTTTGACCTTCTACCTAATTACATTATCACACTACAGCAGTATGCAATTACAGCATGCGCTACAGCTTTCCCAGGGGAGTATTTCTAGGTGGGTGACATCAGCAGCCTAGTCAAAGTTGGGTATGTGCAATCTATGGGGTGTGAGCAACCTAAAAGCATTGCTCTCTACACAGTCAGACATGCACACGTATACACACAGTTGGCAGGTCAGAGACTAGAACTCCCACCTAACTCCTTATTCACACTATAGCCATACGATGTTAAGGGACGTGCTACAGAGATTATTGGGCTATGATTGTCCCAGAGGTGTATTTCAAGTTGCATGACATCAGCAGCCTTGCCAAAGGAGGGTATTTGACTTGTAAGGGGTGTGAGTAGCTTCAAAAGCATTGCTCTTTACACAGACAGTGACAGACAGATGCACACACAGTTGGCACGTCTGGGGTTTGACCTCCTATCTAACTACATTATCATACTACAGCAGTACGCAGTTACAGCATGCACTATGGAGAATACTGGGCTACATCTTTCCCAGGGGAGTATTTCTAGGTGGGTGACATCAGCAGCCATGCCAATGTTGGGTATGTGAAATGTATGGGGTGTGAGTAACCTAAAAGTATTTCTCTCTACACAGCCAGACATGCACGCATACACACACAGTTGGCAGGTCAGGGTCTAGAACTCCCAATGTGTGACATCTGCAACTGATGTGTTTGGGGCCCTTTGGCTGTGTGCTCGGTGGGACAGGCATGGATGGCTCCTTGTCACAGTCACCCTCTTCCACACATCTATATCCATCTACCTTTGGCGTATTATGGTGTGTTGTCCTTACATATATGTCTGTATTCCTATCCACTGTGAGTGCAAGGCATGAGTGGTGCATACTGAATTGCATCTGCTGTAACTATTGCAACCACTGGATATGTCTGCTCCACTGGTGTTTGCATACATTGCCTTCATGTGTTTGTGTGTGAGCATGCCCAGTATGACCTTTCAGTATGTTGATGACTGTCATTGCCTTCAATTCTCTAAGTGTGTGAGCATGCCCAGTAAAGCCGTCTGTTATGCATGTGTGGAGCATGTCCGGTGGTTTGTACTGCACAGCTGACCTTTGTGTTGTACAAAGACAGGTAGCATGCTGTGTCTGCAGGGTAACCACTGATCATTTGGCATTGACTGTTGCAACATGTCTGCATAGCAGGGGGTACACCTGACTATTTCTATGTTTCTACACAGGATTGGGGGGGCGCACCTGACTGTTGCTGTAGTTCTATGTAGTGTGGGGGGGCACACCTGACAGTTGTACACATTTGCTAGGACTATACTAGTATGTCCTGTAGTCCAATTCAGTCAGTAGTCTTACACATCATGCTGGCTACGCCATAGCAGTGTACTTCCATTCTTATCTTTTGATTGCATACACATTAGTTTCTGACTTCCTAGCCGTCACAACTGACATCCCACTACAAGGCCTGCTATAGTCTGTCTGTGTAGGCCTGGGTGGGGGTCACCCATACCCCTCATTCAGAGGCCATAGTACGGCATTTGTTTGTGTTTGTCTAAACCTGTCCTGCTGGCTGTGACTGTTGTTGGGTATGTGACCCCCCCCTTCTGACTGGCATGTGTGAGTCCCTTATCTTGTGAGTGTCCCAGTATTGTGGGTGGTGCTGCAGGGCTGCCTTTGTCGGATGCACATACTACACTGAATATGCATGGTGAGGCACAGGTAGTGTAATGTTTGGCATTCCTTTTACTGTATGTGAGAGTCAGAGAGAGGTGCTATTCCCTGGGTGACTCCCATGTCAGTTTATGTGCTATGCGTTGCCTCTTTCCCAGGGCCAGGGCATACTGGGCATGCCTCCTTCTGCCTACTGGGGCAGGATCAGGTTGTTCCTCCTCTGAGTCACTCTGTCCCTGTGCAGGCCTTGGCATTGGTGGAGGGCTATATGGCCCTGCCCCTTGCTGCTCCTGCTGCAGCTGTTTCCACAGGATCATATTGTGTAGTATGGCACATACAAGGACCATTTGAGTACATGTAGTTGGTGAGTACTGCAAGGCTCCACTGGATGTGTCCAGGCACTGGAACCATGACTTGAGCATCCCAAACACATGCTCTATTATGATTCTTGTTTGTGTGTGTACCTCATTATGGAGCTCTTGTTCATGTGTGTGTGCGTTTCTGATGGGTGTCAGCCATGGCTCCAGTGTGTCTCCAGCATCACCCACTAGGTGACCATGTGGGATGTCCCCAGTGGCAAATTTCTGATACAGCTGCATCAGATGCCAGATGTGGAAGTCATGATAACTTCCAGGGCAGCCAGCACATACTTCAGTATTATGCCCTGGGCATCGCACATGACCTGGCAGTTGATGGATGGGAAAGCCCTTGTGGTTGATGTAAACCCTGCCCTGCTCAATGTGTGGTGCTTTGATGCATATGTGCGTGCAGTCTATTGCACCCACTACCTCAGGGTATTCTGCTATTTGATGGAAGAGACATATACTGCTGGCCAACACATCATGGGTGAGGGGAAAATATACATGCTCACTGACATGTGCTGCCATGGCATCCAGGAACTGGTGGAGTACCCTTGATGCTGATGCCTGTGAGATCCCCATCGTATCCCCAGTTGAACTTTGGAAGGTACATGTAGGTAGCATTCTTAGGCCTACACATACCTTCATTTCCACTGGGATGGGTTCACCTCTGTTAGTTATGTGTGTCAGGCATGGCCGGCACAGCTCAACAATCTGCTGTAGGAGGTCCCTGTCCACCCTATAATGCTCTACTATCTCCAGCTCATGTAGCCCTTGGTATGTCACCCTGGGTCTGTACACTCTTCTCCGTCTCCTCACTGTGGGTTGGTTGGCAGCATTTCCATCCTTGCACCCCTCAGCCTCATCTACAAGTTGTATGATAGCTATTGGAGCCCCTAACATTTTGCTGTTGTGAGTGTTAAAAGTTCCCTGCTTGTTTACACCAGTGGTGTAGGTTGTGGGGAAAAAACAGAGGGGTAGGAGTTTGCATAGTTTATAGTGGTGTTCTGGGCTGGGCTGGTTTGCTGTCTGTGTAATTGGCTGGTTCTGATCCATTTCACCTGGCAGCAAACCTAGTACCCCTTGATTAACTTCCTACTGCTACTCTCCCTTCCCATTGCCCTTCTGATTCATCCTGGGGGTGCGCCGCACAATCGGTGTACTGCAGTGTGCACACTGCTACTATTTCCTGGGTTCACTTCCTTTATCTTCCTGTAGATCACATTGCATGGCACGCACACACGCTTACACTGTGTTGTAAGTATTGGGCTGGTTTAGACACACCTCCTGGCTTTGCTGTGCTAAGCTGGATGCAACCTCGAGCCACAGGGCTCCAATCCACAGACAGTATGCCTGACACTCCCACTCATGATGTCACCTACCTCCTAGTCTTGCACTCAGCTATCCATACTCATACACTGTTAGGACCTGCCTCACATGCTGGGGAAAACTGAGATTCACTACCCTTCCCCTCATTTGCATGGAATTGCCTGCTAATGCATAGTTACATGTGTCACACTGTGCCTCCCCCTTTAGCAACCACTACTCACCAGCCAGGTTGTCTTTTGCCTGCCATTGACTTGTACGGTGGAATACTGATTTTAGTAAGACTGTTGTTTTTAGGTTTATTTTCTTATTTCCACACTGATCCCGTTTGCGCGCTGCTGCCCTATGCTTCAATGGGCATGATCGGCAGGCATATTATAAAAGTTTTATTTTGTACATTTGGCATTGTTTGCATGCCAATGGCCTTCTACTTGACCATTGGCATGCTTCCTCAATGCTATGCAGCCTTTATTTGGAGCTGTCATAGCTCTGTTTTGCAGTTTGCAGTGCTGTACTTGGTTACTAAGTACATTTCTACAACGGTAGCATTGTTGCCTCACAGCAAGAGGTTCTCCTGTTCGATTCTCAGCTGGAATGCCTTCTGTGTGGAGTCTGCATGTCCTCCCTGCGGTCGAATGGCCTCCAAAAGACATGCGTGAATGGGCGTGCCTTCACTGAAGGTTGGGCATCGGGCTGGCAACTCGGCACCATAAAAAAATCGACTGCCAATCATTAGCAGACCGGAGTTCCACTGTGGTGACCCCTAACCAGGAAAAGCCAAAAAGACAAACAACAACAACAATGCTAGTCCTGTACGCCCTGATTCCTGCTTCCTGGATGGCAATTTAACTTCATTTGCATGGTTTTCACCTGCAATTAGGGTAATTTGCATATGGGGCTGGGGACGTGCAGCACTAGTGCTACAGCGCTTGAGCACATCAGACGTGCACATACGTGGATCGCTCAACTGCCATATTGTCAATATTTAATCTAACAATAATCATGCACACCGTGCAAGCTTTTGAGAATCCGGGGGAATATTCTTTCCTATTTCCTTGTTGCCTTGGTCTAGAAAAGACTCAGCTTTCCATCCATGATTAGTTTGTATAATTTGCCCTTTAAATAATTCTTTTATATAATTTTCTACTATTCCATAATTTTGTTCTGTGTATTATGTATTCTTCCAGCTGTATCCTTCATTTACCTCATTATACTGCTGCTTTCTTTAATGAATTTGTTGAAATATGATGCAATTTTTTCTTTTCTCCCATGAAGGAAATATCTTTGCTTACACAAGAAATGTTTTATCTTAATGTTATTCAATTTATATAATTTCTGTTCTTTAATAAAACAATCTTCATTATTTTTGTCTAGACTTTCAAATGTCTCATTACTTAACTTGTTATACCTCATTTTACTTCCTTTGCTTTTTCCTGTTCACATTGTATAAACATTTTTTATACTTTTGTTTAGAACACACACACCATTTGACCAATCATAATAAAAGTCTCTCATCTCTGCATGATCCTTCCATAGTTTTAATATTTTATTTTTTCCCTATTTCTTTCCATTTAATATCATTTATTCATTTAATTCCTTTTCCTGTTTTTATATCCTTATCACCCCCTCTCAATCTAATGCAGATTGCCTTATGATCAGAAAATCCTGTTATTAAAGCACCCTCTTCTACTATCAGCAACCTAGCTGATAAAAAATAATCTATTTCTGGTCTGTGTTCTCCTCTGCTATAAGTCAAAGTACTCTTATCCCAAATTTTCAGTTGTCCATATTTATAAGATCCAACACTTTTTATCATCATAGTCTTTCTTTTTCTGACATTTTAGATTACATTTAAAGTCACCTACCACAATTATTTTCATGCTTATGGCAACGTACTGAATTAAAAATTTGAACATATCTTACCTCTCTTTATGTCACATATGCATAAATTGCAGTCACTCTTAAAATCTGTTCTTTCCATCTTATATAACGAATAGTAGCTCTCCCCATTATAACATAAGTAATACCTAGAATGGTTGTCTCTTTATACAAAATCACTATCTTAGAACAAGTCTCTTTAACTAAATTCCAAATTAATTTATTTCTCCATCATGTTTCAGTTTGATAACATTCTTTTTTAATTAAGAATCTAGAATCTGCCAAAATAATAATGTCACTATACTGTTGTTGGCACCATTTAATAATACATATTCTTTACTAAATTTTTCAAACTATTAACATTTATGGCTAAGATTTTGCAGGTAGCAATGCATTATTTGTTTATTTTTTCTTATCCTCTCTCTTTCTTTTTTTCCCCTTCTTATGACTTTTTATAATTTTCGTTTTTTCTCCCACACCCTTTTACCAATAGGTAGGTACTAGGCTACTGGCCCTGGGGCCTATATAAGCCTAGCCAAACAGGTTCCCTGGCTTTCACCACCCAAGAAAATTATTTTCTTCTGTCCCTGTCAAGCAGTGCTGCAGAAGTGATCCCCGGGGCGAATTTTCTATTTCCCATCCAGTCGTCAAGATTTTTCTTAAAGAGGGCCAATGAGGAGCTTTGCTTGACATGAATGGATAGTTTGTTCCAGCATATGGGAAGTCTCTGGGATAGGAATCTATCCCTCCAGCATGTTCTGTTTATTGTGGTGATGAGGTTTAGGTCCCTGGAGCTTATGGTTTCACTAAATTCCATTTCATGTTTTTGGTATCACATCTGAACCTTCTTCTGTTATTTTTTATTTCTTCATTATTAGATTTTTGTTTATCACCTTCTAGAATATTTCCCTGCACTACTTCTACTTGTGTGTTTACACCCTCAGATTCTCCCCAGGATTCACTAAACCTCCGTGTAAGACTAGATTAGTCTTACACGGAAACGCCAGTCTAAGTGTAAGACGGCAGTGCACCAAGCATATTACTGAGAGCGCGCTGCCTCAACTCTAAGGCTAACACGGAGCGTGCACGAGTGCAGAGGGCATGTCGGACTGCCGAGCAGTCCAAAAATCCACGCCCCTGCAAGTCTCTCAATTGGGAAATGTCAACTTACATGAGTGAGTTCGCTCAAATGTGTACATACCCAAAACTACACTCCCCCACATTCTAAACCCCTGTACAATTATAAAATGTAAAACTTTTATTTTATTTTTTTTATTATTCTTGATATAGCTGCCCGTATTTGCTCAGGTTTGCCCATTGAATAGCTACAGTTATTAGCTTAGACATCGAAGAGGATAATAAGAAACTTATATGCAAATTAAGCAAAATAGCACTAGCGTAGTGGTAGAGCCTTCACAAAAAGAGAAGGCATTCCCAGTTCGAGTCCCACCACTCCCCTTTCTATTTTCTGTTGGAAATCTGTATATAAAAATAATTCCTGACATTTATCATTTAAATTTTAGTAAAAAGCATTGAAATGGCCTATGTAGCATTGAACGAATTATATATATATATATATATATATATATATATATATATATATAAGAAGGTGAAATGGTTATGCATACTGATGGATGCATAAGTAATGTATCTTAAGCAATGTGAAGCACTGCTAAGCAATGTTTACCAGTATTAAGCATATTTAAATGTAATTGCTCATAGCTGAGCACTGCGTTAACTAGTGCAATGGTTTTGCGCATAGCTGCACATCGCGCCAACTAGTGCAAGCTGTTTGTGCAGAGTTGTGCTCCGTGCTAACCAGTGCAATGTTGGGAAATGACAAGCAATGTAGAGCAACGTTGGGCAAAGTTGAGCAAAGTCAGTAAAACACAGCCACACCTCCTAGCTATTCTGGCCAGTAGTAAAATAAAACGCAATGACAGACTTCGAACCCAGGATACTGTGCACCATAATTACAATACTGAACCACTAAGCCATGACAGCTTTTCATAAGCATGCACTTTCAACACACACATACATATCAATGGAAGTTTACCCATTGCTAAGCAGGTGTGCCTTCAGCTGAGTTTTTTCAAAACTGGCCATCCACAAATAAGTGTGGGAAATTATGCATATTTAAGCTCCATAGGTGGGAATACTTGCCATAACTGGTTGTAGCTCCCATCTGCAGGCAACAATGGCCAGTGCTGGAGAGGGCTCTTGTTTTCGAGCACAACATTGGGGCATTGAGGAGTCAAAAGTAATGGTTTGTCTTCTTGTCCATAATCATGAGGATAGACTCCTGTGGGGCCAGTACCAGGGCAACCAATACAAAGCAGAAGCCTGGGACTGTCTAGCCCATGAACTCACCAGTGCCACAGGTGTCCCTTGGACTGGTGAGCAGGTCAGACACTACCACGCAGACCTGAAGAGATGCAAGGTGGATCAACTGGACCAGTGGCTCCAGGAGGCCCGTGGGATGGAAAAAGCCCCACTACTGAGTAAGTAGCCATGGAAGTAAGTATGTAAGAATTGCTATTCTAGTGTATACTATGGATAGGTATGTCTCAATATCACTTCATTTACTTCACAGCTGCAGGTGTCCATGCTGCAAATCAGCAAGCCTATGCAGATAGGCTGTTAAGGCTGCGCCACCAGGCAGGTTAGTAATTATTCTGCTTGTACTGTTATGTAAAATAAATGAGAAAGCCTGAAAAAAGTGTTTTAACACAATAAATAAAGGTATAATAATTCTCTAATAATTATTCTGCATGCACTGTTATATAAAATAAATGAGAGAGCCTCTAGAAAATTGTTTTAAGTCTTTAATAAAGGCATAATTCCTGGAGTGTGTCTGTGTCATTTTCTTTGATATGTTGTTGTTCTCTTGCATTATAGAAATAGTACTGTTGTATTAAGCGCTGTTAACACACAGTTGGATAGGCCCATATAAAGTGGATGAAGGGAGTGCCAGTAGCTTTTAAGCATATTTACAGTCCTCAACTGTTGGTTCATGCCCAGCATGTACAGGTTAATCTGGCACATGACTAGCCTGGTATTTCTGGTTCCCCAGAAATGTCATTGTGCTGGCAGAAATGTAGGGAGCTGTTAACATATAACTGATAATTTCACCTAAACATATCTAGATAAGTATAGGAAAGTAGAGCTGTCAGTGTACCATCTCAGCAGTAGTGTTTCTGAGCAACTCACAAAATATGTATCAGTAACATCTGCATCCCGGACAGTTTATATGTGAGATGCAGCCCATGTATATAAAGATCTAGCAAAACCTATTTCACAATTTAAGGACAATTGGGTAGTGTAATAATACATGTAGGGGACATATAACTGCAGTTAATAGGAATGTAGTGTAAACTAGAAGAATATATATGTTGTTAATGGAGCTATCATTTTCCACCCTACTGCATGTGCATAAAAAATGCAATTCCACACCTCAATGGGTATGTCTAATCTCAAAACATTTGTTGGGACATATGTCCTATTAGTTTATAAATATCTGCATTTATTTCGATGCATGTGCCCTGTTCAAATACCACAATATTGGTGGCCTGTTGCCATCAATTAAGCCTGCATACTGTTGTAATGTCCACTGTTGTTCTATATATGCATGTGTCATGCTTGCTGTTCAACTGTTGGAAATCTGGTGTGTTGGGTTAATGGGAATACTTCTGCATGCTGTTATAACTAATTGGGAATGCTGTTGACTGTTACTAACCCATATTTTCATTACATCCTCCTAAACATAGAACGTATGGGAAGGCTGGTCCCAGCAGACCCACCTGTCCCACCTCAGCTGGCGATGGCACCTGGCACCAGCAGGTCCGGTGCCGAGCCTGGGTCCTCCTCCTCCATTGGCCCTGTGCCACCTTTGGGTGGAGGTGCTGCAGGGGATGGGGCTTGTCTCCCCCGTGCAAGTGTGGGTGGAGGAGGGCCACCTATCACCCTCCGAACAGTCCGGGCTGTGGTGCGTAGGGAGAGCGAGCGTTCTGTCGCTGATCCTCTACACCAGCTTGAGGCACGAGTGGCGCGACTCATGGGTGAGTCTGCCCCTCCTATGCAGCCCCCAGCACAGCCACCCTCTGGGCTGTGAAGGTGCAGTGGTGACTGCCCATGGGTGGGGATCTCAGTTCCACTGTTGCCATCTGTGGGCTCATGGGCTTGCGATTTCCAAACATCCTTCCCAGTCAATGGTGTTCACCCACCACATGTCATATTCTGCCCCATGTATGCATCTTGTTTGTCTTGTCTGTTTACCTCCCCAACCTTCCTCCCCAAATATGCCTACTTCCCCTACCCCACATTCCACTCTCACCTGAAAAAAAAAGGGCAATCTGCTCCCAAAAAAAAATTACACCTCATACATAGCTGCCCATTTTGCACACATGTCCGCTGGACACATAAACTAATATTTAATTGGCAGTACAACATACTTTGTTGTCTTCACCCTTCTCACAGGGGTTGAAGGTTTCATATTTCCCTCCAAATTTATTGCATGTGCACAGCTGTTGCTGTTAAAGAAATGGGCAGCTATGGACCTTCCCTACACCCATCCTGCACATCCCAAGCTGTTTTCCCTACTGTCTTTCCCTCTTTGTGCCCCTTTTTCACCACTTTCCTATCTCCCCATTTTCTTTTCTTTCAAAGCAGTAGTTAGCGGGTTTGCGCGAATGTGCTCCTGTGTGTGCTTAGCTCAGCATTGCTAAGCATTGCGCAAACCCGCTTACAACTGCTTAAAAGTGCCTTAGTCACTCTGTATGTCAAGGCCCTTGTTCTGGTCAGCAGCAAAGTAAAACACCTGTGTCAGTCTCGAACCCCGGACCTTGTACACAGTAGACTGCATGAAGTACCACTAAGCCATGCTACACATACAGCAAGATGGTGCTGAAATAAATATATCATGCATCAGAATGAGTGAATGTAAAGGAAAAATAGGAATGCCATAACACAAATCTTGTTCTGTGGATCTTTACCAGCAGTTGTTGTGGAATTGCATTACATGACTGTGATAAGAGAACCAGCCATTCTAGTAGGAAATAATGTTACAGCAGCACTTTACAACCCCCACACAGTGTCATAGCAGGACAAACACTGACATATCTGATTAGGGCAGAGGCCATACTTTCCAACTGTGACTAATTTTCAGGGATGTCCCTGATTTTGAAACAAATTTTAGCTGTGTCCCTCTGAATTCCTCTGAAAAGTACTGATGTTAGGCAGAAAGATGGGGAATTACACTTAATGAATAATGACAATAATGCTTGTACTTCAGAAAAGGTGTATTAATCCATATGCTCTGGTTCTCTCAAAGTCTCAACTTAATGTCGCTAATATTTTAAAGGTGTACCTCACTTTTCCCTACTTTTCCCTGAGTCTGTTCAAATATGTACCTGAGTGTTTGAGAGGCCTGGCAGAGGCAGAAACACACAGGCATATCAGCTTTTCTGCTGTTACACACTGTGCAAATAGCTTTGGAAGGAGTTCCAGAAGCATACCCTTATGTAGGAGTACAACACTGAAATACCAATGGATGTAGCCATGTACTGGTAGCAACCAACTGTGACAATGCCATTGTTCCAGTGCTGAAAAGACCGGTGTGGTGCACAGACAAAGAATAACAGGCTAACCTCTGGCTACCATCTGGATAGGTCCACAGTTGGGAGCTATGCAGACAGACTACTTGCCTTGATAAACTAACAGGTACACAGCAACACATTAAGTCCAGCAAGATAAAATTCACACAGTAATCTTAAACTTAAAGCTCTCATTACGTTATGCCTATTAATTAAGTTTTATATTGTTAGTCACTGGACTGATCGTTCTAAGCTGTCATGGAATGGTTTTAAAACTCTTGCAATAAAATACATTACTGCACAAAAACTGATAATAACTAACCCCTGTAAAAGAGTTACTTACCAAAAAGTGTGGGATCTTATTTTTTCTCTTTTAATGAATGACTGAAGATAATTTTATATATAACATCTAAATCCCCTAGCATATTTACATTTACTTTACTAAGAATTTTTTGTTAAGTGGTTGTTGGATCACGGCGATATCTTTAGTTGGTCCGATTTGCTTGGTCTCAAGGGATCAATATGTGTAATGGTCTTCTATTTCTTCTATCTACTGTATTTGCTATAGATATCTTAGCCTCTTGATTACCCTCTTTCTTTGCATACTGTTTAATTACCCATCAATTAATAATTAAGTACTCAATTTTTCATTTAATGGTGTTATATAGGCTGCTGATTTATTTTAGAGTATTGCAGCATTTTGTACTGTTTGTAAATAGTTCTTATATTAGTTGTATTGTTAGTTGTATTTTACTATGTGGTTTTGTTCACATGATTATTGAACTGCAGTTTTATTCTTCATGTTGTGTTATGTAAAAGCTAATAAAAGTCTATTTGAAAAAAAAAATTCACACAGTAATACACAATGCTCTCTGTACTTCTGCACCCCTACCCAAATGTACAATATTCCTGTGTGTTCATGGTCTACCAAGGATGTAGGTAGGCATACTCAGTACTGAAATTTGTCCAGTTTTCTTGAGCAGCCTGTGTTAATGTCAACACTAAAAAAGCACAAACCGTTCAGAAGTGAGTAAATTAATATTCACAGTATACCAGTTCACAAACAGTTCATGTGCCAAAAGAATACATCTCAATAACTACTTTTGTATGGCAGTTAATTGTATAATTAGAAAAGAAAGGACATACTCCCATGTATCTTGTGTTAGCATTTGGAGGGGTGAGTACAATTCTACACTGACAAGTGTGTACTGGAAGCAGCAACATTCAGGTCTGAGTACAACATTCAAATCACTGGCTACACCCCTGGCTTCAGATATAAGAACTATACCAACCTTCTGACTTAAACAATGATGTCCACAGCAAACAAGCATGATCCCCATTTTGTAAAGTTGAAAGGGCTATGCCTACCTGAGTTAGCAATTTATAGCATTGGGTTGCTATGACAGTGATTACTGCAATTACCACACAGCAGGCTGCATGCAATTAGCAAATGGTGGCCACCAATTGGTGCAGAGGTCATCACATGCACATGTGCAAATACCTATAAAAGCAGGCTGTAATTGCTGCCCACAAACTCAATCACTCTATTGCAGAGACTGAGAGAGAGAGAGAGAGAGAGAGAGAGAAAGACAGTGAGAGAGAGAGAGAGAGAGAGAGAGAAAAGCAAAAGGAAAACGGAAAATAAATAATACCAACTCATATAAAGGAAAGGTATGTAACAGATATGTATTTACTGGCATGTAGTAGATGTTTTTGAAGAGTACTCTACATAATGTGAACCATTCATATGTGGCAGCAGTACGTATCTATGCTCAGATGTCCTGCTTAACTACTGCCATGGACAATTCAGTGTGTAGCTGTGTGCAGTGGGACATAACTGTGAAATATGTAGCTCAGCATTAAATGTCAGACATCTGATCCATGTTATCTGTGTTCTGTACAGTAGTGTGGATAATGGCTATTTGGGGGATTAGCGCAAACATTTATATAAACATGGTTGTGACAGAGTAACACATGCGTGATAGTCATATTAAAGTTTAGCTTAGCATTGGCAACTGCTGTACCAGGCTAGTATGCTAATCTAGCATTTGTAGCTATATATACCCCCTCTAATGTTACTGTGTGTTCACATGTGAAACCTGTTCATGTTGCAGCAAGGCCCAACAGTTCAGCTGTGAGGTCTAGGGACTTACAGCAGTGTGGACCTTGTGTGTGTATGGCACACACATACGGAGAGATATATATGTGTCATATATATTAACATGTGTATATGTGCATAGAGCAAGGGACATATTGCAACTGTTTGTGAAGGGTGAACATATATATGTTGGTGAAGGTTGTTATGTGCATACTTGTATGTAGGTTTTAGTGTGTGACAAACAAGACAGCATACAGTGCTGGCATATAACATGTGGTGGTTAAACACTGTGTGTGTTTTGCTCAGTTTGCAATGTTGCAGCCAGTGACGCCTGATAATGCTACCTGGGCTGAGAACACTTTCAATGTATTTCTCACAAGACTGCGATATTATTACATTACTGTATACCTCACATCATTTGTATAATTGATATTCCCACCATAAAAGGTGGACTGTATACGTGCCTATTTGTATATGTATATGTACACCAATGGATGTGTATATGTATGTATATATATATATATATATATATATATATATATATATATATATACATAGAGAGAGAGAGTCATATATAGTCATACACACCCACATCTACTTGTTGCAATAAATTCTATGTAAAGTTGACTGAGTGTGATAGTCAATGTGTTGGTGAATGTGTCAAAGATGTGTATTTGTGGGATAGCTTAGTGGGAAACTATTTCTGTCATGGTATTATGTGTCCTTGCTTTGATCCCAGCAAAAGCTGTGTATGCTGTTGCTAGGCAGATAAAGCACTATGGCATACACTCTGATGTAGTCCCTTGGTGTTAACTGTGGTGTGTCATTGGAGGCTAAAGTACTACATGTATGCTTATTGATTGGTACTGATGTTGAATCCAAATCCTGTATGAACTTTAGTATTACTTGAAGCTGTAGGCCTAAACAGCAAAGTATGGTGTATGTCCACATTGCTTGGAACCACTGTTTTGTGTGGTCCCTGTAGTCCTCACAGATTACATTCCTCAGGCTTAAGGTTTTGTAAGTACTGACACACAGTACTGTATGGTACACATGTAAAGCTTATCTGGATTGCCATACCTTTGTGTCTTGTAATTATGTCTGATGTGTGTGGGTATGCCTGTAACATGTCCTCTGTCATATGTGTGTTACAAGATATAACTGCGTATCTAGCAACATTTATAGTTTACTACAGCAGTATGCCTCCTATATTCACAATTGTGCACATATTTTGGCCACGGGTTTGCCATCAACAAGTTGTGTGGTATAATGGTAATACTGTAACTGGACTTTACAAACATTGCGATGGATGACATATTTCTTTATGCATTCGCTTGATCTATACCTTCTGTGGCTATGTGGTGCATTGTGTCACATACAGTGTGCCATGTACTGTTGTATAGTTTTATATAGTGATTTTATTTTGTTGCTGTGCAGAACAAGGTTTATTATATAGAGAGTGCAAGGCACTTTCAAGCAGTTGTGGGGTGAGCACTGATAAGTGGTATTGAAAGTGTTTAATCTCAGTCAGCTAATAGGTTGCTATATATGGCAGTTCAGTGATATCTGTACTGTATAATGTTAAGTGTGCCATATGACTTGCTTAGACATATTTTTTCTTTGTCTTCCAGGGATCATGGCCCACCATCGTAATTCTAGCTACAGTAGTGCTGAGGATGACATTATTACCAGCTGTCTGATTCAGCACTACAGTCTACTATTTTCGAGAACCAGCCAAGACCAGCATGAGCATACTGCACTGTGGCAAGATGTTGCCGGAGGGTAAATGACAAAGGCATGCATAACCGGACATATGAGCAGGTAGGCCATCACTGCAGTGATTTACTTACACATGTCCGGCAGTGTGCTTCTGATGTCCGTAGACAACAGCTTGCAACAGGTGGTGGGGTTAACATCCACCCCCCTCACCAGAGTGGAGGAGCTGCTCCTGAGCCTGGTGGCACCTGCCCAACAACAACAGTAGACATGTACCTTGATGGAGGTTGGAGCCACCCAGCAAGAACACATGGAGCATGCAGGTAACATGGCATATCTGTAAACTACTGTTACCTTTATTGGTAGATCATGCCTATGTGAGATGTGTACTCTGTAGTTGGAAGATGTAGAGCCTGTTGTTGTGCAATACTGATCATTTGGAACATAATCTGTAGGCCTGTGAATGTAAACTGTTGTACTACTGTAAGACTGCAAACCCACAGTAGCAATGCCACAGTTGTCGCCACTGACAAACTGTCTCATATCCATGTAGGTCCCTCTGGTATGACAGCAAGGCAGAAGACACATGCTGGTGAGTGTGTTCTACATTTATTATTGCAAATAAAAAGTGCATGTCATAGTTAAGGTGTAGGCCATGTACACATGTAACACACCTATGCATAATGCATGCTGTGCATGTTTGCTGTGAGACTACGCACATCTCAGTAATGTGATTATCTGCCTCAAACACATGCAATACACAGACCATCTCAAACAAATATGGCTACATTGTAGTGACCATTGGATAGGCAGAGTCAATACGCATGCACACAACATACACAACTATGTCATACACAGAACATGTTAACATGCTACACATGAAGTATTCACAAACCCTCTGTAAAGCCACACTCCAGTATCTCAAATGTCACCCCCACAGCACACATAATATACCTGAGGGGTAGAGGCCTATCATGGGGCAGTGAAACACTCTGCAACACACAGCACATTCATGTTAGGCAATGCTCCTTATTGACATCCTTACAAACTCATGTAACAATTGGCTGTGAAATGGTGAATGTAGCCATGGTAGTGCAGTTCTGGTACAGCATGATAGGTACTGGTTTGGGACACATTTGTAGCCCTGAGTGACCACATGATGCTTCATGATGATGGCTTATGGTACTACACCCCATCCAGTTATTGTAACCACAGTACTACACATAGCTTTCATTGCTATACACCTCAATGTTGTGTGTGTGCAAACATATGCACCTATAAACGATATGCATACCAATCACCATTTGCACAACTGACACATATATGTCTTGTAATGCTATTGAGGGGCTAGGTCATATGACAGACATTGGGTATGTGTGATGTTTAAATATGCAGTTGCGTTTTAGCATGCCATGTCATGGATGACACTGGCATGTCCACAATATGATCTACAGCATGTCCACAATATGATCTACACTCACCATAACTACTGTACATTGGCTATGTGGACCAATGGTATTCCATCAGTTATACATGCACCACTGATCTTGTGTGTATACACATCATGCATTAGCTAAAATTGTGTCCACAATTATTTGCTAAAGACACAGAGGCTCTAATCAGAATTGGATATCTATGTGACACACAGATACACATCCAGCCATGGTATGTATACCTGTGAGTGATGGTGCACAGTACATTAAAGAGTTTTTAATACTTGCACAGCAATGTTGTGTCCATGTATACATTGCGTTCCAGGGGGAGGCCAATCACCGAACAACAAAACACATGCATCAAAGCCATGTATACTGTTAGTAATAAGGACTGTCTACACTTGCACTGCATGCTGTTGAGCAACACATGTCCTGCATGTTGACATGTGTGATATGACTGTTTGGCTTGTGATACTGTACCCCACTATCAACTGCTGTTAAGTATGTTCTGAGATTGCTGGTGTGTGTGTGTGTGTGTGTGTGTGTGTGTGTGTGTGTGTGTGTGTGTGTGTGTGTGTGTGTGTGTGTGTCTGCCTAAGTGAGGAGTGTATTTGTGCATGTGTGCATGTGTTCTTGTGTGCATTAGTACTTGTGTGCATGTGTGCATGTGTGTATGTGTTGATGTGTGCATGTGTGCATGTGTTCATGTGTTCTGACATCATGTACAGGTCTTAAAGTGTGTTTCCTGTTTTACTCTCACAGGTGCTGAGGTTGGGCTGGTTCAGTGCAGCAGGGAACCTGATGTCACTGACACAAATAATGATAATGAGGATAGGTGTGTTGAGGCACAGGCATGTTTGTCAGGGTCTGTTGTTGGGCCACCTATTGACAGCACACAAGTCTCCACCCCATCCATGCACACAGTCATACTGCCTGTACATCCATCATCACCAATGCCCTTAGCAGAGGGACAGTGTACAGTCGGCAATGGCCAGAACAGTGTGGTATCTATGGCACATGCATCAGGACACAGCAGCCATAGCCAGATGTCTGGAATGGTACCACATAGGTAGATGTCCAGGGATTTTTGTCAGAGCACTGCTGGTCATCATGTCCCTGGCAGTCGTGCCACAACTCTTACAACCACATGCATGTTCCAGGCTGTCATGGAGGCACAGGCACATATGGAGCAGTACACCAGACAGGGACTAAGGGCACAAAGGGCTCATAACACCTCTTTAAATGACAGTGTCCATGACCTAGCAGGTGCCATCCATAATTACACTGAGGTCATTGACAGATGTTGAGGTGAGACATTAGATGTCCTCCACAATGTCATGTCCATGTGTCAGGACAATGCGGGACAGTTGAGACGTCGACATGGATGTATGCCAGCAACATCATCAGCTGGCAGTCGCCATGGATGTTCATCAAGTCATAGCCGCTCCCGTAGTGCCAGTACCAGCCCCAGCAATGTTGGGGTTGGGCTGTCCATAGACCGTCCTAGAAGACTATGGGCACGTGGCTCTAGCCAGTCCCAGCAGGGACCTGGATCCAGTGTACATATGTCAACCTCTGAGGATAGTACCCAGTCTGGATTAGTACCTGATGCTGTCTGTAGCACCCCTGCCAGGCACAGGTCCCATATCCATGGCCAGAGATGGTGATCTGTAAAGCCTGCCAGGTAGTCTGTAGCTGTTCCACAAATCCCCGTATATGGCAGCCACATGGTGGAACTGTGTGCATGCAGACACACACACATAAGCCAGACATCTAGGGCAAACAGATACACATTACATCCACATTGGCCCATATCAGTACTCTTGACCCTCACACACACACTCACACACACATGTTAATTGTATGGCTCAATGTAGGTGTCTGGCAAACCAACAACACACCCTGTGCATATGATGAAACCTGTTCCACCTCCTGTCATCTGTAACATTAATGCAGGAACAGGCTATCATAGTGCTGATGCACAGGGTGACTTTATAACAGAATGGCAATGTTAGCATGTTGTCAGCAGTAAAGTGTAATGATATCCTTGAATGTGTAGCTGAGCAGGCATGATGCATTAAAGCTATAATTATCAATGTAGTATTGTTTACACCAGTGTTTATTCCAATTGTGTATTGTCTGCCCATGTGCCACTTGGCTGATGTGTGTAGTTTTGTCAGCATGTGTTAGAGAGTGGACAGTAAGTGTGGGATGTGTGCAGCACAGATTTTCAGGTGTACATTTGTGAACATGGTTGAGGTGTACTGTCTGCATGCACGTGCATATTGGACACATGGGCAGGGTGACATGCCCTGTATTAGACAGTGTTAACACTCCATAGTTTCTATTGGTGGCCAGTATGCATTGTACTACACACATTTTGGAACTTGAGTACATGTGTGTGTATGACACAGTTTGACACTGTGCTGTGGGTGATACTGTTACTATCTGTCATTGGTTTGCATTCTGGTAGTATACATAACCTCAACAGCCTGACCATAAACAATTGTTAGATGGTGTCTTGGCAACTGACACACAGATGTAGGACACACAGTAACATTTGCAGCCTTCAAGTACTATTCTATGCCAGTAACCAGTGCTATCCACCTGCACTCAGTCCTGGGTCCACTCCTGTTTGGCATATAGCTTTCCTAGGTACAAGCAAACACAGTAGGAATATGTCTGGCCACATTTGGCAATGCATTCTGTGGGCTATAATGCATTCTCCAGATGACACACACATCCTCCAAAAGGGTATCATACAGACAGATACCTGGTGCCAAACCCATGCTGTAAAGCTATAAGCCAAATAAAGCATAGTCATCCACTTTTACAAAACATAGTATCCCCAGAGTACCACATAGGTAGTAGCCCCCAAAATGTTGAACAGATACTGATGTATACATAGAGCCATGTGTTACGTCATCTCTCCTTTGATAATCACATTTCCAAAGGGTTTTGGAAATCCCTCTGTGGATCACATAAGCAATAAGGGGTCTGCACGCATATCCAAAAAGGTTGTTGCACACCTATAATAAATAGCCATCTTTGGCAGACTTTGCTGCTTTTGAACAGGTTTCAAATATACCTCAGGCATAAACCCTCACTCACACTATACAAAAGAAGCTGTAATGAGTGTATGTGAAACGGATGACGTAGGCCAGGGATCACTGCAGTGGCTAGGCTTGTCACAAGCATACAGATGTGACCTAAGGTCTGGAAAGTGGCAGCACACTCTGGCAAAGATAACAGATGTGTTCATGGAGAAAGCAGGGCCTATCTATGAAATAATTGAGTTCACATGTATGTATAGGTATTTGCCACACAGCTACCTGACATGTGTAATGCACATACTGTTGTCATTGTGATATGTCATACAGTAGTAAAAGCAAAACCCACATCAAATTGACCAACAGTGTCACACACACAGTTGTCAAGTGCAGGATTTAAACCCCTACCTAATTACTTTATGATACCAGAGCAGTACGCATTAACACGATGCGCTATACACATTAGCAGGAGTTCTTCTTTCCACAGGTATATTTGTAGGATGGTGACATCATCAGACTTGACAATGATGAGTATACCACTTTTAAGGTGTTTCAGTAGTCTTCAAAAAGGTTGCTCCTTTCCAAGGAGGCACATACACACACACACAGTTGGCAAGTGCAGGATTCAAACCCCTACCTAACTATTCTATGATACCAGAGAAGTACTCATTAACATGACATGCTATACACATTACTGGGAGCTCTTCTTTCCACAGGTATATTTGTAGGATGGTGACATCATCAGACTTGACAAAGATGAGTATACCACTTTTAAGGTGTTTCAGTAGTCTTCAAAAAGGCTGCTTCTCTCCAAGGAGACACACACACACACACTCTCACAGTTGGCAACTGCAGGATTCAAACCCCTACCTAATTACTTTATGATACTAGAGGAGTACGCATTAACAAGACACGCCATACACATTACTGGGAATTCTCCTTTCCACAGGTATATTTGTAGGATGGTGACATCATCAGACTTGACAAAGATAAACATACCACTTTTAAGGTGTTTTAGTAGTTTCCAAAAAGGTTGCTCCTCTCCAAGGCGACACACACACACTCTTATATGGGTGTCAAGTGTAGTATTCAAACCCCTACCTAACTACTTTATTATACTACTGCAATACACATTTACACAATGTGCTATACACATTACTGGGAGTTCCCCTTTCCACAGGTATATTTGTAGGATGGTGACATTATCAGACTAGACAGAGTGGGTTACATTAGGTGACATTAGGTGGGCTACATAGAAGGAATTTCTAAACACTTTGGCGATGTGATCATCAAAGGAGAGTTTACTATCTACCTGGGTCCCCAGGTCCATAATTACATTCTCCGTACATACTGGATTACCACCTATGTGGTAATTTGTGTGCACTTTGTTTTATCCAAAGGGGATGACTATGCATTTTTTGGCATTCTGCTTGAGGGCATTGTTTTGACACCAGGTATCTGTCTCTGTAAGACCCTTCTGGAGGATGTCTGTGTCAGCCGTACAGTCGATTATGGACCACAGCAGTCATCTGCAAACTTGTTCAGCCATACTCCTGTACCTCTGTGTAGTATCTACTGAACAGGTGGGGTCCAAGGACCAAGATCTGTGGGATGCCATTTGTGACTGGTTTAGAGTCGGACATGGCACCCACAACTCTGAACATGTGTGTTTGATCTGTGAGCCAGTTCGCCACCCATCCTGTGACATAGGTGTTAATGTTCAAGCTGGTAAGCTTGTCCATGATGCCAGAGTGGGGAATGGTGTCAAAGGCCTTAGTGAGGTCCAGGTGGGTTGTGTGGACTACTTTCACCTCCATCTGTGTCCTTGGTAACTGTTTCAAAGAAGTCAACTAGGTTTAGGAGGCAGGATCTGCCTTTAACAAAGCCAAGTTGGGTGGAGTCCAGTGTCTGGTGGTTCCCAATGTCTCTGTTTATGCGTTCCATGATAATTTGCTCCATAGCTTTGCAGACCAGGCTAAGTAGGCCTATAGGGCAATAGTTTCCAGGTTCTGTTGTGGCACCACCTTTGTGGAGCTGGATGACTGTTGCTGTATGCCATTCTTTGGGTACATAGCCTGTGGTAAGGTTGAGTCTGGACAGTGAATGTAGGTGAGGGTGTAGTTCCTTTTGGGGCTGGTGTAAGATGCAGCCCTGGACACCATCCAGTCCCACTGATGCTGTGTTCTTAGCTTTGGAGAGGGCTGTTTTTACCTGCATGTACATGAAGTCTGGGGCTCCGCATTCTTCTGGGATGGACACATGCCCTTTTGGGGGGGTTTCCAGGATGTGGGCAATGTCAGTTGGTTCAGTGTATTTTTTGCCATTTTGCAGTAGTTGACAGCATATTTGAGAGTTGCCACCTAAATGTTTGGTATAGCTAATGAAGGCTTTGTGATTGTTATTCTTACATTCGTTGGAAATTTGTCTTTAGAAACTGGCCTTGGATTATTTTATGAGCGATCATTGTTTCTTCCTAATAATGATCAGTGATGTCTTTCCTTTTGTGAAGTTTGTTCTATCATGTGTTCATTTCCTCCTTCTGTTGTATAGCTTATTTATGGGCAACGACCACCAGATTGGTTTCTTATTTTTGGAGGAGTGCATCTTGGTTTTATTTGGGATGTCTCGATCCATGCATCCCTGTAGATGCTCATAGAATGCACTTGTAAATGATTCTGCAGATTGTATTGCATTATCCTATAGCAAGGGGGCTTTGGAACTTTCCACTTTGGTCTTGAGAAGTGTGCAGTTTGCTTTTGAAAATTTCTTCACAGTGGTTTCCTTGACTGGGGGTGGGGGGTGGGATATGGATGTCCAGTGTGATTACTTTATGATCTGATATTACCAGTGAGGGATTTATCTCTGTTGTGGAACACTGGTAACCCATGTTGGTGATGATCAGGTCCAGTATGTTGTCACCTCACGTGGGCATGGTGACCAGCTGTTCCAGGGCATTTGAATTTTTAAACTCTAGGAAGCATTGAGCAAAGGTCGCTGTACACGAGTAATTCTCCCAGTCAATGTTTGGGTAGTTGTAATCTCCTCATATAATGATGTTTGGCAGGACCTCTATATTTTCCACTGTTCTCAGGAATACTGAGTGAGGTTCCTGAGACAAGGTAGGTGATCTGTAGCAGGCTCCAATCTGATACACAGCTTTGCCCAATGTTAGTTGCACTTGCATGGTCTCCAAGGCCTCATGCTTTGCCACTAACCTGAAGGTGTGGGCATCCATAAGGTAAATGGATACACCCCTTCCTTTTGTATTTCACTCTGGGTTTTGGGGCCAAATATCAGAGGGATTGTGAGTGTTTTATGTGGAGAATGTCCAACAGCTCTGTGTTTGACATAGCTTTGTATGTTAGGCAGAGAACACCTCTGAGTAGGCGATATGCGAGAGAGTACATCTGGAGCATTTTCAGACGGTCGGTGTATGGCATGTATTTCAGGCCACTAATGCTCTTTGTGAGGTATTTCTGCAGGCTTTCCAGTTGTTGTAGATGTCTTGTGAGGTACATAGCAAAAGGGGTGTTTTACTCTATTATGGATCTAGTGAGTGATGAGTAGAGAGGAACAATGTCCTCTTCTATTCTGCATGAGACACCTTTTGTGATGAGGTGTGCCACGTAGAAGGATTTCCTGACTACTGCGGGGATGTGATTATCACAGGTGTGTCCACTGTCCACCTGTGACCCAAGGTCTCTTATCACACTTTCAGTGTTAAGTATACTACCACCTATGTTGTAGTTCATGGCTACAGAGTTTTTACCAAAGGGGGTGACAATGCATTTTTTGGCATTGAGCTTGAGGCCATGGCTTTGACACCAGGCATCTGTCTCAGTGAGGCCCATTTGTAGGATGTCCACATCTTTAGCAGTTTCAATTATGGCTCCTAGTTTGCAGTCATCTGGAAACTTCATTAGCCACAGACCTTCCATGTTAAAGTTTACTTCAGGGAAGTAGATACCAAACAGGACAGGACCCAGGACTGAACCCTGTGGTACTGCACTTGACACTGGTCCAAAGTCATACTTGGAGTCTGCTACTTTCACAGTGTGTGTTCTGTCAGTGGGCCAGTTGGCAACCCATCTTGTGACATAGCAATTTATGCCTAGTTTAGTGGGTTTATCTATAATTCCAGAGTGGGGAATGGTGTTGAAAGCCATGGCAATATCTACATAGGCTGTGTGAACCACCTTACCCTTGTCTATGGTTCTGGTGACTGCTTCAATGACATCTATCAGGTTTAGGAGACATGATCTGCATTTTACAAACCCAACATGGTTGTGGTCCACAGTTTGGAGATTACCAATGTCTTTTTTTATGAGTTATATGATGATACATTCCATGGCCTTGCAGAGCAGGCTCATCAGGCTAATGGGGTGCTAGTTCCTGGGGTCCGTGGTGTCTCCACCCTTGTGTAGTGGGATAACCATCACTGTGCGCCATTCAGCAGGCACAAAGCCTGAGGTGAGGCTATGACTGAACATGGTACGTTGGTGTGGTGCCTGTTCGTTCTGTAGTTTGTGTAGAACACAGCCTGGGAAGTTATCTGGTCCCATGGATGCTGTGTTCCTGGCTTTGGAGAGTGTTTTTTACCTGTGCAGCCATGATGACAGCAACTTTGCTGTCTTCCGTTATAGAGATGTGCTCTTTCATGGGTGAGATGGGGGTAAAGTTAGCACTGATCCTAACTGCCAGGATGTTGGCAATATCAGTTGGGTCTGTATATTTAGTGCCATTGTGCTGTAGCTCAGAGCAGATCTAAGTGTTGCCATTGAGATTCTTGACATAGCTATAGAATGCTTTGTGGTTGTCTTTAGAATCAGTGTCGATTTTGTTTTCATAACTAGCTTTGGAGGATTTTATCAGGGATCACAGCTTCTTACTGATGTTTACCATGGAGCTCCTCCACTCATGGGATTTTACCCTCTTTTGCAACATTTTCTTCCTTCTGTTGTGCAGTTTGTATATGGCAGGGGAATACCAGATTGGCTTCCTTTTCTTGGAGGATAATGTCTTGGTTGTGTTTGGGATAGCACGATGCATGCAGTCATGTAAGTGCTTATAAAGTGCAATTGGGAAGGATTCAGTAGTCGTAACTGTATTGTCCATCTGCATGGGTGTCCTGCAGTTCAGCACTTCTGTCTTAAGAAGCATGAAGTTGGCTTTGGAGACATTTTTTAACATGGTTTCCTTAATGGGGGTGTCCAGAATGTGGATATGTAAGGTAATTAGCTTATGGTCAGCTTATGGTCAGATGGGACCAATGAGGTGCTGACTTCAGGTCTGGAACACTGGTCACACAGGACAAACCAAACTCCGTAAACAACACAAATAACCACAAAGTGAGCTAAATGCTTCTCATTGCCAGAAGTCTCAACCTCCAAATGCACACACTTGAGGCACTTCAGACAGCACACCAGCACTACCAGGATACTACTCATTCCATACCTTCCAGCATCAGAACCTGAATCATAGCACATAGGGTGAGGATGTATCCATATTCATCAAGGATACCTACACCTCTCTCTACATGCTCTCTACTGGATATGCACCCATAGAATATTGCACAGCAATGTTCTTCACACTCCACAGGGATGGGGCCACAAAATCCCCTTGGCATTCATGCTCTATGAGCCTGACAAGTGTGTTCTGCAAGGCAATGGAGCCAATCATAATGGAAGTCAACAATACAGAGATTGAGAACCTTCACACAGTTGAGCACACCCAGTTTGCCTTCATCAAATACAGACCACGCCTCCTGAACTGGGAGGATTTCTTTGACAGTTACCCAGGCTACAGATGATTGAAATGAGCTCAACACAGCCTACCTATACCTCGCTAAGGCCTTTGACACCATTCCCCAGTCAGGTATCATAGATGAACTCACCAACCTGGCCATGAATCCATACATCACAAGATGGATTGCAAACTGGCTCAGAGATAGATCCCACACATTAAGAGTTGCTGGCTACATGTCAGACTCTACACCGGTAATGACTGGTGACCCCCAGGGTTCAGTCCTGGGGTCCTTCCTGTTTGGTATAGACTTCTCAAATATACGTGCCAACACAGGAGGGTTGTGGTTGACTAAGTTTGCTGGGTACTGTAAAGTGTTTGCCATAATAGATTCCCCGGACGACAGACATATTCTCCAGAAGGGACTCTATGAGACAGATGTGTGGTGTCAGAATCATGACCTCAAGCTCACTTTGGAGGAATGCATAGTGATCCTCTTTATTGAAAACAAAATACCCACAAACTACCACATAGGTGTTACCCCCTTAAAAATGACAAGGTGATAAGGGATCTGGGGACACAAGTAGATAGGCATCTTTCCTTTGACAACCATGTTGCCAAAGTGATTGGGAGATCCTATGTGGCCCACCTAATCAACAAAGGGTTTGCATCAGGATCCATAGAGGTAGTGTTGGCACTCTACTCTTACATCATCAGACCCATCATTGAGTACAGTGCACCATTTTGGATGTACTCGACTTTGCATATCCAATAGCTGTAGAGCCCACATAGGTACCTCACCAAGAGGATTACTGGCCTCAAACAGTTGTGTTATGCAACACAACTGGTAAAACTATATCTGTTCTTCGTTGCATACCACCTACTCAGAGGCACACTCTGCCTAACATACAGAGCCATGTCCAGCACATAACTGTTGAACATGCTCCATCTACAGATAACAACATTGAGTTGCCCTACACATTCCAGGGATATGAACCTCATCACAACGATGAATACAACATGCTGGTGGGATAGAGTACCATCCCAGACACTTGCCTTACTGTGGAACAGAGTCCCAATGTACATCAGACAGAACCCCTCGCTGACACTCTTCAATTGGAACTTTGATGAGTGGATGGGAAACAGACAATTCATGCCAGGCATCACATCAGCAGCCCCACTAGAAAGGGGCTTAGGGTACTAACTATTAGAACTAGGCCTTGGGAGACTACCCAATGGTGTGGTGAAAGCTGCACAACTTGCGTAGGCTGATATATGTCTTCGTGGAGATAGTCTACTACATATCTATGAACCTATGTGACAGGTACATGTCTACAGATAGTAGATGTGCACTTCACTGTACAGTCACGTTGTACAGCAGGGACATGGACTACATACACTGTAATGCTTACAGATACTGGTGGCTGTTATGTACAGTGGGAGAGATGTTCACCTCATGTCTTTCGTGCCATTGGGATGCGTACTGGGTAGGACAGTCCTGGATGGCTCCCTGTCATGGTCACCCTCTTACACACATCTCTGCCCATCCATCTTTGGCTTATTATACTGTGTTTCCCATATATATATATATATATATATATATATATATATATATATATATATCTTGGTACAGAGGTCGGTAATAGGCTATCTGCCTGAAGGCATATATTAGTATGGCCAGAGTGTGCAGCTATCACAACCCATGGAGTTAGTTCCCTAGGCCTCTGTGTAGTAGAGCTGATGAAGTGATCCATGGTGTGACAGTTCAGTTTCACATACACTCATCAAGGCTCCTCTGGAAGAGTGTCAGTGAGGGTCTTGGCTTAATGTCCTTTGGAAGCCTGTTCCAAAGCAAGGGAAGTCTGTGAGTTAGTAATGTATCCCTCCAATATGTTCTATTTAACGTTGTTATGATCATATCCCTAGAGCATGTGGTACAGTGAGCTTGGGTTTACTTTGGATAGCGCATGAACATCAGTTCTGCATTGGACATGGACCTGCCTGCTGGGCAAAGATCTCCTGAGTAGACAGTATGCAACAGAGTACAGATTGAGTTAAATTCAGTCTTGTTGCATGGGGCAACTGTCTGAGGCCAGTAATTCTCTTGTTGAGGTACTTCAGTGGTCTTTCCAGCTGCTGAAGGTGCCTAGTCAGATTCATCGCAAGTGTGTTGTGGTACTCTCTGATGGGTCTGATGACTGATGAGTAGAGGGAACATCCTTTGACCTACATGCAAAGACATTGGCAGTTTGTGGGAACACATAGCATGATTTTCTAACCACTTTATGAATGTGTTTCTGGAAGTAGAGATGACTATCCACATGTGTTCATAGATCCCTTATTATCACCTCCATATTTAGAGTGTTGGCACCTATGTGGTATTTGTATGACTAGCTCGAAGCCATAATTTTGACACCACATCTGTCTGACTGAGACCCTTTATAAGGATGTCTCTGTTGTCCCAAACATCGATTATAACAACTTTTTTGCAGCCATCCATAAACTTTGCTAAGCATAGCCCTAGTGTGTTTGACTGTATTTCTGAAAAGTATACACCAGACAGGAGGGGTTCCAGCACTGAGCCATGGGGGACAGCAGTTGTTACCAACTTGAAGAGGAGACCACAGTTCTTACCTTGTGGGATCTATCTGTGCCCCAGTTGGCAATCCATCAGATGACATACATATGTATGCACAAGTTGTTGATTTTGTGGATACGACATGTGTCTGGGATGTTGGAAAAGGGCTTTTTAAGGTCTATGTGGGAAGTGTGTAGCTCATTTCATTGATGTATGTCCTGGGCGACTGCCTTGAAAACAGTCTAGCAGGTTTGGGAACCATGATCTGCCCCTGACCAAACCACAATGGGTAGGGTTGGGTGTTTGTAGGCTCCTAGTAGCTCTGTTTATGAGTTCCATCATGATGGACTCCATGGCCTTGCAGATCAGGCTTAGTAGGCTTATAAGACAATAGTTCCCATGGTCTGTTGTGCACCAACACTTGTGGAGTGTGCCAAACGTTGCTGTAACCCATTCACCAGTTTCATATCCTCTACAGAGGGTGAGTCTCAACAGACTGTTCAGGTTCAGGGTCTCTTTGTTTTGGAGTTCACATATGACACAGCTAGGGAAACCATGTCATCCCATAGACGCCATGTTTTAGGTTTGGAAAGAGCTGTTTAACCATTGTATATGTGATTTCTGGGTTTTTGCAATCTCCAAGTATGATAATGGGCCCTTTTGTCAGTGAGAGGGGGGTAAATATGTATGAACCTGTCTGACAAGATGTTGGCAATGTCAGTCATGTACATGTATTCATTTACACTGACTCAGAACATATATGAGTTTACACTTGATATTTATGACATAACGAAAGAAAGCTTCATGGTTCTCTATGGACTCTTTGACAATATATTTGCCAGAACATGGATTGGATACTGTTAGGAGTGCTCATTGTTTATTGATGATACTGATCGGAGATTTATTGATCTTCTCTGAATTTTCACTTTCTTTGAACAACTTAAGTACTTGTAGTACATAGTTTGATTATGACAGGAGTCCAATATATTATATGGGCCTGTTTTCATATAACTGTGTGCGCAAGGCAGAATTGGTGAATAGTGACAAGTTTCTGGGTTAAGAACTGCAACTGCCAGATATGTGTGGCCCACTGCTGTACTCAGACATGGCCTAAGTGTGTGAGCATGCCCAGTTTGACCTTTCAGTATGTTGTTGACTGACATTTGCTTCTTTTATTTAAGTGTGTGAGCATGCCCAATATGACCTTTCAGTATGTTGCTGACTGAATTTGCTGTGTGAGCATGCCTGGTATGGACATATATACTATATATGTGTGAAAGATCAAGTTGGTTTTTACTTCAGGGCTCACCTTTGTGTTGTACATCAACAGGAAACACACTGTGCCTGCAGGGCTTCCATGAGTCACTTTGCATAGACTTATCAACATTTCTACATACAGGGGGGACAGCTATTAGTTGTACATTTCTACCCGGGGGGTACATCTGATTGTTACTGTGGGGGTACATAGGATGAGGGGTTCACCTGACACTTATACACATTTGCTAGGCCTGCACTGCTATGTCAGGTATTCCATTTCAGACTGTACTGTTGCCTATCGTACTGGCTTGAGGCATACTACTGTACTACAGATCTTAGCTTCCAATTTCACGTATATTAGTTTGTGACTTCATAGCCTATCCAACCCACATCTGGCCTGCTGTTATCTGTCTGCATAGGTCTGGGGGAAGTTACTCATATGCCTCTTCAGAGGGCATGATACAGCATTTGTTTGTGTTTGCGTTAGTCTAAAATTGTCCTGCTGTATCTGTATCAGTGAAATGCTGTCATGGCTTAGTGGTTCAGTACTGTGACTATAGTGCACAGTATCCTGAGTTCGAGCCCTGTCACTGCTTTTTATTTTCCTGCTGGGCAGACCAGACTGCTTAAGGAACAGTAAAGCAGGTGTGAGCGTGTTTACCTGACTTTGCTCAACTTTGCCCAACCTTGCCCGACTTTGCCCAACATTGCTCAATGTTGCCCAACGTTGCGCTAGTTAGCACGGTGTGCAGCTCTGCGCAATTGTGTTTAAATATGCTAAATAGTGGTAAAATGTGCTTAACAGTGCTTTATATTGCTTAAAATAGGGTAATCAGGTGGTGCTGCAGGGCTGCCTATGTTGGATGCACATAATACACTCCCTATACATGTTTGAAAACAGGTAGTGTCAAGTTAGGCATCCCTTGACTGTATGTGCGAGTCAGAGAGAGGTGTCATTTTCAGGGTTGCTACTGGGTCAGTGTATGTGCTATGCGTTGCCTCTTTCCAAGGCCAAGGCATACTGGGCATGCCTCCTTCTGCCTACTGGGGCAGGCTCAAGTTGTTCCTCCTCTGAGTCACGCTGTGCCTGTGCAGGCCTTGGCAATGGTGGGGGGCTGTTTGGCCCTGCCCCATGCTGTTCCTGCTGCAGCTGTTTTCGCAGGATCATATTGTGTAGCATGGCACATACCATGACAATCTGTGTACATGTAGTTGGTAAGTACTGCAAGGCTCCACCAGATGTGTCCAGGCACTGGAACCATGACTTGAGCATCCCAAACACATGCTCAATAATGTTTCTTGTTTGTGCGTGTACCTCATTATGGAGTTCTTGTTCAAGTGTGTGTGCATTTCTGATGGGTGTCATCAGCCACAGCTCCAGTGCCTATCCAGCATCCCCCACTAGGTGACCGTCCGGGATGTTCCCATTGGAAAATCTCTGGTACAGCTGCATCAGATGCCAGATGTGGGAATTATGATAGCTTCCAGGGCAGCCAGTACACACATTCATTATTATGCCTAGGGCATCGCACATGACCTGGCAGTTGATGGAGGGGAAGCCCTTGCGGTTGATGTAGACCCTACCCTGCTCACCAGGTGGTGCTTTGATATGTATGTGCGTGCAGTCTATTGCACCCACTACCTCAGGGTATTCTGCTATTTGGTGGCAAAGACACATATTGCTGGCCAATGCCTCACGGGAATTGGGGAAATATACATGGTCACCGACATGTGCTGACATGGCATCCATAAACTGGTGCAATACCCTGGATGCTGATGCCTGTGAACCCCCCCATCATATCACCAGTTGGTCTCTGGAAGGTACCTGTAGCTAGTATTCATAGGCCAACACATATCTTGGTATCCACTGGGATGGGTTCCCCTCTGTTGGTTCTGTGTGTGAGGCGTGGCCAGCACAGCTCAACAGTTTGCTGCAGGAGATCTCTGTCCACTCTATAGTGCTCCACTATCTCCAGCTCATGTAGCCCCTGGTAGGTTACCCTGGGTCTGTACACTTTTCTCCATCTCCTGACTGTGGGTTGCTCAGCAGCATTCACAGCATCACCACCTTCAGCATCTTGCACATGTTGGTTTATGATAGCAATAGCAGCCCCTAACATTTTGTCTGACTTAAGCTTTTTAAGTTTTCACTCTTTGTATACTGCAGTGTTGCAGAGTTCTTGGGAAAAACAGGGTAGACTGCTGTTTGCAGAGTTTAAAGTGCTGGGCTGGGCTGGGCTAGTCTACTGCCTGTGTAATTGGCTGATTCTGATATATTTCACCTGGCAGCTCTGCTAGTTCTCCTTGGTTAACTTCCTACTACTTCTTTTCCTTCCTTTTCCCTTTCTGTTTCCGCCCAGGGCAGTGCCGCGCAAGCAGGCGCAAACATGCGCACACATGCACACATGCTGTGTGCCCGTTTGCAAGAAATTTCAGATATATCCACGGCGTACACCTTTGGTTTCTTGTTTTCAGCTAGAACAACTGTAGACACGCCTCTTGCAATCCTGAGCAACTCAGAGCAAACACAAGCCACTGTGCTCCAATAAGCTTACAGTCTTTCAGACATAGCCCCTCATGATGTCACCTATCTTCTACTCTACTACTCCCCTACTCCTACACTTACACTCTAGGGACATGGCTCACATGCCGGGGAAAATTGGGATTCACTATCCTTATCCTCATTTGCAAAGGATTGCCTACTAATGCTTGGTTACATCTCTCACACTGAGCTTCCCCCCCTTAGCAACCACTACTCAGTGGCCATGTTGTTTTCAGCCTGCCATTCACCTGCATGGTAGAACTAGCTTTTTAGTGAAAATGCCCATTTTTGGCTATTTTTCAATTTTTTTCATTTTATTTAAAGGGCCGAACGTTTGCGCGACGCTGCGCTACACTTAAACATCGGCAATCGGGGAAAAAAATTGGATTTTAAGGATTTACAACATTTGCAAATGACAATGGCCTTATATTTGGCCATTGGCATGCTTCCTCAACTAGATGCATCCTTTATTTGGAGCTGTCATAGCTCCATTTAGCTATTTGCAGAACGGTACTCTGTTACCAACGGAGTACATTTCTGCAAATAACACTACTCTTACACGGACAGGTTAGTGTTTCCTGGATCGCAAATTTACCTCATTTGCATAGCTTTTAGCAGCAAATTAGGTAATTTGCATACTATAACACTGTCCGTGCATGAGTAGCTTTAGAAGCTCTCATGCACGCCCCTGCCAGCTATTGCTGGATCGCTCGGCAGACATATTGGCTGTCTGCCATCTTACATTACTCTTAGACTCCATGCAAGCCTTCATAAATCTGGCCCTCTCTCTCTTCATAATTATCAACTTGTTTTTGATTTGCTTATATATCTATTATTTTTGAATGTTTCGCTCCACATTCTATTCCTAAACATCCTAATTTCTTAAATTTATCATATCCAGTGTTTCCACATATCACTTTCTTTTACACAATTATTAATCAAATGATCTGTTTTACCACAAAGAAAACAAGTTTATGGTTAACCCCAATACTTCACCATACCTTTATCCCCTTCCACATTAATAAGGCTAGGAATATGTACATTTTTTTCATTTTCTACATTCAGTATCAAAAGACAATTCCATGCCCCTGTCAATAAACTCCTCTTATCATACACTTTCAAAAGTTCTAGTATATCTTCACATAATTTTAATAAATGTCCTTTTAAAGTCTCTTTTTCTTCTTCATTTCTAAATTGTATATCATTTTTTTCCTTTGGCTCTCTATAAAAAAATCTTTAAGATATACTGATTCCAAGGAAAACAGTCCTTTATTTTTTTTTTAATTTACCCAAAAATGTATCCATCAGTTGGCCAGCCTCAAAACAACACTGTCACAATAAGACTCTTTATTTTTTATGTATAAGGACTCTTACCTCATTTGCTTTCATCCCTAAAGCTGTAATTATTTCATCCTATGCCTTGTGTTCTCTAGTTCAGAATCTTCATTTTTTCCCTATTCATAATGTAAATTATTTTTTGCAGCACTCTTTTTTTCTTCCTTTTCCTGTCTTCACCATCTCTGCGTATGATTTTTCTCACCATAAATTTTATTTGATGATCGTCTTCTTGGTATGTTCTGTCCATTATTTCACCCCAGAAAATATCCTTACCACTTTCCATCTCACTCACATTCACTAAAGCCAAAAGTAAGTCATCCCAAATGGAGGGTTGTAACGACACATATTTCTGTTGAATCTTCTTCCCTAAGAAGATTTTGTTGAAAAAATATCCTCTGAGTCCAGCACCAACAGGATTATTTTTACGTTTTGGCAACAAACTGCTCTTGAGAAGGCTTGACTGCCATCACATCCCTGCTGTATACAGCTCCTTCTTTTACAAGCTCACCTGCACTTTGCTCTCACTTTCTACCATCAATGATTCACTTTTTTTAAGTGAATCTGACTTATCACAACTTGCGACACACTCCATCTATTTTCTCTGCTTCTCTGAGCTGCGTTTGAACTGGGACTGGAAGCAGGAAGTGCTACCATAAATGGCGTCCCCGTAAACAAAAAGTAGGGGTTGTTCCCTGATGTCCCTGCTAAATTTCCCATAATAGTAGAAATACCACCTCCTGTCTCCCCTGAAAGAGATCACAGACTTCTTGGACAAACTCAGATAGTAAAGGATAAAAATAAACAAAACTGGAATTCAGCTCTCAGCCCAGTCTTGCTTATACTGATGACACTTTATTAGCAAACAGTTCAGATGGGACAGATTAATAAACTGTCATATGTATACGATGTGACATTGCAATCCAACTGTGAACATGAACTTCAGAAAATAGTTGGGAATTAAATGAAAAACTGGTGACGTGGGATGATACTGAGTACAGACAAGACAGTTGTCATGGCAGCAAATGAGGGAAATCAACAGAAGTTGGGGGAGGGTTTGGCATAATGATTACAGCATTTATCTCACTGATGTAAGGTACATGACTTGATTCTGATCTCTGCTTATTGGCTAGGCTTGTAATAGTCTGCAGTCAGATAGAATAGTATTAACCTATGAATGTATGAAAATTGAAATAGAGGCGAAAACAGTGTAACAGGTTAGCATCTTCAAGTACTTGGAATGAGTAATTATGGAGAAGCAAAGTCTGAATGAGGAATTCAAAAAGAGAGAGTCAGAAGTGCTGCAGCTAACTTGCAAAAAGTGCCAGGGTTATTGTTTGACAGAAGAATGCCAAAGAAATTGAAGAGTAAGTTATATAAAATAGTGGTGCAGATATCGTTATGGCTCAGAAATGTGGGCAGTGGAAGGAGAACACTTGTGATGGGGATGAGGTACCTGAGATGGGTAGTATGATGTACAGTGTGGAACAGCTGAAAACTCTTGACATCAGAGCAGACAGTAAGGTAGCCCAAATTACAGAAAAGGTCAAAACAGATTATGGTGTTTGTTCATATGCATAAGAAAGCAGAAATATTTTTTTAAAAGGAGATTTGGGAGAAAAAGGATTTCCAGTAAAGAGAAGCATAGATTGTGTGAGAGAAGACCTGGGACAGACACTCGACCATGAGTGTTTAAGATGATACAATAATAACTCTGAGCTAAGAGATGTGGCAACAATTCATTTGACAACCCAACCACATGTAAAAATTGAAAAAATGGGATTGGTGATGATGATGAGCAAGAAATTGAGGATCAGCTTTCATTAGAAGCTCTCCAGGTGGCAGGGTAAGTGTAGTATATTATTAGCAGTGCTGTAATATCTTAATAAACTGTAGTACTTTTACTTTACTGGTTTATTTGTTGTTCCTTCTTCCTCTGTGTTTTCCATTTCATTTAAGTATTCTGCTTTGTTGTTTTGGTTCTCTCCATGTAATGTAATATTTTAATAAACTGCGCAATGTATCATTGAGCAGCTGTTGTGTATAATTTGTTTATAATTTTCCATAGCTTTTTAATGGCTACTTGTAGCATTACAGGCTGACTGTAGTAGTGCTACTACTACTGCTTCATTTTCTATCCTCTAACTAACATCTTCTATTCAATCCGATTTGCTGCCTTAAACTCTCACACATTGTACTCATCCCATTTCTCTCCTGTCTATTTTCTAACTATATAGACTTTACTCCTATTCATATGTCTTACTAAATATTGTACTCTACAAGTTCTATAAGGTGAGCTACCTACCTTTATATAATGTATACTCACTTTTGGCGCATTTACTCTACCTGCCTCCAGTATAATGGCCTGTATGTATTGTGTTCCTATGTCTACTTTGTTAAATAATGTGTATTCTTTTACTGTATTTTCCTAATTTGTTATGATGATCTTTTGTTCTTTGTTAAATATAATGGTTTAATTACTAACTTGTACTTGAAGCTTTTCTCCCCGGGCCTCAGCTGAAAATGGGATACTAGCCCAGCCGGACTTTTCCAATAAACAAACGTCAAATAAAAATAAATAAGTAAATAGAAAATAAATATTGCTTTTTGATTTTCTCAATGTAATGAAATATTTTGATAAACTACAACATATGACTGAACAGTTGCATGTGTTTCATGTTTGTGGCTTTTCCATTTCATTCTATGTTTCTTTCTTATATTTTGTTCTCTGTTTATTTTCTTTTTTAGCAGGATCAGCCATTGTGCAGGCAAAGGCTATGCAATGGCCACCCCTATAAGTGCTGTGTCCCAAGCAGCCCCTAGGACCTGCCTGTCTGCAGAGAGGCCTTCACTACTGCTTCTCTGGTGAGGAATAGATCCACATCAGAGTACGATGAGGGGGGGCCATTCTGAGTTTTCAAGTGTGAGGTACAGTGGCTGCTGATGACAGAGATGGATTGATAGCTTAATGTCCTTGTTTGGCATCCTGAAGTGCCTCTTCATCCAGTTTGTAGATTCATGCAAATGGCCAGCACTGACCACTGAGGCAGCAGAAGCAGAATCCACTTATGATATTAGCCATATAGGGGACTGATTCAGCGTGGCTTCCCATCTGGGCCAACTTGGCAGGTCTTCCTCATCATTCTCTATGCCTATTTCATTATGTTTCCAGCCTTTTGTTTTATACCCCACCTCCTATTTGTATTACAGTCCTCTCCATCACTATCTGGCCATGTCCTGTCATTCAGCATCTATCCATTGTTGCCTCTCCATTATGTTTCACTACCTCCCTGCTAGTCTCTGTCTACAGTATATGTGTGCCTGCCTGTTCCTACTTCCTTCAATAAATTCCTTTTCCTATTCATACCTTATACTATAACTTTTTTCAAAAAACAACAGACCAACCAAGCAAACAAGCAAAAACATTGGGCAACTGTCCCTCCAAAAAGATATACCTTTCTTTCACCTACACTGCTCTTCACTTCCTGTTATCCTTCTTCTGCATGTTCTATAGAGTTGTGTATACTCAACCCAAAGTTCAGACTTTGATCAGGTGGTTCATTATTGATCATATCTCCAATATTGTTTTCCAGAACTACACCTGCTAAAGCTCTTTGCCTTTTCTTTTTAACTTTTTCATCATCTTGATCTATACCCCTTTTAGTTACTTCCTTCCTTTGACTTTGTATTTTGTCTTTGTCATTATCATGTCTAAAATTTCCTGCACACTTATTTACATTTGTTTACTGGAACCGTCTGACTTGGAACAAAGTCAATTTTCAGCAGAGGCCTGGGGAGAAATACTCCAGACGCATATCTTTGTAACATGGGAAGAAACTGGAGTACCTGGAGGAAACCCTCACAAACACAGGTAGGACATCCAGACTCCCCACAGAAGGCACCCCAGCTGAGAATCAAAATGGAGAACCTCTTGCTGTGAGGCGACAATGCTACCAGTGCACCACTGCACCTCCCAGCTCTTCACCAACTGTGGTCTTGATTTGGCCCCTTCTAGTCTTAGGTAAACTTCCTGCATCAGAAATTAACTAGAGTAATGTTTGTAGCCCCTTAGTAAAAAAAATGTATAATTCCCCATCTGACATTTTATACAAATAAACTTGTTTTCTGAAGAAAGACTATTTAAGCCATCCACTGCATCACCTATTCCATCATTATCATTCCAATCAATAAGAGTAGTTATTATTTATTTACTTTTTAAGATCTTCACTACAATAAATAAATGGTGGTACTGAATCTATAAATGAATAGTAGCCACAAATCCTTTATACCTAGATAAAATCCCTCAGACCAAGCTTGTGGAAGGAGCTTTTATATTTCATGACCCTCTT
>NC_056727.1:278019124-278186624 GCF_019279795.1 Protopterus annectens
TAGTTCTCTGTATCATGTCTCATAGTAATAAATAGCTTAATTTTTTCCTATGTTCTTGCAGAACTACTTGCCAATATGTTCTTCATTATTTCTTTTGACAGGATTATAAATGTGTTCAGCTAACTAGAAGACACACAAGGTTTGTTTTTCTTTTATATACTACTGCTACAAAATTACCATTTAATTAAGGCCCTCTGGGTCAAGTTAATAAGATGAGATTGTGGCAAAGGGCAGAAATGTAGACGAGAAGAAATAAAATCCTCCACACTTTGCAGCATAAAGGCCTTTAGAATTTCAAAGCTCTGAGTCGGCCATGTGTAGAACCTACTGCATACAAATGATAGATGTATTGCAACAAGCAGATAATTTGTTTTATGTATTCTCCAGGGCTATTATTATACTGCTGAATGTATATCTTCTGATGAAAATGTAATGCTTTTTGTATCCAAGCTCTGTGATGCAAAACTCATTTCACTAATGTTTAGATGCTGTACAGAATAGTTTAGAAAGTATCTGTTGAAATGCCACTAGGGATAGCAGCCTGTATAGATGCAGTTTTTTTGTAAAGGAAAGTAGTGTATACACTAGCTTGGAGTGGCATTCACCTTTCTGACTTACACTGATATGCTTGAAGAACTAAATCAAGAGTTGTTAGTTGTTTGCTCCTGCACTGGTTAAAAACATTACCTAATTCAGAACTGGTACTAGAATCTGACAAAGTTCATTCAAAAGGAAAACAGAAGAACAAAGATGTCCCAATAGTGAATTATAACATGTATGCATGCATGTTTATCATCTTGTCATTTTCAAGGCTTGTCTTTGCATTTTCAGCTTAAGCATGTTTGTCAATCTGGCTGCTCAGTAACAATAGCAAAAACATTTGACTGCTTCCCAGAAGTGAGCAATAATGTGAAATTCATAAATAGCAGCATTCCTCTATTCACAAGTTTTACTACACTACTCCTCATAAAAGTTAAATTAAAAGATAATGAATGTATATACCAATTAACTGATGTTCTTATTTACATATTAGAATTTTATGATGTATGTTCTCTGTAGAAGACCCTGTGTTTGAGGTGGTAAGTATTTGAAATATTAAAGAATATACTTTTTTATGCTGCCATTTTATTTAATGTGTACAGGTATATTAGGTATATATATATATATATATATATATATATATATATATATATATATATATATATACATATATATATATATAATATATATATATGGTAAAGGTAAGCAGATATCATGACAGATGCACATTACAATGATTTTTCATGGGGCTGCAATATATAGCAATGCAGCATGATAATGTGGCAATAGATAACATGGGTGAAGGGGTATATACAACTCTGGCAATGGGATGCCAGTATCTGTGTTTGTTGTTTGTTGCTGCTATGAATGCCATGATCTCATACATAACCATGGATGTGTAGTACACATGACTGGAATGTGTAATGGATGGTACCTTCTGCAAGATGGATGCAGAAAACAGAAAGCAATGGGCATTGTAGGAGAGAGATACATATGCAGGTAAACAGGTGAATGTGACAGGTCATGAGACTGAAGTCAGCAACTATGCAAAGCTGTGCAAAATGTACAGCTATATAACTTGCACATTGGAGGACATTTCCTCCTTTCTACAGTGCACTATAGCAAGACAGGCATGACACATGTGTAGCATAAGCAAAATCATACTGCAGTATACTACAACACATCATGTACAGTACGTGACAGGAGTCCTGAAACATGCATGGCACAGCATGATGCAGCTGTTCTGTTACACACAGGTACCTGAATACTGAACAAAGGAATGCCACCATAGAACCATGATGGTCACTGGACAGAAGAAAAACAGTTATGCAGCCAATACAGCAAAGGCATAACTGTATGGTGGTATGCCATTCATCAGACTCTAACCATCTGCCAAAGGACAATGCCATGTAATGCAGCATGCTGAATTTACAGGAATAATGTCATAATGTGCCACAGCCCCTTATCAAATATAACAATAAGGTAATATGCCAGCAACTTGCCACATAGGAAAGGATTGTGCCCATACCATTCTGCTACAATATACAACAATCAGAAAATGGTAACAACATACATATGTACATTATTTAATTAATACTATCAGCAGGTGAAAGGAGGCCAAAGAACTCAGATACTGTGCATTTACAATGTGTAGCATATTTGTGGATGCATACAACATGTCACACAGGCAAAATTCCTCTGTTATCTGCAACACTATGGGAACACTGGGCCAGGGACACACATAGAGATGTCCATGTCAGATACCCACATCATAATGGGTGTATATATAATACTCATATGGATATGTGACATAAGTTCATAAAAAAAATGTACAGCATTCTGGATCTAAGGCCATCTACACATTTCAGATAATAATTTGATCCCATCTATTCACCCAATTTGTTCTTAAAACTTCTTAAGGTTTTTGATATCCTTAACCATGAAAGTAATTTATTCCATTTTTTAATTTCTCCAAATCTTTTAGGTGTTTAATACCATGATGGGAATGAACCCCATTCATAAGTATAATTAAGTTTCATGCAAATAGCATTGTTTCAGTCTTTGATGTCAGCCAGAAGTACTCTTCACAGCACCTGCAATGTGCCCAGTAATGACTCCTTCTGCAATTCGTATGGAGTTACATGAATTGGTAACATATCTAAAGATGATTGTAGATTCTTTTTTATAAGACCCGTTGTTCCTACTACTGTTGGAACTGTCTGAGTATCCTCCGCATTGCTCTCATTTCTACATGCAAATCCTGATATTTTACAACTCTGTGTCTCTCTGTATGCAAGACACTGTATTCACTGAATGTAGTGATTTCAATGATCATCGCTACTTTTGTCTTCCTTTCATGGACCACTTTATCTGTTTTTCTCACATCTATCTTTTGAACTGTTGGTAATAGGTGATCCCATGTGATGTAGACCATCATTTTCTATGATGCTTTGTGAGTCATGGTTCCAGAGTTTTTCAGCCACTTCAAATATTATAAGGTTTGCCAATCCCCAGTGCAACAGCCTTGCCCCATTATTATGCCTTTCAGTATACAGTCCTTCTGCTGTTAGTATGTCACAGCCAGCAACAAGGTGTGCAACCATTTCCAATTCTGTTTTAAAAAAACTACATTTGTCTGTTTCTCCCACATGTTCAATGGACTTTGTAAACCAACGTGTACATAGTCCACTATCTTGGGCCCCAATATTAACCTTTCATCTTTTGATTTGAATTTGCCTCTCCTCGACCATTCCTACATTCGATCCTAATCAACATGAAGTTGTCCCAGCTGTTCCTTCACCTTATATTCTTTCTTTTGTTTTTTTGACACATTCATTTGCTGCCTGATTTTTATCTACTTCTGGTTTGATTTCCATTCTCTCTTGACGCCAATACGCTTCTGCTAGACTAAGCAGGTAAGTCATCTTAGATTTATTCTCCTCATGTTTCAAAACTTTCACTATGTTTGGATCTTGTGAGGTCAGCAAATATGTATGCATTCCCACAACTGCAGATCTATACATGTAATCAATTTCAAGGAGGTCCATACCTTCTTCAGAATGGGGAATATATAATCTTGCTATGTACTGATTTTTATAAATCTTTGATGATTTATAAATCATTTGATGAGCATGAAACATCCTTCTTGTTTTCCTGTCTAATCTATCCAACACCTTTTGGGGTCAGTCAATCACTCCAAAACTGTAAGTTAGGACAGGAAGAACAAATTGATTTATAGCATGAACTTTATTCCTAGATGTCAACACTGTTTTGGGGATTAATTTAAGGCTTCTAAAATATCCCTTACTAAGTTTTATTCACATTTGTTCATGTTTTATTATTGATCCTTCATCAATTCCCAACTATTTATACACTCCCTCTTGCTCAAGCTCTTTTATATCACATTCCGTTCCCAGACTGATATTTTCCTGGTGCTGCAGTTTTCCTGCTTTAAATGTTGCTTTTGCACATTTATCAAGACCAAAGGCTATTCTTATATCATCAGAAAAAGTTTTGACTACTTGCAGTTGTGTTTTCAGTTCCTCATCTGATGAGCTATACAGCTTTAAAACATCAACAAAAGGAAGATGAAAAGTATTTACATTGTGTTGCCTTCTAGGAGCCAAATTATAGCCATGACCTAATCTGTTAAGAGGACAGTTTAATTGGTTAAGGGCAAGGCAAAAGAACAGTGGTGACAGAGATTCACCTTGGAATATCCCCCTTTGGATTTTTATCCCTGGAATAATAATTTGTCCTTTATCATGGCTTAACTGCAAAGTGATTTGCCACTGTTTCATGTCTGCTATGATGTAGTTTATCAGTGTAGGGTGTATCTTAAACATTTTCAAGTACTCTTTTATCTATGAATGTGTAATACTGTCACATGCTTTTCTGTAGTCTATCCATGTCATACTTAGATTGTTTGCCTTTTTACACTTCTCCACTATGACTTTAACAGCAAATGATCCTTTGTTCCATATGACTTTCTTTTATTACCCTTTTGTTCTATTGCCATAATTGAGTTTTCTTCTAAATGACTATAAACTCTGTTGGCATCACTTCCAGTGTATAGTTTATCCCCGGGATTCATGAAGCTTGTGCCAGGTGCAGGCGTAGCGTAGGCGGAATAACGCCAAATATGGCCGTCGAGCGATTCAGGTATGATCCAATACCACGTGCACTACCGGCGTATGCCAGAACTGCGCAGCCCTCGGCATAGGTATGCTAATCACCCTATGCGCAGTGTCGCACCATGCAAATGAAGGCAGATAGTGATTCATGAAGTGGTGCAGGTGTAGCGTAAGCCCACGGAAATGTAAACCAAAAAACACGGTTTACATTTTCCCAAACAGAACATCGGAGCTATGGAAGCGGACCAGACTCATGTATTACAAAGTTAACATATGCCAATGGTGAAATACACAGCCAATGGCATAAGAAAAGATGCACAACACCTAAAAAACAACATTTAATGTCATGTCCACAGTAACGCACAGTACAACCTCATGGCATGTGTGCGCAAACTAGAACATAAAGAAATTATATAAAAATGTCATAAAATCGCAATGTAATACAAATCAAGTTTACACCATATTACACAATGGTAGGCATGGAACACCACAACCAATGTGCAAGGGTTGCTAAGGGCCTGCGACAGTGTTTGGCGCGGTAACTATGAGTTAGTAGTCAATGCCATGCAAATGAGGCAGATAATACTGAATCGCAAATGTCCCGCCGGTTGAAGGTTGTACCATACGGCACAGTGCTATAACACCGAGGAGTGGCTCAGAGGAGATACATGACATCAGCAGAGGTGTGCCACCGTAGCAGTAAGCACATTGGAGCAATGCAAATCTGGCCTGGCCGTTGCTAAGCAAAGCTGCAGGACAGGGGTGGGAGGAAGGTATAGAATCGTTTAGCTGAGAGCACACGTGGTGCCAAAAAGCGCATGTGTACGGGGATGAAAACGTGCCCGAAACCCAGTAAGCGGATGCACGCACCGCGAACAATAGCACAAACAGGAAGGTCAGGGGAAGAAAAGAAGGAAATGCCGAAGTAGGGTAATTGGAGTACTAATGAGCAATCAACACCAATCAATTCACGGCGGCCAATCGACGGCAGCTGACAAGTCTGCTCGCAGAAACCTGCAAAACAGGATAGGGGAGGCATTGGAATGCAAAGAAAGGAGGGGAGGCATTGGATTGCAAAGATAGGAGATCTGTCATAGCAGAGCAAAGCAAACCGACAGTAAACCAGCAATAGCACACATTACGTAAGATACGCCAGGTCTAGGAAAGTACAAATGAAAGCAGGCTGCTGGATGCATGCCAGAAAATGGAAGGTGGAACGTGCAGAAATGTAAAGGGAAGGTCAAGAGGTAATCCACAGCAGCCATATGTAATTCGACACCAAAGGCACCACAATAGTAGTTCCGGTAGTAAAACACATAAGATACCCTGTAGCTACGATCGTACATACACACCCTATGACATTATCGGTGTTCAGAGCACAATAGTATAAAGTGTGAAAGCACCCTACACACACCTGTGTATTCCCAAACACTGCACCATAGGTGTAAATACACGGGAAACTTTTAAAATGTACATGTTGGGAGCTGCCATAGCTGTGATTCATCAGCATGTGTAAGAGACTGGCGGTGTTGTGGAGGATGATGCCGACAACCACCACAGGCCCCGGAGGAGGAGAAGAGTGTTCAGACCAAGGGTAACCTACCAGGGGCTACATGATCTGGAGATAGTAGAGTGTTACAGGGTGGACAGGGACATCTTACAGCAAATAGTGGAGCTGTGCCAGCCTCGCCTGAGAACCAGAAACAACAGAGGGGAACCCATCCCAGTGGACACGAAGGTATGTGTAAGCTTGTGAATACTAGCCACAGGTACCTTTCAAAGGCCAACTGGAGATATAATGGGGATCTCACAGGCATCAGCATCCAGGGTACTACACCAGTTCCTGGATGCCATGTTACCATATGCCAATGAGCATATATACTTCCCCTGAACTCAGGAGGAGTTGGCCAGCAATATGCGTCACTTCCACCATGTGGCACACTACCCGGGGGTACTGGGTGTGATAGACTGCATGCACATACAAATCAAGTCACCACCCAGTGAGCATGGTAGGTGCTACATAAACTGCAAGGGATTCCACTCCATCAACTGCCAGGTCATGTGCAATGCCCAGGGCATTGTCATGGATGTGTGTGCTGGCAACCCTGGAAGCTACCATGACTCCCATATCTGGCATGCCTCACAGCTGTATCAGGTATTTGTCAGGGGGGACACCCCACATGGCCACCTTGTGGGGGATGCTGGCTATGCACTGGAGCCATGGATGATGACTCCCATCAGAAATGCACACACACCCATGCAAGAACGCCATAATGAGGCACACGCACAAACCAGAATCATCATAGAGCGTGTGTTTGGGATGCTGAAATCACGGTTCCGGTGCTTGGACACATCTGTTGGAGCCTTGCAGTACTCTCCAGGCACGTGTGCCCACATCGTCATAGTATGCGCCATGCTACATAATATGATCCTGCAGAAACAGCTGCAGCAGGGACAAAATGGTGAAGGCCCTCATAGCCCACCGCAATTGCCAAGGCCATCACAGGCACAGAGGGATTCAGACCATGAACACACTGTGCCAGCCCCAGTAGGCAGATGGAGGCATGCCCAATATGCCTATGCCTTGGCAAAGAGGGAACGTATAGCACATACTCTGACAGTGTAGGCCCCTACGGACTGACACACCACTCCACCTGCACACACAGTAAAATGGATGGCATACAAACACAACCACCTGTAAATTGTAATGTATAGGTGGCCCACTGTGTGAATCCTACATAGGCAGCCCTCAAACATTGTACACACAACAGCTATTGGTCAACACCTGAACAGTACATGCACCTATCAGCATATGGTGGTGCTGTGTGTATAGGTTCCCAGGTACATCGGTAGGTACACGGCCGATTGTCAGAGGTCATACACCAAATGGGGAAAACAGTGTCCGTTGTTGCCACAACATCGAGTAACCAACTGTTGCTTAGTGGAGCAGAGGCAATTGTGGGAGCACATGTGTGTAAGCACTGTTCTGCACACACTCAGCACAGAATCCCTGCTGCATTAATGAGGGGCTCCACATAATATAATCATGGATGTTGTGTCAAGGCATGGGGTGTACCCATGACAGGTATTCGTCACCCCAGCATGCTCCACCTTGAAGGTGTAGCACAGTATCGTGTGTGGCTCACTGTGATATACATACCCAATGCCGGAGCACATCCAGTAAACATCACATGGACATACCATTAACTGGACTCATCAATATGTAAACTAACTGAGTTACCCATGTGAGTGCAGTATGGAGTAACAGCTGTAGTATACTCCACGTACAAAATGACATAACACGTGTACAAATCCCAGATGGCCATGTGTTAAATGCAGTGACCGTCATGCATGTTCCCGGTCCCACATCCTGCAAGGGATGTAACGTAATCCCGAAGGCACGAGTAATGCATGTCAGATGCAGGTCATCAGATCATATGTGTAGCACACGTTAGCAGGAATATGCATTGCCCACTGCTGGTGTTTAGCGCTTAAATATGACTATATGGATATGCGCGAAACAGGGATAAGCTTCTCCGAATATCGCGCAGATCATGGTCAATGATGTCCAGAACAGGTGAAACCAGCATTATTCACCCCTGTACTAATAGCACCTGCTCTGAAGGATAAAACGACCACTGCCAAGAGTAGAACACACAATCATGTATAGAATCACCTAACACTATTGCTAGCCAAGATGTACCTATGGTAGGGTTGCCACCTCTTCAAATGACCAATGTGGGATATACGTCAGATGTCTGCAGGCCGACACATACACCCGGCCAGTACGAAATTCAGAACTTCACTGTTTTGCCTAGATAAAAGCTCATTCTTGTAATCTTTACTTACTTATTCTGTGTCCAGAACATATAGGTGGTTCAGATACAGAATAACTGTTTTATGCAACTATTACATAAACTATAGGAAATAAGTATGTTCTAAAATCTCAGGACATTTGCCATGTTTACAAATATTTTGCAGGACACAACTGCCCAAAGAGGGACTGTCCCTCGCAGAGTGGGACAGCTGGTAACCCTAACCTACGGCAGGTGTGTAATATGACAGGTACAGACACAAACGTGAGGAGTCCAGGAAACAGTATACACCAACAAGTACACAATGAAAGGTGTAGCTTGCCTGTCACTTTCCCCGTCAGATATATATATATATATATATATATATATATATATATATATATATATATATATATGTACACATATATACATATATATAATACAGATAGAAAGGGCGATAGAGTGATATATGTTGATATATATGGATTCAGCGATATCTGCAAATATATATAGATAGGTCAATGACATTCATAACACCTTGGAGGTACAAATAAATATGATACCGCCAACTATGGAATGTGTAACATACCGACATGCGTAACTACGAGGCTGAAAGACTGAAAGAACACAGTACCGGAACAGTACAACCGCGAGTAATAGTATGATGATATGAAGAGACATTTAGTAACCGCTGCCAGTGTTGCGGTCCACGTAGGTACTGTGTTCAACTGTGTTTGTGAGTGCCGTAGTCTGTGTATGTGTGTGTTGAGGGTGCCATGTGCGTCTCCGTGTGACTGTAATGTGTGTGTGTGTGTGTGTCCGCATCATGTGTCTGTTAGTGCCAACTCGGAGGTAGATCATTACGGTAGGAGTGGGTATAGCTAGCCGTATGCATATGGTTACCACCTGTCCCACATTAGGAGGGACAGCCCCTCCCTGGGCAGGTGTGTCCTGACATAAAACATTACAAAGGGCAAATGTCTGGGATTGTAGGACATTAATATGTCCCATATATAATGTAATAGTTGCATTAAATAGTTATGCCTGTATGTAAGAAATGTAAATGTTACATGCAATATGATAAGTAGGCAAAGTCCCACAATAGGTATGTATTGAGGATAAAAGTATGTGCTAACCTGTGTACTGACCGTGGCTATGTGTTGGCCTGTAAACACCACAAGTGTCCAACAATGGCCATATGAAAAGGTGGCAACCCATGGCAAAGAGGTTCTGTTACCAACACAACCGCAATGACTGCAAATATCTGGGACAGAAATACATGGGATAGCTGTCATTTAGACATATCCCCTTACATATCGCTGCAATTCCGGAGGTATGGAACTATCAGCCTCACCTGCATACTATATAGAAACCAATTAACAACGGCCCAATGTACAATCCCATAACATAAGTCTACTAACTGATAGCTCTTTAATTAGGGATGGAGCCCACACACATATATATGGAATATGTAGAAATGCAAGCCCCACAAACCTGTATATGCTATGTACACCCACCGACATCCCCCACACTAGAAACTATAGCAATACAGACTGTAATAACAGCACAAACATCCAGTCAGTCAATTACATCTGCAGAACCGTCAACATACCTTGTGAGAGACACAATTAAAGGCGCCATGCAAAATTGCAGCCGTTATATAATGGAACAAATGGCAATGTTACAGGTTTTGTTTGCAATAGTTTGTTATCAGACGTTGGGATGACAGGTACACCCACATGTTGAACCACACACTCTAGCTGTCACACACAATCCACGGGGGACATGAATCCAAAGTATAATTGTCTCTATGCATAGCAATTGCAATTACACATAACAAAACACAATACAGGCCGTCTCCCCGAAGGTAGGGCAAATGGGCAACGCCCAAGTGGAGAATTCAATTATACCCCACTGTTGCCGCGTAATTGGTGAATGGAGTAGCTGCACAGCTGATATGCAAGTAATTAGTCACTCAGGAACACCAATTGGCGGGAGGAAACCACATGTTACAGGTATCGACGTATATAAGAATGACTTGCCAGACATTCAAACCGTATGCTCATACAAAATACCTGTTTAAGCAGTGTGAGAGAGATAGAGACGAAAGTCCGTAACGATAACAAGGTATGTAGAACACTTGGTATGTAAGTTTATGTATAGCATGTTTTTTATTAATTATTTACTGTATATATAGCCTGGTTTGCATTAATTAAAAGTGTCCACAATGCATAAAGTGGGAAAAGGTATTTATGTAGTGATGTCTTGCTGAGCATACTAATGCTTGTAGAAACTGTGCGTCCAGCAGTGGGCCACAAGGTACACATCACAGACACCACAAGGGATGCTACATGAGTGCTTTAAACAGAACAATTCCATACAACCCGCCGTCAGTGGTAGGGTATGTCCAACAAGTACGTGCCATAGCATGGGATAGTATATGTTAATATACTGTCACAGTAGGCATGTGTATGGGCATATAATGACAATGACATGTCTAAGGTGGTCCCGCTGTGCAAGTATGCTTTGCATTATGGGATACTATATAAAATATGTGTAATGTATAGTATTGTAGATTGATATGTCAGATATTCTACACAGCATAACAGGCATATCATGCATACCAAAGGTATCGTCTATTGGCATGTACAATAACAGGATACATATGGCTTGTAGGCATCTGACATTGCAATAGCATGATAGCTAACCTAAATGGAAGGGCTACCAAGTAACCATGCACAAAGGGCATGTAATAGCTTCACAGGTTCATAGTGGGATACTATGCAGTCTGGCAGGTCTATGTGTAAGCACAACTACAGTGTTCACACCAGTGGCACCTCTCTAGGGTAGTGTCCTGTGAACAGCAGAGCCATGTGTTACCTGCATCTCTGCACAGTACAGCCACTGCAGTGATCCCTGGCGTACATGTGTCTCCCAACCACCAAGGGAGGTATCACATGAACAGTGCTACTGAGTGTCCCTGCGTGATGTACATAGGACTCATCTTCCAAAGCATGGTGAGTGTCCGGTTTGGGAATGTAACCCTCAAGCACATCCCACTCATTGTTGCATGTGTGCACATATCCATGAGCATGTTGCTCACAGTGGCTTTTGCTTATGTCGTGTATGCAGAGTATATCCATTAATATTGTTGTGGACATGGGCCCTGTTTGTTCAGCAGAGGTCACCCCTGAGTATGTAGTATGCAAATGTGTACAGACGTGGTGTCCATAGTTCAGCCGCATACTTTAACTGTCGGAGCTCAATAAACGTCATGGCGTGTTAATGGTGTGGTATGTAAAGCTGTAGCTGTTGTGTAAGGTACACCCTAAATGGGGTGGTGTACCCTTGAATGTGTATAGAAGTCTTGAGTTCAGAGGTACAATGGGTGCCTATGTATCAGCTACACACCCAGTACAGATAAGTGTGGCCATGTAGAAGGATATCCACGCCACAGTGGCAATACAGTAACCACAGGAGTGGGTGCAACATACGTGTGTACTACAAACATGTACAATGTGACATGTATGTAGGGGACTACCACCTATGTGATAGTCAGTGGGTGAATGGTGTAATGCAAAGGTGATGTTCATGCACCTTGTGTCATGCAGCTTGAGGCCATGATATTCATATCAGGTATCTGTCACAGTGACACCCATATGGATGGAGTCAGTATCAGCTGGTGGATCAATCATGGCGCTTTGTATGCAGGAGTTTGTAAAGCTAGGCAGGGAAAGTCCCTCTGTGCTAACCTGTACCTCAGGGAAGCATATACTGAACATGAGGGGCCCAATGACTGAGGACAGTGGTATGCCAAATGTAACTGAAATGCAGTAGGTACTATGGTATGCTACCCTCATTGTGTGTGTCCTGTCCATGAGCCACGTTGCATAACATCCTGAGACATAGGGTACGATGTGCAGGTGGATGTGTATGTTGTCAATACCAGAATGGAGAATGGTGCTGAAAGGCAATGAGAGGACAATGTAGGATGTGTGGACTCCCGTACCATCATCAACTACCCTGGTAACTGTATGAAAGGAGTCCACCAGGTGTAGGGGCTATGCTCTGGCCCCAACAAGTTCAACCCGGGTGGCATCAAAGGACCGGAGCGGCTATGCTCTGGCCCCAACAAGTTCAACCCGGGTGGCATCAAAGGACCGGAGCCCAACAATGTCTCTGTGAATGACGTCCTTGATGATGTGCCCCATAGCCATGCAGAGCAGTCCAGTCAGGTGTGTAGGACTATAGTCCCACTCGTGCATTGTGGTGCCACCTGTGTGGAGTGTGATAAATGTTGCTGTGTGCCATTCAGGGGCCACAATGTCTGATACAAGGCTATTACTGAATATGGTGGCCTAGTGGGGAGACATGTTGTTCAGAGGTTTGTGGATATCACAGCCTGGGACTTTGGAAGGTGACATGGGGCCAGTGTCCCAGGACATATAGAGTGCAGGTTAGTACTGTGTAGGTGTGACCACAGGGACACCGCAATGTTCCTGCATGGATTGTGGCCCTGTAGTGAGTGAGAGGGTGTAATGTTAGCATTGAGTCCATCCGCCAGCATGTTGCCAACATCACCTGGGTCTGTAATGTTCCTGAGTGACTGTTGTATGTGAGAGCAGATGTGGGTGTTGCCATCGACTACTGACATACCACCATAATGCCTTGTGGTACACCCTTGAATGTGTCGCAGTAATGTTTACGTAGCTAGTCTTGGAGTATGTGATGAGGGATCCCGTGGCCCTACCGAGGCTGACCAGTGAGCTACCCCACCCATGGGATTGTACACCACTGTGCAACAGCCTCCACCTGTTTTTGTACATTATGTCCATGGAACTTGACCACCAGAGTGGCGTCTGTTATCTGGTGTGTACCATCATGGCTCTGTGTGGAATAGCATGATCCATGCAGTCGTGTATGTGCTAATGAAGTGCACCGGGGTATGTTTCAGCCTTTGTATGTGCATTGTCCATCTGCATGGGTGTCATGACGTTAACAACTACTGTCATAAGACGTCTGTAGTAGGTGTTGTAGTACTCATGTACTGTGTATGCCGTGAAGAGTGTGGTGCCGGGATGTGGCTAACAAGGTTAATTAGCATATGTTCGGGGGATAACCTCAGGTGTGGAACACCAGTCACATGTTGGTAGTGTTCATGTCAAGGTTAATGTTGGTCTTGGAGGTGGTGTGTATGGGTTGATCCAGCTGAGTGGAGGCTATGACTCATGGATGTGTCGGTACATGAGTTGCTATCCCAGTTAAGTGTGGGGTAGTGTCAGTCACACATCAGTAGTAGCTATCTGAGCCCTACTGTCCAGTACACCAACAAATGAGGTCAGGTAACCGTGGGGTATGTTGTTGAATCTGTAGCTTGTTACAATGTGTATAGCGGTTCTGGACACAGTTAGTTGCACGTGGAGCACCTCTGATGCATTGTGCTAAGTAACTAGCCAGGATGTGTGTACAACATAGTGGGATATGGGAACACCTCAGCTGTGGGTGTGCCGGTCCAGGTATGTGCCTGAAAGGTATGGTCTGTCTATAACCTGTCATTGCAGGTGTGCTCTGCAGAGCCTAGAGGCACGTCCCAGTCACTGCAGAGATATTGGAGTGGTGCATTATAAGGTGTGCCTTGCCTGCGTGGGAGGTATGCTTACTAACACTATTAATGCCTGAGCTGCATGGCCTGTGCTGTATCACAGGCATGCTGCATGCCATCTGTCAAATCACATGCATGGTGTGCCTGTGTGTGTCTCTGTGTGTGTGTGTCTGTGTGTGTGTGTGTGTGTGTGTGTGTGTGTGTGTGTGTGTGTGTGTGTGTGTGTGTGTGTGTGTGTGTGTGTGTGTATGTGTATCTGTGTGTGTGTGCCTGTATGTGTGCGTGTGTGTGTGTCTGTGTGTGTTTGTGTGTCTGTGTGTGTATGTGTGTCTATTGTAATTTAGAGTCTTTCTTTACATTCACAGGTGATGTAGGTGCGTTACCCTCCTGCGGTCCATCTGATGTTAGTGTCCCCACAGATACTAGCAGTGATGAACATATGCATGAGGTACAGGCAGGGTTGTCAGGGGCTGAATCTGTGCCAATGGTTGCCATCCCAGCTATGTCCCCCTCTTCCCTGCACACAGTTCTGCTGCCAACACATACCGCATCACCAGTGGCCATAGAGGAAGGACAGTCAGCGTCTGTTAGCGTGGAACAGGAACATGTGGTGGCTACAGAAGGTGTGTCTACACATCATGGTGTCAGTGTAATGACTGCAGATGTGTCACACAGGCATGTGGCCGGTGCTGCTCGTAGGAGGACCTCAGGCAGACATGCACCTGCAGGACAGAACGCAACAGCTGGTATCACCAGACGCATGTTCCAGACTGTAATGGCGGCACAAGCACATGCTGAATGGCAGAAGAGAGAAGCGTAGAGGCTGCAGAGGGCTGCTATCCGTACCCTAAATATCAACATCCAGGCATTGGCAAATGCTCAACAGCAGATTGCTGATGTTCTGGACAGGTGATTGGGTGACATGGTCGGAATCCTTAACGTGGCATGGCAATCCGCAAGCGTGAGCTGTCTGTGCTGGAACATCTGGTAGGAGTGAGGCGTAGGCCACGTGGACGTAGGCCAGCTACACCACCTAGTGCAAGTCAACGTGAGCGTGCCACCTCACATGCCCGCTCCCATAGTGCTGGTAGCAGTAGCAGTGCATCTGGTGCTGCGCTGTCCACACCAGGACACAGCAGGCCATGTGGACGTGGCCCTGGATGTTCCCAGTGGGGACACGGTTCCAGTGGACATGTGTCATCGGACAGTAGCCAATCTGTACCTCCACCTGGTAGTGCCGTTGCAACCCCTGGCAGGCACAGGTCACGTGGCCATGGCCGGACACAGTGAGCTGTACAACCTGGTCTGTACAATCTGGAGCTGTCAATAGTACCCCATGTAGGCCTCACAAAAGGCAGAACTGTGTGCACACATACACGCACACAGCAAAGACATCTGTAGGGCACCACAACACCCACATGCATACTGAACAGACATGTCCAATCATATCACTGGCCCTTACCCACACACAAGATGTCATCCATTGGTGCAGCCTATGCCCCTGGCAAACATTATCACCCTGTGCATATGATGAAGCCTGTGCCGCATCCCTGTCATCCACACCATTGGTGCAGGGACATGCTCAAATGGTCAGATGCACAGTGTGAACAGAATAGTGAGAAGTGTATATTACATTAGTTGTGTAAGAATAGTGAGAGAAGTGTATATTACATTAGTTGTGTGTGAATAGTGAGAGACGTGTATATTACATTAGTTGTGTACTGTTGACACGCACCAGACATACCTTGTAGTACAGGTTTAGCATGCATTGTTATATGTTCACAGTATGTGTCTCGGTAACAACAGTAACAGCATGTTGGTAATGATGCCCTGGTTCCCTCCTTATGGTCTACTTGTATGTGCCTACAGGTAGCACTCTTTGCAGTCTCCCATGTGTAACTGTGGAGTACTCACAGGCACATATGGCAATATCAGCATGCTATACGTAGCTTCAGCCTGACTGTTGGAAAGTCTAACATAACACAGATGTCCACACATATACTGATCCAGAAGCATGTGGGCAGTTTAATAGGCTACAGTGGTTAGATATGTGACATCCATACCAGTTAACATCACAGGTATGTTGACATGGTGCAGGGGTTGTACACAGCGGTCTGGCCAATGATAATGTTAGAGGCCACTTGATAGCATGAGGCCTCACTGTGTAGCAGTAATACCCTGTCACATTACAGGAACATGCTCACACTCACGGGGTCAACAACACTATAATGCACACCCCATAGTGTTGAGGTGAGGACCCTTGCCTATGTGGTCATCACCATCACAGTACTGTGGACCCACATGACGCGACACAGAGAAAGAAGATATACAGGTAGCCAGTGCGGCTGAGACCGATGGCATCAACAGGGTAGTGGACTGCATCACCATGAGGGGTTAGGGATCCTGTGTGTTCTGTATATTAGCATACACCCTCACTCCATGTACCAGACAGCCATACATACCTACATACACACACACACTGTGGAGACCACAAATGTCATACACATATGGATAGCTGATGGGTGTGATACACACACCACACCTGCCTACGTCATGCTTTCCACACAGCAGTATGTACAGATCTCTACAACAGTGTACAGGGGTGTGTAACAATTGGGATGTATTCCCCACCATATGTGGCATATATGGTCACACAAGCAAACACACATGGCAGTACTGTGAATGATACACCTGCTATATGATGATACGTCTGACAGACATGCAGCAGTATTGGCCGCATTATGTGTACCAACACTACCTTCGGCAATTGTGCTGCTATATGCACACGGGAGGATGTAAGTGTTACAGGTGTCAAGTGATGTAATGTCGGTAACACCTGACTGCTGTGTAGGTTTTATGTCTCCACCGTCAAGTAACGGTAACATAGCATACTGTTTGCACATGTAATGGTAGGATGGTGTGTGACACACCTGTGAGCCGTCCCCGGCAAACATCCATCTACATAGGTGGATCACCGCTTTATGTACCCACATCCATCCATACCTGCTGTACATCCTACCGTACTGTCAGTATGTCACCATATACAGGTGTCAATGATGGGGCTGCATTGCAACTGCATGTTGTAGTTAGGCACAGATGAGTTACTTACATCAGCTACTGCACATGCATGGTAGCTGCATGCACACTACAGATTGTACATGTGTGTTGGTCCTACATGCCTGTCATGTAGCCATGTTTGTATGCATTGCAATTGTTGGACATGTGTGTTGACATACATAACACATGGACTGTTGTATGATATGATGGGTGTCATGGGTAACTAGTATAGAACATACTTATAAAGTAGGGACCCATACTTATAAAGTAGGGACCCTACCTGATGATGTCAGTGACCACATGCTCACCTACATCATTAGACAAAGGCATGACACTACAAATGCCCCCAACTATAGGACCTTTCGATCCAAGAAAAATTTTCAGCCTGCACTATTTCAAACAGAACTTAGTGCCTGTGACTGGAACCCTCTAAAAACTCTCCCTCTTGAAGAAGCTGCTAAATATTTCAACAACAAATTCTTAACAATCCTTGACAGACATGCACCTAAACGATCCATTAGAACAAAATCCAAAACTGCCCCATGGCTCTCAAAAGATACCAGACAAAATATTTTACTTAGAAATAAGCCCTGGACTAAGTGGAGAGCAACCAGAAATACCCCAGATCAACAAACCTTTAGACAGTTGAGAAATGCTACAAAAAAGCAATTCTCTCTGATAAAAAAGCTACTTTTGCAAACTGCAGCAAAATCACCACACTAATCCACAAACTTTCTGGGCAAGCATAAATAACCTCCTTCACCCTGGCCAATCTAGCACTCCTTCCCCTCTAGGGTCAGAAAACAATACCTCCCATCAAACTGCCAATAACTTTAACACTTTCTTCACAAATACTATACAATCTCTAGCCAACCAACTAGCAAGAGATAACTCTGATCTACCTAACTCCTTACCTCATACTCAGCCTACATTCCAGCTAAAACCCATCTGTACCTCCTACATCTATAAACTTATCCACAAACTCAAACCTTGTACCCCCTCAGCCGATAACTTACCATCTGAATACCTTCAGCAAGCTGCCAAAGTAGTCGCCTATCCTATATCCATCCTGATTAACCATACCATAACCGAAGGAACCATTCCAGATCTCTGGAAAATCTCTCATATTATTCCCTTACACAAAGGAGGTAAGGCTACTGACTATTTTAACTACAGACCTATAGCCCTCCTTTCTCCAATAGCCAAAATTATGGAAAAATGTATTCACCAACAGCTTATGAACCACTTACTAAAACATAACATTCTAGCTAACTGTCAGCATGGTTTCAGGCCTTATCATAGTACCACCTCAGCTCTCCTATCCTTCACCAACCATTAATAATAACCGCAATAATAACAGCCTCTCATCAGCACTCTTTCTCGACCTGTCTAAAGCCTTTGATATGGTTAACCATCTCCTACTCTTGAATACTCTGTCATCCTTCTCTCTTGACACCAAAGCAATTCTCTGGTTTAAGTCCTACCTTAGTAATAGACAGCAAGCAGTCCTTTGGGACAATCAACTATCTTCTCACCTTCCCATTTCCCTAGGAGTCCCTCAAGGATCCATTCTTGGTCCGCTCCTATTCTCATTATTCATCAATGACCTTCAAATAGCCATTCCTCTAACCACCTGTATACAATATGCTGATGATTCTACAATCATATGCTCTGCCAGCTCTATATCTGAACATCAGTCTTTAACCCAAACAGCTTTTAAAACTGTAGAGTCATGGTTCTCTAGATGGTGCTTTCTTTTGAACACAAAAAGACCAAGCTACTATTGCTTACATCAAACAGTAAGTCCCCCCCAATAGATTTCTCCATTCAATCTAGCAATGGTACCCTTATATCCCCAGACTTTTCCACCAAACTATTAGGAATTATAATTGATAATAATCTCACCTTTGACATTCACATTAATAACACTATTAAATCTGTTAATAAAAAACTGGGCTCCTATATAGGATAAAACCTTTCTTGACTCCAACTGCCAGAAAGACTATTGCCCACTCCCACCTAATTTCAACTCTACTGTACGCAGCTCCCATATATACTAATCTAAAAAAAAAGTAATCTTACCAAACTATCCAACTCCTATAATAGTATTGCTAGATTTGCCACTGGAAACCCATATAGAACTCACCATTGTCATAACCTTCATCAACTAGACTGGCTGGAACTAAAAAACCTTCTGATACTTTCCCAACTTACCATCACTCATAAAATTTTTTATCAACCTAATAATACACCAGTACTAAACAACCTTATATCACCCTATAGGAATCTTGAGTCCTTACGCTCCTCCAATAAACTACTTACTAGGACCACCAAGTCAAACAACTTAGCTGGTGACTCACTATTCTCAAATACCGTGGGAAAACAATGGAACCTCTTGCACTCTGACCTTACCAGACTTCCATCCCTCTCTCTCTTCAAGCAAAGTCTTAAGACATACCTTAAAAATCACTGGCTATGCCCTTGCTGTTACCCAGACTGATATTCTGGACTTCTCATTGTCATCTCTTGGCCTCCCACTCTCCTACTCTCTTTCCTATATTCTCCCCTAAATTAGAAGGTACTTAAGTAATCTCTACTACTTGATAACAATTAGATATCTTTTCTGCTGAGCTATCAATGTACCCTGTTGGTAGTATTCCCTGCCTCTTGATTAATATACCCTCCTTTTTTTTTCTCTCCCTTCCTTTTTTTCTAATAATATGTCTAGTAAATAATCCTTAGGAAAAGTAACTGTCTGCATAAACTAGATTTACCAAAGATTTAAAGGTATTTTATAATAATGTCTTGAGATTGCCCCAGACTTACATGCTGTAAAATGTTTTGTAAATGTATGATGTATCTAGTATAGTATGTCTTTTTGTCTTCCTAGAATTTATAGCTAATGCCTTTTTGTCTATTTTAAACCTGTAGGTGTGGTGGTGGTATGTTTTACAATTGGAGCTTTTCTCCTCAGGCCTCTGCTGAAAATAGAAATATATCCAGCTGGACTAGCCCGGTTAACAAATGTTAAATAAAATAAAATAAATAAATGTGTCCTCGGTCAAAATTGCTGCCTCATGTACTGTTAGCATTCAACAGCCATGGACCCACCTTCCATTTGCGTGAGTATGATTGCTGTAGCCACTTGTCTGCACGGAGGACAGCAAAAGCTATGCTATGTACATATGTGTTGTGTGTGTGGTCCATGCACATATCCACTGCAATTACATGTATAACATTGCCAAACATGTGTGTTCGTTGATGTACAGCGACAGTCATCTGTCACAGCTGTGTAAGACCCAGGGCCCCTGGTATGTGTAGAGCCGACCTGGTTATGTACAGTGGTATCATTGCAATGCATAACACATGATGGAACCCTGTCGGTACATGTGTAGTCTGCACAGTTGCTGTAGACCTATGTACAGTCCACTGGTTATGAGTCACACGGTGCTGTGTTAATGTGTGGCTGTGTATTGCTGGTCCAATGACATGGTGATGTCGGAGGGCTACATTGTAGATTGTGGTGTGTACCTCTGTGATATGCACCTGAGACATCTGTGATAGCTCCTGAGTGTGTACTGGTCAATTCATGTACGTGGGGACAGTAATACCATACTGTGCCCTTCCGTGTTTAGAATCCATGTGCATGCAAGATGGCCCTTTTCAACTGCTAAGTGTGTGAACATGCCCAGTACGCCATTGTGTAGATGGACACACAGTACATTCCAAACTGTGCCCTTCCGTGTTTAGAATCTGTGTGCATGCAAGATGGCCATTTGCAACTGCTGTGTGAGCATGCCCAGTACGCCATTCTGTAGATGGACACAAAGTACATTCCAAACAGACGTGTGATACTAAGCGTGTGGGCATGGTCATTGACATCCTGTATAGCGATGGTGGTCATCCAGGCAACAGATGTCCATTTTCAATGTCACAATGGATGCCTACATTGAACACACTGGTTGCTGTCTTGAAGGGTGTACTGTCTGTGGTGCATCCCATATCTATGTAGTGTTGTTGTAGTGCTCCATAGCTATTTGGTTGCCCTGATCACACCACTGCCGTGTGTTTGTCTACGTCTACCTTGGGACAGTAATATGCTTTCAGACTGCTCACTCTCTATACATTCCCTATCGGCGTCCTTGCCTTTGCGGATGATGTCACCCACCTAGAAGTATGCCTCTGGGAGTGCTGCGCTCAGTAATCTCGGTAGCGTGTTCTGTAAATGCATAATTCTTTAGTGTGATAAGGTAGTTAGGTGTATGTTCGACTCCCAGCCCTGTCAAGTGTGTGTGTGTTTCCAGCTGTCTGGGGACACAGTAATGCTTTTAGATGCCTCACACCACATACATTCCCTATCGGCATCTTTGCCTTTGCGGATGATGTCACCCACCTAGAAGTATGCCTCTGGGAGTGCTGTGCTCAGTAATCTCGGTAGCACGTTCTGTAAATGCGTAATGCTGTAGTGTGATAAGGTTGTTAGGTGTATGTTCGACTCCCAGCCCTGCTAAGTGTGTGTGTGTTTCCAACTGCCTGGGGACACAGTAATGCTTTCAGATGCCTCACACCACATACATTCCCTATGGGCGTCTTTGCCTTTGCGGATGATGTCACCCACCTAGAAGTATGCCTCTGGGAGTGCTGTGTTCAGTAATCTCAGTAGTGCATTCTGTAAATGCGTAATGCTGTAGTGTGATAAGGTAGTTAGGTGTATGTTCAACTCCCAGCCCTGCCAAGTGTGTGTGTGTGTTTCCAGCTACCTGGGGACACAGTAATGCTTTTAGATGCCTCACACCACATACATTCCCTATCGGCGTCTTTGCCTTCGCGGATGATGTCACCCACCTAGAAGTATGCCTCTGGGAGTGCTGTGTTCAGTAATCTCGGTAGCATGTTCTGTTTATGCATAATGCTGTAGTGTGATAAGGTAGTTAGGTGCATGTTTGACTCCCAGCCCTGCCAAGTGTGTGTGTGTGTGTGTGTTTCCAGCTGCCTGGGGACATAGTAATGCTTTTAGATGCCTCACACCACATACATTCCCTATCGGTGTCATTGCCTTTGCGGATGATGTCACCCACCTAGAAGTATGCCTCTGGGAGTACTGGGTTCAGTAATCTCGGTAGCGCGTTCTGTTTATGCGTAATGCTGTAGTGTGATAAAGTAGTTAGGTGCATGTTCAACTCCCAGCCCTGCCAAGTGTGTGTGTGTGTGTGTGTGTGTTGCCAGCTGCCTGGGGACACAATAATGCTTTTAGATGCCTCACACCGCATACATTCCCTAGCGGCATCTTTGCCTTTGCGGATGATGTCCCCCACCTACAAGTACGCCTCTGGGAGTGCTGTGCTCAGTAATCTCGGTAGAGCGTTCTGTAAATGCGTAATGCTGTAGTGTGCTAAGGTAGTTAGGTCTGTGTTCTAATCCCAATCCTGCCATGTGTGTGGGTGTTTCCCGCTGCATGACAACAGTACATTGCTTTTACACTATTCACTCTCCGTAGAATCCGTACAGCATCTTTGCCTATGATGCTGATGTCAGCAAGCTAGACATATGCCTGCGTGACTGCTGTGATCTAGTAATTATGGTAGCGTATTCTGTACATGTGTAATGCTGTAGTGTGATAAGGTAGTTAGGTCCGTGTTCTAATCCCAACCCTGCCAAGTGTGTGTGTGTGTGTGTGTGTGTGTGTGTATATATATATATATATATGTAATATGTATGTGGATATTAGCACTATTGAATGTGCTGCCTTATCTGTACGTGATCACCTTGGATGTATCTAAATCTGCTATGGCTCTGTGATAGTGCACATACTGTGTGCTGTAGTGATCCTGGGTTATAGTTGTGTAGTGACCAGTTATTTTGTTGCTGGGTATTACAAGGGACATTGAAAACAATGATAGTACAGCACCTTTAAACGGTCGTGTGCACATCTCAGCAACAGTCAGCAGTGGTTATTACTTTGGAGGATGAGTATGGCTCATATAACTATGTATTAAATGACAATACTATGCAAATCAGGTTAACATTACTGACTCCCATTTATCCACAGGTTGTGATACAGATCCCAAGAATGTATGTGTATACATTGCCAGGTGCAGGACTGGAATATTGTTGAATGCATGGAGGGGTGTCCATGGCCAGAAATGGCGATCTGTACAGCCTGGCAGGTACAGTCTGTAACTGTCCCACAACCTCCTGTATATGGCTGACACATGCTGAAACTGTGTACATGCAGACACACACATACAACAAACAGCTAGGGATAACACATACACACACACATTGCATCAACATTGGGCCATGCAAAAACTGTTGTCCCTCCCACACACACAAATACATACATGTTGATTAGATGGCTCAATGACAGGCTCTGGAAAGGAAACAACATACCCTGTGCATATGATGACACCTGTGCCACCTCTTGTAATGTGTAACATTGATGCAGGAACAGACTAACATGGTGCTGATGCACAGGGTAGCTTCATACCACTGTAATAATGTTAAAATGTTGTTAACACAAAGTGTGATTTCCTTCTAGGTGTATGTAAGCAGGCATGATGCATTACAGCTATGATCATCAATGTAGTATAGTGTACAGCACTGTTAATTCTGAAGATTTATTATCCATCCATGTGCCATTTGACTGACGTGTGTAGTATTGTCAGCATGTGTTTCAGAGTGTGCAGTATGTGTGTGATGTGTGTAGTACAGATTTTCATGTATTTATTTGTGAACATGGTGAAGGTGCACTGTCTGCATGTACATGTATAGTGGACACATTGGAATGGTGACATTCCCTGTATTACACACTGTTAACACTTCATAGTTTCTATTGGTAGCCAGTATGCATTAGAATACACATAATTGTTGTACTTGTCTACACATGTGTGATATATATGGTTTTACACGGTGCTGTGGGTGATACTGTTACTATCTGTGATTGTTTTGCATTATGGTAGTAGACATGACCTCAACAGTCTGAATAACCAATTGTTATATGATATCTTCACAAGTGACCCACACATGTAGGACACACAGTAGCATGTGGATCCTTCATTTACTATACTATACCAGTAAGCACTGGTATAGACTGCCACACATCGCTGGGACCATTACTGTTTGAAATATAGCCATGTTACTTACAAGCAAAGACAATAGGGATATTCCTGTCCACATCTGGAAATTCATACTGTGGCCTGCAATGCATTCTGCACATGACACAGTTATTCTACAAAAGGGTATCATACAGACAGATATGTGTTATCCAACCCATGCTGTAAACCTATAAGGCTAAAAAGAGTTAGTTATCCACATTTACTACACATACTATACCAACAGTAACACATAGGTATTAGACCCCAATATGTATAATGGGTAACAATGTGTACATATAGACAAGTGCTATGTCATTTGTCATTTGATATTTGCATTTACAATGGTATTTTGGAGTACATCACTGTATCACATGAGCAATGAGAGGTCTGCATGCATATCCACCAAGGTGGTTGTACAACTATGATGAATGTCCATTATTGACAGACTTTGCTGTGTTTGAACTGTTCTGCAGTACAACACATACATGAACAGTCACTCACTCTATTTATATAAACTGTCATGTGTGTGTGTGTGTGTGTGTGTGTGTGTGTGTGTGTGTGTGTGTGTGTGACACAGATGACCTAGGCCACAGACAATTCTGGTACATGTAGTTGCAGGTGCTTTAATGCTCCACCAAATGTGTCCAGGCACCAGAACTGTGACTTGAGTAACACAAACACATGCTAGATTACATTTTCTGTTTGTGCGTGTGCCTCATTATGCCATTCCTGTTCATGTGTGTGTGCATTTCTGATGTGTGTCATCAGCCACAGTTGAACTGCACATCCAGCATCCCCCACTAGGTGACCATGAGGGTTGTCCCCATTGCCAAATGTTTTGTACAGCTGCGTCAGATGCCACATATAGGAAGCACTGCAGCTTCCAGGGCAGCCAGCACACACATTCAGTATTATGGGCTGGCCATCACACACAAATTGCCACTTCATGGAGGGGAAGCCCTTGTGGTTGATGTAGGCCCTACCACACTCACTGGCTGGTGCTTTGATGCATATGTGCGTGCAGTGTATTGCACCCAGTACTCAGGGTATTCCACTATTGTGTGGAAAAGACACATATTGCTGCTCAGTACCTCACGGAAATTGGGGATATATACATGATCACTGACATGTGCTGACATGGCATTCACGGAATGGTGCAGTACCCTAGATGCTGATGTTTGTGAAATCCACATCATATCACCAGTTGATCTCTGGAAGGTACCTGTTGCTAGTATCCTTAGGGCAACACATACCTTGGTTTCCACTGGGATGGGTTTCCCTCTGTTGGTTCTGTGTGTGAGACATGGCCTGCACAGCTCCACAATCTTCTGCAGGAGGTCTCTGTCCACTCTATAGCGCTCTACTATCTCCAGCTCATGTAGCCCCTGGTAGGTTACCCTGTGCCTGCACACTCTTCTCCGTCTGCTCACTGTGTGTTGCTGAGCAGCATTCACATTGGCACAACCCTCTGCATGTTGCATATGTTGACGTATAATAGCAATGGCAGCCCCTAACATTATGTTGTCTCAGTTAAGCTTTTTCAGTTTTCACATCTCTTAGTATACTACAGTGTTGCAGTGTGTCTGAGAAAAACATGGTGGAATGCTGTTTGTAGAGTTGTAAGTGCTGTGCTGGCCTACTGTACTGGCTGTGTAATATGCTCATACTGATTGTTTTCACCTGATAGCTGTGGTAGTTCTCCTTGGTTAACTTACTGCTATTTGTTTACCTTCCTTTTCACTGTCTGTTTCCACAGTGAGCAGCGCCGTGCATAGGAGCACAGTAAAGGTGCACATCCACTTCCACGCGTGCACACAGGCTTATACATGTGTACAAACACTTACACTGGCTTACACGACATTACACGGGCTTCAACAATCTTACACTAGCTTACTCGTTCTTCAATGCACGCACACGGGCAGACACGCATGCACACATGCTTACTCGGGCTTACAGGCACGCACAGGTGCAAACACACTGTAAGCAGATTTGCAAGAACCTGCAGTAATATCCATGGCATACACTGTCAGTTTCCTGACTTTACCTAGGATAAATCATAACACGCCTCTTCCACTGATGAGTAACTGACAGCAAACATGTGACACACTGCCCCAATAAGATTACAGTGTTTTATACATACACACTCATGATGTCACCTATCTTCTATGCTGATAGTCCCCTTAACCTACTCTTACACTGTAGAGGCCTGGCCCATATGGCATGACAAATTGTGATTCACTATCCTCAGCCTCAATTGCATAGGATTGCCTACTAATGCTTGGTTACATCTCTGAAAGTGCGCTTCCACACATAGCAACCACTACTCAGTAGCCATGTTGTCTTCAGCTTGCCATTCACCTGCATGACGAACTAACTTTTAACTAACATTACCAGTTGTATGTATATTTTACATATTTTTCTTGTTTTGTAAGTGCAGCGCGTATTCGCTACGCTTAAACACCGGTGATCGGGGGAGGACAACTAGAGTTTTATTAATTTCCAATGGAAAAACATGCCACTGGCCTTATATTTGGCCATTGGCATGCTTCTTCACCTAAATTCATCCTTTATTTGCAGCTGACATTGCTCGGTTTAGCTACTTGCAGAACGTTACTCGGTTAACATCCGAGTACATTTCTGCACATAGCTCTACTCTTGCACGGACAGCTTACTGTTTCATGTATCTCAAACTTTACATCATTTGCATAGCTTTCAAATACAAATGGGGTAATTTGTATATCCTAACAATGTCCGTGCAACGTTCGTTTTAGGGGCTGTCTTACACGCCCCTACAGGATATTGCTGAATAGCTCGGCAGACATCTTGCCTTGCTCTACTCTTACTCTACTCGTACACGCCGGCCAAGGCTTCGTGAATCCTGGCCTAAGCTTCGCTGTGTGCTAATATGTCTATTTGTGGAGTATGCATGGCTATAGGTATGTTTTGACCTGCTGCATTTGACATTTCTACAGAGCAGCTCCCACTTTCATCATTTGTAGAGGTGACAGCCCTATAAGAACTATATATACAGCTGTGACATTTGACAAGTCAACACATACCTGCGGTCAATACTAAACTGTCTACTTCAGTGCTTTTCATACCTTCAGATCTTTCTTGTAGTAGTATAGTCGATAATACTGTTTCCTATAACATGTATCTGTTTCTGATACAAGATATATCATTTTATTACACCACTACACACAATATATGAGGAAATCACAGGCCAGATGCCATTACATTCCTTTTGTAGGACACACCCACCCAGAGTGTTGTGTTCCTCACAAAATCCAACATGTGCTAATTAACACATATTCTGCTATCATCTACCTTATGTGTTCACCAGTATTTGCGCTTTCCGTCAGTGGCAGAACTCACATGCGAGTGTGGGAGACTGAACACTGTATCGGAGACACTGCATAACACCCTGAGGGACACATTTATTTTGTTTCTATTAACCTTCCACATTGACTATCACAGGGCATAAGTATTCATCACATTTATCAAGGTACATGCTTTTGACTTATACATGTTTTGTCATTTGTCATCACGTCTTTCTTCACACCTGTCCACCTAATCTCACTAGTTCTGTACATTTATTTAGGACAGGGTTACCTTCATACCTCTCAACTGTACACATTTTGGGTAAATGTCCCGAACTTATACTTATAGTTTTGTTCCTTTTTTCATAATATTGTGCCTTTCTGGTAATTTAGTGGCAAGTCATTAGGGATTGTGAAGTTAGACAATAATGACAATCATTAGTAGTTTATAATTAATAACCCTCAAAACATTCATACTAATGAATGATCCATTATTCTATCAACGTTCTAACTTTGTAAGAGGAATATTTATAATATTCCCTATTTGTACTTATTTTAAAATGCCTTTGTCCAGATGTCTTATTCTGATAGGTTGCGAGGTATGGTTACCATCTTAGTTGTATGCATGTACGTCCATGATAATCACTTACAAGACACTGATATAAGTCTCTACGTCTTCCCCCAATGGTTTACACAATATCCAGTAGATAGGTTCTTCATTTTTGGAAGATATAGGCGTGTGCTATACCCACAAAGAATATTAATCACTCCCATGGGGCGGACCTACTAAATCTGTGCCAACCAACACCTAGGCACCTAGGCTCATTATTGCATACCCATGCTTCCCATACCTGACACCCCTCCACAGTAGTCATAAGACATATTTAATGTGAGCGATAATAAAGTATGATGACACTTCTAAGCACTATCCACTCTCCGCGTATCGGGACATATGTCTTACATTCTGTCAACCCATGTGTTATTACACTTGCACAAGCTACTGTTGCATGTACAGCTATATTGTAGTTGCGGATGACACTTCTTTGCATCAATCATTACAGGACGGTGCCTGTATAGATTCACAATTTCTGTGGTCCTGCAAAGGACACCTATATCCATGTTTAAAGAGTAGAACTTGCAGATCTGGCACACTGGTACTTTCCAGGCAATGGTTTGGATAGCAGCAGTGTATTTACCTTTATTGCATGTCTGTATGTCTATCCATAATAGCTACAATGTAACCTTTTTATGTACATGTGTTATATCTACAAGGACATATGTTTATATGTTTGTTATGTATATATCAATTAATGTTGTATGTGTTTGTATATATATATATATATATATATATATATATATATATATATATATATATATATATCTGTACATTCTTTATTTCATATATTTATTTAGTTTAAGTCTGTGGATATATATCTATACACAAATGTATATATCCATATATAGAACTAACATGTAGGAAACAGCATTCATTTGCTATGCTGTGAGCGGATTACAAAATCGCAGGCGCACTTGCATATCCTTATTGTGGGTTACATATGTTTATTAAGTCTCTGTGCTTACGTAGGCTTTATTACCTGTGACAGTACCAGTAAAATATCTGTAATCCAGTTAATGGACATATGCGAAACACATGTTCACCTTGACATATTTAAATGTCTGTACAGCACAGATGCATTTATTACACTTTCACATTATGTGTGCTGTAGTCGTAGTTGAACCGGAACTGCATTCACGTTGGCCGGATGCTGTAACCACTGTACTACTGGTGTTTTGACTCATTTATATGCATACCCATAGTACATAGCTACATTAACATATGCCTCACCGCTTCACGTACAACACAGGCATCCATTCTCCTGCTGGTAAAAACGCGATACTATATATTACACATTCCCTATTCCCTACTGCTCTGAACCCAAGCTGCATATTTAATCACTCCAGGGATATTCAGAACTCCAAGGCTTATAGTCCTGGCACATACAAGTCTTTGATTGTCAGGGTGTTCATGTGGTGATCTGGGTTTAGGTTTGTCTGCCTGGTGAAGGGAACTGCCCTGACCATGTTCAAATGTCAGACAAAGCACATGGATAGAGCTTGTCCATTTTATACATTTTACCTGTGTTTACAGACACAGGTCTTTGGGCACCTGTCAGCAGCTTATTATGTTGGCAATACATAATATGGGTGGGGGTGGTTACAATACATAATCCACGGTGAGTGGTGTTCCCATTTACATTTGACTATTTCCTGTATTCATTCATACGAGGATTATTATTTTGGACATGAATTAACTACAGGTATGCAGTAGTACAGTAAACAAATGTGAAGGTTTGTTACTGTAAATATGTACGGACCTCTGTAATACTCGGGGACTACCCCACATCCTTCACAACATTTCATGCTAATGTACATACTATTATTCTGTGAACTTTCGATGTTTGTGGGAGCAGTATTTACATCTGTCCCTATTTGTCCACCCATCATTTTAGGCTTTGTCCAGATTTTGTTGCTGTAATAGGTTGAGAGGTGTGGTGTCGGTATGTGATTGAGTAGAATATATTCTGTTGATAATTCATGTGGGGAGACCTGCATGGTGGACAGGTGTTCCGTCCTGCGTAGTATGTTCTCCATGTCCGTCTAGAAACTGAACAGTACTGTGACTACACATACAACTTTTGTCCAGATGTGTACAGTACTAGACATTGTGGCATGTAGACAACTCTGATGTTTAAACAGGTTACTTATCCCACGCAGACTGTACACAAATTTTGCCAAAACATGAACGTACGGGCATTTGGATTTACGAAACTGTGATGGGATGTTTACAAACGTGGGATACAAGTTTGCAATCCTGACACTGCCTAGGGTGATACTTCCTACTACATATGGGTAATACTCGCTATATGTAGGTGTACGGCTGCGCAAGGCTGGTAGCTGGATTTGGTGGACATTCGGACATGGGTGCGGGTTGTGTGCTACAGAGGATGTTGCGTATTGCATTATGTATGCATGGGTTCTGCATTTGGATGTCCCGGTTCCGCATATACCATCCTATGTGTATGTGCCGGTTATGTTCCTGTTCGTGTGTATAGCACATTTTAATATTCATATGTTTGTGTGAATTTGGTATACAATATGGACTGTCAGGTTTCTTTATGATTGTTATATGGCCACAACTGCCCAGCTGTGTACTGTCACTACCAATGTGGGACTGCTGGTGACCCTGCCCATGGGGCTAGAAGTGTGTATTGGTGGCGCGCTGACATGATGCGCTTCACTTCCACTGGGTATAACTACTTACAGTGCAGTACATTACGGACACATGATTTTAAATATCATTTGTTCCAAGGATGGAAACTCCATATTGTGTTGCGTGCATTTCTGTTTGATTCTCAATTTTGTGTGGCCAGGACCTGTCTTGCATGCTTTGCATATGTTTCATTATCCACGGACACTGATAGGTGCGATTACTATTGCAGGCAGACTATAATATTCAGCAGTTTAGGTTGCTCATCGACAGCCGACATTGACATGCCTCCAGGCCCAACTTAGTAACACCCCATGCACTCGCGCACGTTTCCTATGCACGTGGATGTGGTGGTAGCGCACCTTCATTAATATGCATATGGTGTTACTACACCATATATACACCTCACGGCTGGCACAGGCCTTGCGCCGGCCTTGCGCCGAGCTTCATGAATCCCGGGGTATATGTCGTCGAAAGGCAAATTATTGGTCTATAGTTTTTAGAGTAACTTGCAGGCAGTGCTGATGCTAGGTTATTGTGTGCCCTAAGCAAAACTTAGTGCTCCCGCAAAACAGCCAGCCCAGTCCAGATTTCGTCTTCTACAATGATCTGGTTGACCCTGCCAAACTCCAGGCCCAGGATGTTATAATAAATAAAATGTCAAGTATAAAACAAAAAAGGAAATAATTGAACAAGAAATAACTCCTGGATATTTGACATTATGCATTGAAGTAACAAACATATAGAACAAATACTGGATCTTTACATTAAAATTAAAACGGTTACTGTACAATCCCAAGCCAACGTTACATTGTAGCTTCTTTTCCAATCTGAGAATATTGCAAATGTCCGAAAGAATATGGCCAATAATCAATACATAACCAAGCTACAGAAAAAATGTAATTAACTACAACACATAGAAAATATTGGCTAGTACAAAATACTACAAAGATACAGCACCAAGCAAACCTGTAAGAAAACAAAAACATAAACACATAACTAAATCAACACAAACATTTATCAAGAACTTACCAGTAAAATATAACAGTGGCTAATTAAGAACCCATCTGAAACCGTGAGCACTCTCCATGTTTTCCAAAAAAAAAAAAAAAAAAATTCAAATATACCAAAATACCGCCCTTACAATGACGTGATATCACTTCACTGAGCCCTGTTAAAGGAAGGGTCTATATTAGAATACTGAACATTCAAAATTTCAAGTGTTCTAATATCGACCCGTTTTCAGCAAATGCTGAAAATATCGAAGAAACAGAAAACCGAATGTTTTCCTAGGGAAAGAATTTAGTTGTCTGTTTCTGTTGCTTCGGTATTTTCAGCGCTGTGGTGGAAAGTTACGGGTCGGGTTCAGGTAAGTGTGTGATTGTGTGGACGTGAGGGTTAGGGCGGGGTAGGTGAGTTAGGGCACGGGTGAGGTGATTGTGCGATAGTAACGGACCTTAGGGTTATGGTTTGGGTTAAGGTAAGTGGATCGTTAGCGATTTATGTATAGTTTAGTGTAGGGTTAGGTGTAAGAGTTTAGGTGTATGTTTGTGGATTGCTGTTTGTTTGAAGTGCTTGTGTTGTGTGTATATGTTTTGGAATTTGCTGTTCTGAATGTTTGATGTTTTCAATTTTCGATTCATAGAGTTCGATATTAGAACACTCGACATTTTGAATGTTCGGTGTTCTAATACAGACCCTTAAAGGAAGTGAAAGGATATCAGTCAAATCTTCTGCAGCCCCATCTTATGTTAGATACTAAGTCCAGATAAATGGGCTTAATATTTAAGGTTTCATAACACATTTTAGAGTGCAGAATTACGCCAAGTTCTATTTAGTAATACTGCAAAAGGATCAGCTTACAAAAAAGCAGACCAGCCAATAACATTCTCAAATGGTGGTGATGTAGTTGAGGAGTAAACAAGTATAGAGGTGGAAAGTAGTTGATGGTTAGGGGTTTACGTGTAATCATTATATGGTCCTGATCCTAAGTCTGTACTTTTCAAAATGGTCTTGATTTTGATTTAAACTGTGTCATTATTACCCTTTTGGAAATAAGGTGGTGAATTACACTTAGTAAGCAATGCCAATAATTAGAGTTACGGATGTCTTTTATTTTCAAAAATGTATATCTATTCACATGATCTTATTCTGTCAATGCCTGAAGTTGTTAATAGCAATAATATTTTTAAAGTGTCCTTCATTCTGCTGAGATTTGTCCCTGATTTGTTGAGAGTTATGATGGAGGCTGGCATGAGAAATAGTTGCAGTGTGTTATTATCTACTGTACACTTCTGCGGGTAGAGCAATACAAATTCATTACTGCATGTTATCACAACCATAACACTAAACTGGGTTTGATACATTAATTAGGAAGGGTGATGATTAATGTTTTTCTGTAAATGGAGTTAACAAAAAAGATTGTACTAGAAAGGATTTGATCCCATTAAAAATACATGGAGCTAACAGAACAGTTTCCATTATTGATTAGTGGTGTGTTGAAAGCAATGTAGCAGTTATAGCAATACATCTGCTCTCATGGTAATGTTTTCAAAAAAATCTCTCTCCATGCAAAAATTCCGGACAAAAAACACAAATGATGGGAAACAAGGAACTAAATCAGGGACATGTTTTAAGTATTGCTTTTCTAAACTCAGAAAAGTGATAGAATAGCAGTGTTGGTATTTGGATGCATTTTTTGAAAGATGCGAAATCGGAAACTAAAATGTCATTATTTAGTAATGACGATCTTCAATGAGGAGAATTGATGCATTGAAAAGAATCAGAAATATTGCTGCACTCGTGGCCTCATCATTGGCTATGATTTGATGCACCCTGCTACCCTTTCAAAGATAATAGTGTTAGTAGAACTTTGAAGAGTTGTGTTGCTCCAAGTTCCGCGAATACTTGCTGGCTGTGCCCCCTCATGATCTGCCCCCTAGGTGAATGCCCAATTTGCCTTAATAGCAGCGCTGGCCCTGCTTGCAGGTTCACTCTTAAGTAGGAGCATTGTTTTTTCCTGTTGTTAGCCAGGCTGGTGTCTGTTTAAGGTGTGCATATAAATAGTTCTTACTCATGGCTAAATCTTCATGCAAAGATGTTAATATTTTTAGCCAGAAGTTAGGTATTGCATCTGGTCCTGGGGTTTTCCAATTACAGGCTTTTCTTAAATTTTTTCCAATCTCTCTCTGGCCATTACTTCATCCCATTTCATACCCTGTACATTTGAACTTCTTATTCTTTCTTTTACTTCTTCTATTCATTTAGCATATTTGTTATGTTCCACAGGATCTTCATAAATATTTCTCCAAAATGTACATATTTATTCTTGTTTTGGTTGTCTTCAATTCCTTTTATCTTGTTTCTCAATTCTTTTTAAAACTGTTTTGGGCCAACAATAAATTGCTTATTTTGTACTTTTCCTTTATATTTATCTGTGTATCTTCAAAGTTTTTTCTGCCTGTGCTAATATTTTTGTTTATTATTTGTGACAGTGTATGAAAAATCTTGGTCCATTATGATACTATTGCATTGCTTTTATCACATCTATCTTTCTGAGTATTTTTGTTGCTCTGTTCCCTCTTCTGTACTCCTTCTTGTCATTTATTTATTTATTTGTCATTTGTTAACCAGGTTAGTCCAACTGATCCAGTGGCCCGTTTTCAGTGGAGACCCGAGGAGCAAAGCTCCAGACAGTTATTACAAAGTTACAAAAAAGAAAAATATCTGACAATGAAATTATATGCAAACTTTACAATAAATGTGCTTTACATGAGGACATTAGAAATTTACAAAAGGCTTGAGAATGAAGTTTACATAAACATTACAATAACGTGCATAACATGCAGTACAAAAGTTAGATTTTTTTATTAACAAATAGAGAAAGAGATGCAAATGAGATAGACCACTTGCAATAGGTGGGTGTTAAAAGTGTGAGAGGTAGTAAGGTGGGATTTAAGTGGGTTCATTGCAGCAGGGACGTCGGGAGGCATACGCACTGTACTGAATTCAGTACAACCTATTTCGAAGGGGGGTAGCATTTTAAATGTTCACTTTGTTTGTTTTTTCGCGCTTTACTGCACGATGACGTCAGCTCATCAGGGCAGCCAGTCGGAATGGAGCTCACCACGCACCGCGCATGTATTTCCGGCCGCCAGTTCAAATGCATTTCGAGCGGGAGGATGTACACGTTATGTCGGACTTCAAGGACATTCTGGGTCTTGCAACCGAGGGTCGGTGAGGATGTGCACGTATGTTGGTCGAGCGGGAGGATGTTGGTCTCACTGCAAGGACGTTCTGTAGAAGGGTCTTCTGGTGAGTAATAGTGTGTGTGTGTGTGTGTGTGTGAAAATGCCCCAGGTGGGATGTACTGGTAATTACTCATGGTGGTGTGGTAGGGAATACCTCAGGCTTGAACCCTGTACCTTGTAAGCAGGTGTTAAAGACCTGAATTCCCTACCCACCACCATTTGTAAAAAAATTGCAGATTTTTGCCTCATATTTGATCTGATCTATTCTATTCCTCATATCTGTGGTGTTTAAATATTGCAATGCTTGAAATTTGATGGTGCAGTGGTAGCAACGTAGCATTGATGCCTCACAGCTGTAGGTTCTTGGGTTTGGTTCTTGGCTGGGGTGCCTTCTTTGTGGGGGGGGGTCTGTATCTTCTCCCTGTGTTTGTGTGGGTTTGCTTTTGTGTCCTCCCATGTTACAAAGACATGTCTGCATTATTTTTCCTGGGCCTCTGCTGAGAATTGTTTTTTTTTGTTCCAAGTCAGACTGTCCTGATTAACAAATTGACAGGCATTTAAATTTCAGACTTCAGGTTTCTGAATGTTTACTTCCTTACATATTTGATGGTGCAGTGGCAGTATTGTTGCCTCACAGCTAAAGGTTTTCTGGTTTGATTCTTGGCTGGGGTGCCTTCTGTGTGGAGTCTGCATCTTATCCCTGTGTTTGTGACATAGTAAAACCACTTTTATTCTAGCAATAAATATATAGTAACACAACCTTTTTATAGCAATTTTTTTAAGTTTATGACTATTTGAAATTTGTCCTTATTTTTGGGACTGTAATACCCTGTTATTGGCTTTGTCCAGGTTTTTTGTGCTAAGGTTGACAGCTATGGCAAGAACTGAATTCACTGAATATGTTTGAGGGCTGTATTCCCTCATTACTGGGTTTGTCCAGGTGTTTTGTGCTAAGAGGTTGACAGCTATGGTGAGAACTGAATTCATTAAATGATAGCCATTTAAGTTTCAGTCTTCCTTTCTTTCACAAAGCAGGTGATTTGGCATGGTGGTATGTTGTTCTGACTATTTTGCACAGTGACCTTGGCAGTAAAATGCATGATGGTAACACAGCATTTTATTCTAGCAGCTTTCCAAGATTATACAAGCAATGTTTAATGTGTTCCTGTTTTTTGCCCTTTTGACCCACCCCAATAAATTTGGCTTTTTCCAGACTTCTTGTGCTGTGAAGTTGAGATGTAGTTGAGTATTGTGTAGACTTTACAAGGAGCTGAGAGCTGCAGGGGAAGAGAAGTTTAGTGCTGATTATGCTAAGTCAGCTCACATTGCTAGTAGCACAAAATGTTGTGTACTTGCTTTTAATGCAGAAGGTTGTTGGTTCTACTCCCATAAGGGGTGAATGCTGCTGTACTGAAAGTTAAGACACTAACTATGAGCCTGTTATCAGTTTGCCATCCATTTCCTATTGCAATATTACTAGCTTATTATTAATGTAATTTAGGCAATTTTTTTACTACTTCAGAGATTGTGCATATTATTTACTGATAATGGTGGACTGTAGAAGTTTGACTAGACTTTTATGATGGAAATGTTCTAAATTGGGCAGTTTTGTTTCATTGTTTACTGGAAAAATGTTCAAAGCAATAGGAAGGTGTATCAAAGAGCACATGTATGTTTCATATGCAAGGGGCCTATGATTTAAAAGCAGCCCAGAATTCATTTTTATCTGCCACGGGTAAAATGTATTTTTCTTTGAATGTGGGTTTTAATGTTTCAATGAATGAGTTTCAAGGGCAGAGAAGTTTTAATGCCAAGTTTGTTTAGCAGATGTCTTAGTGTTTGTGCTGTAAAATGCAAAATAAAACTTTCAAATGAAGTTCAAATCATCATAGAAGTAAATCAGTATGCACATTAGTGTTTATGGTAAATGGAGTGAAATAGCAAAGTAATGGATCATTGGAATGGCTGCAGGGGGAGGCTCCATTCGACCATGGTTTTGTGAGGGGGAAGGGCGGCAAACTTAGACAGCCCCAGCTGAACTATACCTCCCAACTGTCCAGATTTTCAAAGAATGAATAGATTTTTTGCTTCTTATTTTTGGTTTGTTCCTCAGTTTGTGGTTTCCTGGCAAATGATTTAGGAATTAAGTCACTAAATGACACTAGTTTCAGACTTTATAACCTTCAGAAAAATGCATGCTAAAATAAGACCTGTTCTATCAACTGTCCCAGTTTATACAATAGCAATTTTAGTACTGTTTATATGTTCCCTCAATATATTTGGCCTTGTCCAGATTTATTGCATTAACAGGTTGAGAGGTACATGCAAATAAATTGCTTTATAGAATTAGGCATAGCCAAACCTCAACTGTCCCTGATTTTAGCTCAAAATGTTGCTCTTCCCCTAATGATCCCTCCACAAAATAGCAATTTTGGAAGAAAACATAGAGGGTTTACTTTACTTTTATAAATAACTGTAATGATCAGAGTTATATATTACTTTTATTTCAGAAATGCATGTAGATTCTCTAATTTTGTCAGCTGCTCTAAGTTAACTGTGCTCATATTAAAATGGTGTCCCTCCTTTGACAGGTTCCCAGCTGTATTGTCTGGCAATTTTAGCATCACATTTTTGGTCCGTTTTTCATAAAATTGCAGTTTTCTGGCAAATTAGTGGCAAATTGTTAAAGACTGAAGTTAGAAAATAATGCAGACATTTCAGTTTCAGATTTCATACCTTTCAGAAAATTCGTACTGATGCAAGACCTACTACTATTCTATTATCTTTCTAAGTTTATAAGAGCAATATTTAAAAAAAATGTCCTTATTTTTGGGCCTTTGCCTCAGTTTTATTTATGAGTTTGTTGCTGTAAGAGGTTGAGAGGTTGTGTGTGTGTGTGCGTGGTAGGTAGTATACCTCTCAACTGTCCACATTTTGCAGAATGTCCAGATTTTTGCCCCATATTTTTTGTCTGTTCCTCATAAATTTTGTGATTTTCTAGAAAATCATTGAAGGCTGAAGTTGTTAAATAATGACAGACATTTGAGCTTCAGACTTCATGTCCTTTGGAAAAATTCATACTAGCACAAATCCTGTTATTCTAGCAACTTTCTAAGTTCACGAGAACATTATTTAATATCTGTCCCTGTTTATTTTAGGCTTTGTCCATATTTCTTGCACTACGAGGTAGGTAGGGGTGTGTGTGTGAATGAAACATCCTAGTTAGTGGTAGCAGGTGGTTAGTAATTTACTCAAGCTCAAAACTTGTACCTTGGTTACAGAAAACAAAAGCATAAAGTCTCTACCCCAACTACCATGCTGCATTTTTCAAAGAACTGACATTTCAGGTTAATTTTCAATTCAAGGAACCGAGTTTGAGTGAATTTATATTATATTACTGAAGAGGCATTACAGCGAATGCCTCTTCATCGACACTAAAAGAGCGAACCGTGAATTACGAGAATGGCCGTAGCTTGGCTGGGGAGGGGGGTAGCAGTTTGAGAGCTGTCAGTACAAATTTGAAAATCCTAGCTACACCCCTGCATTGCAGTGACAGGTGTTGACATTTAGGAGAAAATGTTTAAGTTCGGATTCAAAGAGATTTATGTTAGAAATAATTCAGATGTTAAGGGGGAGTTTGTTCCATGCACGGGAAATACTATATTTGTAAAGAAGTTTACAGGAAAGGGGTTTTAAGAGTAGAGTATGAGTCATTTGCAGATGGGAGTAAAGCAGGTGCTGGGGGAAGTCAAGCCACTGGAGTTGTTTTAGTGCATGGCAGTGATGAGATTTGTAGGGTTGGTTACTAGCAATTCTTGCAACAGTATAGTATGATTGATAGAGTTTAGCCAGAAGGGTAGATTGTAGATGTGAAAAGATGGGGGAGGCATAAAGTAGACATGGAAGGAGGAAGGCCTGAACTAGTTTCTGCCTAGAGTCAGGGGCTAGGTATTTTTTGTCTGTAGAGTAGGCCGAGTTTTTGATTGGTCTTTTTGATACAGTGCTGAATATGGGTATTGAACTTTAATGGGTCATCAATAATATCACCAAGAAGTTTAGTATGTGGGTCAGGTTGTATGATGGTCTTGTCAAGAGAAGAAATGGTAATGGCTGTTTTGAGGTTAGAGAGGGTTTTTGGGAAAAAAAAAGAGTATTAGCTTTGTTTTTTGAGATTTAGAATTAGTTGGTTATTGGTTAGCCATTTTTCTACAGATAGGAAGCTATGTTGAGTAGTAGAGAGGAGGTTAGAGAAACTGTCAGAACAGGTAATAAGGGTAGAGTCATCTGCATATTGTGACAGGGAGGATGCTGTACATGAAGTATGCAGCTGATTTGTGAAAATATTAAAGAGTAGAGGGCCAAGAATCGAAACTTGAGGCACCCCAGTTTAGATTGGTAAGTAAGGGGAGCAGGTAGCCTGCCATCTTAATGATTGTTGTCTATTAGTGAGATAGCTAATGAACCATTTAATAGTAGAGGGAGATAAGTTGAGTTGTGATAGTTTATTGAGAAGTTTGGGAGTGTGATACAGTATCAAATACTTTAGAAAAGTCAAGAAAGAGGCAGGAAACCAGTAAATGTTTGTCCATGACTTTGGCAACAGTTTGAGTAAAGGACAGTTGGGCAGGAGATGTCTTAATTGCTTTATAGTTTTCTCTATCCGATACTTCCATGATGGCATTCAGTGTCTCCCTCTCCTTTCCCTTACTACCTGGGTTCTTGTGGTAGGACTTTATCTGTTATTAATTTGGCTACACAGTAATGTATCCTATTTACTTCTGTTATATTGCATAAATCACAGTGGACAGTCCTAATTACTGTGTTTGTTAGCTTTATCAAACTTCTAACCTTTTGGGTTTTATTGACCTTCTGCAGTATATTTCTTTCATTGATATTAATATGCCTGTCCATATCTAATAAATCAAGCAACTCTTCTCTTAGATCATTTTCTTCTAAACTGAGGGTTCATTCCTTTTTCACCATTTCCTGCGGGCATTCTATAGAAAGTTCCAGAGATTCTTCCTGTGCCACATTATCTTCAGTTTCACCCTGTGTCATCTGTTGCTCTTTCGTATGGGAACTCACTGGTCTATCACTCCAAGACATCCACTGTGTCAAAGTTGCCACAGTTTCCAGTTCTTTCCCTTGCTGTATAGCTCCAACTGAACCTTTGCACTGGTTTCCTGTGGGAGGCTGTAAAGTGTCTTCATATGTTAACTGATTATATGCTTCCTGCTTCACTGGTTTCTCCTTAATTTGGGTGCCCATTGTTATGTCCTCTTGTGTTGTTATCTGAATTTAATTTTCTACACTAAATATTTCACTTTGCAGGTACTCCATAACCTCAAATTCAATTTCTTTAACCTCTCCCTTACTAATCCTCTTTTCTACATTTCTATTTTGTTTTCTAATGTTTTGTATTGTAAAATTTCCATATCCAGATGTCCTTGCCTTTATTTCTCTTCAAATATATTTGCTGCTGCTCTTTTTGCATTGATTAGTTTTGCTTTCTCCTTTGCATAAATATTGCACCATATTTATCTATTTTTCTTTCCCATGCCCATATTTCTTCTTCAGATGTCTCCTGTTCCTCTTGTTTCTCCTTACTTTGGGGACTAGTTGTTCCATCATGCTGTGATATGACCTGTGTTAGACTTTCTGCACTGAGTACTTCACTTCGCAAATATTCCATAACTTCAGCTTCTGGTTTTTTTAACTTCTACTTGACTAATCTGTTCTACATTCCCTCTTTGTGATCTTATTTTTGTTTTGAACTTTTCCATATCTGAATGCCTTTGGTGATATTTCTCTTTGAATATCTTTGGGACTGTTTATTTTGTATTGATTAATTTGGCTTTCTTCTTTGCATAAATATTGTGCCACATCAGATCTCTCTTTCTTTCCCATGTCCATATTTCTTTTTTATACCCTTCAAACATTTCTAAAGTTTTGTTATTTAAATGTTTGCACTTCCTTGGTTGTTTCTTTTTTCAAACGGCACAAGGTTTCTTGGTCTATAAAGTGTTTTTCATGGATCTGTTGTGTTGTTTGTCTTTTCGGCTTTTCCTGGTTAGGGGTCACCACAGCAGAACTCTGGTCCGCTGATGATTGGCAGTAGGTTTTTATGGTGCCAAGTTGCCAGCCCAACATCCAACCTTCAACAAAGGCACACCCATTGATGCATGTCTTTCGAATGCCACTCGACCGCAAGGAGGACATGCAGACTCCACACAGAAGGCACTTCAGCTGAGAATCGAACAGGAGAACCTCTTGCTGTGAGGCAACAATGCTACCGCTGCACCACAGCTGCTTCTTGGATCTGTTGCATTAATGAACACAATTTTTTATTTCAAGCTTCTGACAGTTTTTCTTGTAGAAGTATTTTTCTTTCCTTTAATTTCTCTCTTAATCTTTTCATATATCTTTTGACTGGAAACTCTGGGCTTCTTGCATAATAGTAACAATACATACGTTGTTTCTTATCCTCAATAGTCCACTCTATCGTCTGTATGGCTCTTTCTGTGCCTATCAGATTTTGTGATTTTTGTGGAATGTTACTTCCTTCTACAATAGGGGGACCATTCTCCCCCTGGGCCTGGACTAGCCCCATTGTAGGAATATTTCTGTATCTTGAGGATACTACACTGTCATTTTTTCCAGTCATGATACCAGTGCGCCTACCAGGATTGGGAACTTTTTATCCTGTGACTTGTGCACCCAGCAGTCTTCTTTATTTCTTAACCTACTTCTGTCCATAGTATATGGAAATTTGGGTATTTGGAAAACACAACAAAAATTGTTTATCCCAGCAATTAATCAGATTGAACTTCACATTTACCTACACTAACAAAGTGCAGCTCCTGAATAATGGTGTCTACAGGATTGCAATTGGAAAACACAACAAAAATTGCTTCTCCCAGCAATTAATCAAATTGAACTTCACATTTACCTACGCTAACAAACTGCAGCTCTTGAATAATGGTGTCGACAGGATTGTAATTGGAAAACACAACAAAAATTGTTTCTCCCAGCAATTAATCAGAGTAGGTTACACATACAAAAAGCATTTGTAAAGTTTTTCCTTACAGTGCTATGCAATTAAGCAAGTCACCATTTTGGTCAGCCATAGGGCTCTTTTCTACTTGAGTGTTTGCCTCCTTCCCCTGTAACTAAAGTACACTGACTCTTACATTTGTCTCTCTGACCCTAATTTTTACAGGTATAATTTATACCTTTCTGGCTTTCTAACACTCAAGACATAGATTCCTGTTGAATGTTTTACTTACTTGTCTGACATTTGAACAAGTAACCCTTGTAATAATCCTCAAAATTGTATACTGTTGGTCTGTCTTTCCTGCTAAACATAAGTAAAATTAAAGTGCTGAGTGCAATTAACTTTACAGTGTTGAGTGCAGATTGTAGGCCCTTACATTCAACTTACCTCTGGTGTGGTATCAGTCAATCAAGGTATTCCTCTAACCACTCCTACTGCCTTCTCCCTCCCCTTCCTCATACAGGTTAAACCGTAACAATTTAGTACAGGCATTGGTTCATCCCTGCTCTGCATGCCCTCGCTTCGCTCGGGTTTGCTTCGCACCCCACCCTGCCCCCAAATTCCTCCCGCCCTTGGTGCTGCTACGTATATTGGTACTAGACCACACCCCACTTTTTTAAACCAATCAGTAACAACTTGTCACTCAACACCACCACCCTCAACCTGATACCACCAGTCCTCCAACTCTACTATTCCTTTTGCCTAAGTTTCAAGTCCCATTCAGTAGGTATGCTATCACCCAAAATAGTCTTATTAACTCTACTTCTACCCCTTTTACTTATCCCATATCTCCTAACCACCTATGAATATCAGGATCACCCAGGTTTCCACTACCCTAAATTCCAAACATCCATCTCATCTACAGCAGATAATAATGCACCCTTACTCACTCCCCTCATGCTTACCTCCTTAACCCCTAAATACTACCATCTTACTAGACCTAGTTCATTAGTCCTAAAACTAGACACTATTACAAAACTAAATTCAAACTCTTAAAACTCATACTCAGATACACTACAACCTCACAAAGGATGGCGACATCCACCCAAACCCTGGTCCATCCCCACCTGTTGGCCCTAATCCCCCTACTATATCCCCTACCACCATAGCTCCAACAAATAGACCTCCTAACTCACTGCTGGCCTGCCATCTAAACATTAGGAGCATAAATAACAAAACTCAAGCATCTGCATGCCCTCTTAGCTGTTCATTCCCCAGATATATTATGCCTAACAGAAACATGGCTGAAGCCTGCCACCAAGGACCATGAGATTCTGCCACCAGGGTATAGTATGTTTTGACTAGACCGTACCACCAGAAAGGGTGATGGGGTAGCCATACTTTACAAGTCTACCCTATCTGTCAGCATAGACACCCAACAACCACCCCAGTTCAATAATGCTGAAATTCTTATCTCAAAACTACAAATTAACAAAAACAAAAATGTAAACATTGTCTGTGTCTACATTCCCCCAGGGAGGAACACAGAAACCTTAGAAGACTTCTTATATTGATTATCCAATAACCACCCCCAAGAAACAATTGTTCTTGGGTATTTCAACATTGACTGGAACACTTGCTCTTCTGAACCCCTCACAACCCACATAAACCTCTATGGATTTACTCAAATCATAACCTCCACCACCAGGACAGGAAACCCCAATAACAAGGAAAGTACCCTAGACTGGATACTTGTCAATACCCATTTTCAATCTTATAAATCTGGCACTTTGCCTGATGACCTAAGTGACCACTGTCTCACCTATGTAATCAAGCTCAAAGTAGACTGTTCCTACCAACCCACCTATAGAACATTAAGAAACAACAAGAATTGTATTCTCACCATGTTTCAAAATGAACTTAAGGCATGCAACTGGTCAGTACTAAAACGTCTCCCCCTAGATGAAGCAGTAGCATACTTTAACACCAAATTCCTTGCTATTCTTAACTCCCATGCTCCCAGCCTCTCTATTAGAACCAAAGTTAATATTGCACCATGGCTTTCTAAAGATACCAAAACCAAAATTTCATTCAGAAGCAAAGCATGGGCCACCTACCAAAAAACAAAAGCCCCACTTGATCAACTAAGATTCAGACAGCTAAGGAATGACACCAAAAAATCCATAACCTTAGACAAAAAGAACCACTACTACCATCTACTGCAAAAACACCAAAACAAACCTCAAAAGTTCTGGGCAGGAATAAACAAACTACTCCACCCAGGCCAAACCGCCACTCCACCCCCCTCAGCTTCCCAACAAAAATCCCCAGTAGACATTGCTAATAACTTCAACAGCTTCTTCACTGAGACTATCCAGTCTTTAGCCAGTCAACTCTCTCCCAATGGCTCTAATTCTAATGTAGCCACACCCAGTACCCAAACATACTTTACCTTCCAACCTGTTCCTACTCAACTTATTCATGCCCTACTTAAAAAAAATAAGACCCACCACCCTGGCTGCCGACCTCCTCCCAGCAGACTATCTGCAAAAGGCTGCTGACACCATAGCCTACCCCATCTCTATCTTGATCAACAGAGCTATACCTGAAGCTACTGTATCCACTATATGGAAAATCTCCCATGTCATACCTCTCCATAAAGGAGGTAGTTCCACTGAACTGTCAAACTTTTGACCCATAGCTATTCTGTCACCTCTAGCTAAAATTATGGAGAAGTATGTACACATACAGCTCATGCACAACCTCACACACAACAAGATGTTGTCCAGTTTCAGGATGGCTTTAAGCCACACCACAGTACTACTTTTGCCCTCCTCTCTTTCTCTAATGTCATTAACCACAACCACAATAATAACAAACTATCCTCAGCACTCTTTCTAGATTTATCCAAGGCTTTTGACATGGTTGACCACAAAATGCTTACAAATATCTTGAAGGCCTTCTCCTTAAACAACTATGCACTCCAATGGTTAAAATTCTACCTGCAGGGCAGGCAACATGCAGTCCTATGGCAGGACAAGCTATCATCTCGCCTACCCATCACATTAGGAGTCCCCCAGGGCTCGATACTAGGACTCCTTCTTTTCTCATCTCTATCAACAACCTTCATTCAGCCATCCCAGATGCTACCTGCATTCAATATGCGGATGACTCCACCTTGATTTGTTCTGACACCTCACCAGCTACTTTATTCACATTAACCCAAATTACCTTCAATACAGTGGAAAAATGGCTCTCTAATCAACATCTAATCCTAAACCCCAACAAAACTAAGTTGATCCTCTTCTCCCCCACATGCAGGACCCCCCTGCCAGCCTTCAACATAACTGCTAACAATGGCACTATCATCTCCCCAGAAACCCAAACTAAACTACTGGGTGTCATAGTTGATAACAACCTGAAGTTTGATGCTCATATCAATCAAACTATCAAAACCATTAATAAAAAAACTGGCTCTCTTTACAGAATCAAACTTTTCCTTACCCCACTTGCTAGAACTACAATTGCCCATTCCCATCTGCTATCAACTCTTCTCTATGCCTCACCTCTATTCTCCAACTTAAACAGAATATATCTTAATAAACTATCATCCTGCTATAACCACATTGCCAGATTTGCTACTGGACACACCACTATCACAACCTAAATTGTCTAGGATGGCTTGAACTGCCAAGCCTACTGTAGCTCAACCAGCTAATAGTGGCACATAAAGTTCTAGCTAATAGTGGCACATATAGTCCTTTACCAACCAGAAAATACACCTGCACTAAAAAATATTACCAACCCCTACACCAGCACCCGGCCACTGTGATCATCCACTAGACTCCTAGTTCAAACATACAAATCCAACTACTCAGCTGGGGACTCTCTGTTTGCCAACTCTGTTGGAGAAATATGGAACAGATTCCCAGCTGACTTGACCCTAGAACCCTCACTAACTCAATTCAAAAACAAACTCAAGAAATACTTCAAAACTCATTGGTTATGTCCTTGCACTAACCCCGACTAGTGACCTCTCTATTTCTTAGGTGCCTTACCTTCAACTACTTCTAACTTTTTTCTACCACTCCAGTTCAGGAAGGGTCAATTGTATAACTGCTGCTCAGTGTGTCTTAAACCTGAATGTAATGTTATGTATATTTAACTTTGAAAATAATGTTATGTTTTGTAAAGTGATTATAATAAGTACTATATGTGCTAAATGCTGGTATTGCTTATGACTGTAATCTGCTTGAAACTAGCATTTACTAAATGTTCAGTGTGTATTATTATCTTGGAGCTTTTCTCCCTGGGCCTCCGCTGAAAATGGACATGTATCAGTCTGACTATCCCGGTCAACAAATGTAAAATAAATAAATAAATATGCTATATAAAATACAGTCTATATATCAGTGTCGTCTTGGTGAGATTTTGTAAAAAACAGGGTCCACCTCATGAAGGTACTCACCAAGACTTGAGGATGAATTCAATTACAGCAATACTCCATAAATGTGGCATAGTCTATGTTATATAAGATCCTCTTGTTGTAGTTTAATGTCTTTCGATTATATAACTGTAATTACTGTGTTGTTGAATTTTCCTGTTGTCATTCAATTCCATATTCATGGTTGTTAGCAAGAATTAATCTCTATATGCCTGATATACAAAAAATAACTTTCCCCTCAAGTAACAAGAGTGAAATGTAAAAAGATTTAGTTTTTGAAATCTATTTTTATTTTTATAATCCTTAATTTCTGTTATTTATTTTGAAAATTGCTCCTTATAAACACAGGCAACATTATTATATTCCAAAATGTCCCTTATGTGTTTTATGCAGCTTTACCATGTGCTTTTCTTGTCTTAAGGAAATAGTCTTCATCAATAAACATAACAGACATAGTATGCTCACTGGCTATAAATGCCATGGAAGGGGCACGTCAACACATTGTGCATGCAGATGTGCTCACATTATATATTGGTAATAAACATTCATGGCCAGAACCCATATAAAATACAACAAACAGCATATGACACAAGAGGTAATAAGTAAACATATGCTAAGGTTGGAATGCATGCAAGAGTGTGTGTAGCCTCCTCAATAATGAGGATAAAGGGAAACATGTAAGAAATGGGAGACATATAACCCTACAGTATAAAGAATGTCCATAGGCTGTGACAAATTGAGTGGTAAGATATGTACAAACAGCTATGTGTGGCATTGTGGATGTGTCCTTTGTGATATATGCTATATGGGCTGCCTGGGGTATACAGCTGCAAATGGCCATCTATCAATATTGTGATTAAAAGCATGTGTGCATAACTCCACACAAGCCTATGCAAAACTGTCATGTAGCATGCAACAGTCCACAGCACCATGTGTTATACATGCTTAGCAAGGGACTATCTTTCATATGGGAGGCTACATTTTCCTCAGATTTGCTTTGACAGATTTGACCAGCTCTCTAATTTGTTTGTTTAAACTGGTGAGTGTCTTTTTGCATTGTGAGAAGATTTTTTTTCCTTTTGTTGAATAGCCTATTTATGCTAGGGGTGAAACAGGGTGGTTTAGTTTTGCCAGTAATCATAGGTTTGACTCGGACAGGTACTGCCTCCTCTATGCAGCTATGAATGTGGTTGCACAGTGCTTTTGTGTACAGCACAGAGTATGTCTCAGTATCTCAGTTCGAGGTATTGGCCTTTGCTAAGATTTTAACAGGTTTGGAGTTTGATGGGGTTTCTAGGTTAGTTTTAATACTAAAGGAGAACATTTTGTCTTCAGATCTTATCAGGGAGGAGTTAAAGCTAACTAGCTGCTCCATGGTGTTTGTGTGATCTAATTTACTACACTGTAAAGAGAGCATGGCATCTAGAGGACCAGGGACAGGCAACTAGTGGCAGCCCTCCAACCCTACCACTTACTAATACTGATGAGTTTCTTGTGTCTCTGAGGATCTAGGGTGAGTCACCATATCCACACAGGGTTCATTGAGTTTTGACTGGCACAACATATGGGTATGTCATTATTTTTGTTAAATGCACGGCATGTGTTAACTGTGAGAGTATTGTAACAATATTCACAGACGTGTGTATGTCACAGGTGAGAGCCCTGGTAAGCTGCATCCACATATTTGTCTTTTACATATACAGAAGTAATGCGCATATATTATATTAACCATCATTTATGTTCCACACACCAGGAGCAAGTTGATGAGGATGATACTTATATACATCCATGTCTTTCAGAAATGCTTTACTTTGTATTGTTTCAGCAAGTCTCTCATACGCATGTTATGTGTATTTGTATATGGGTGGAGCCACTTGCAATCTTGTGCTCATTATCCCGTTGTAGTCCCTACTGGGGTGATGTCCTCTCTATGTAATTCAACTTACCTTGATATACAGTCTGATGTTAGTGGCACACACTCAGCACATCAAATGACACATAGGGTATAGGGAAATGTAAAAGTTTGCAGAAACCCATATTGACCACATTCTCCACTCAAATTACTGTATCCCATCTGTGTGACTGCCAGGTGTCACTAAGTGCTGTTGATATAAAAAAAAAAAAAAAAAAAATGGCTGCACCCTGTGTGGCAGTGGCTGGTTTGGATTCCTACAGAAAAGTCCACTATTTGTCTTGTTTTTCATCAGAAATAACAGAAAAAAACAAATTTAAGGGCAAGAACTGAAATTATGATTAACTGCTATGCCAAGAATCTTCTGTAAATCTGATCTCATATCTTGCTGGGCTGCATGATTGATTAACTGCTAGCATAGATGCCTGTAAACTCAAACACACTCCAAGAGCTCCTGGAGCATGGTAAAAACTGCAGAAAGCTGTCAAACCTGTCTAACCAGTTGGCAATCAGACATGGGAAGCATAATAAAAGTAAAAGATGTAAAAGAGCAAGAAAGAGAGGCTCTAGAGCAGGAATTAAGGCCAGACTGAATAGAAATCCACACAGACCTACACTTCCTTCCATGCTGCTGGCAAATGTATGCTCACTGGAGAGCAAGATGGACTACTTATGGATGGTCTTTCTACACAATCTAAGGTGAGAAATAGTTGTTTATTGTGTTCGCTAATACTTGGCTGAACTCCAGTAAAAATGATAGCACAATATATGTGGAGGGAATGTCATTATTTCATGCTGACAGAAATCAGTCTCTGTGGCAGATCTCATGGAGTGGATGCTTGTGTGTTTATCAACAACAGCTGGTGTACAAACTGTGAAATAATCACCTCTCACTGCTCAGAGAATGTTGAATTCATGTCACTAAAATGCAGACCCTTCTACTTGCCTAGGGAAATCAATGGAGTGAGCATAACAGCTGTTTACATCCTAGTGCTAATACCAACGTAGCATTGAACATTCTCCATCTGTCAATAAATGACCTCCAGTATAAGAACCCTGAGTTTGCCATATAACTGCAGGTGATTTTAATCAAGCTGACTTGAAATCCATATTACCCCATTACCATCAACATGTGAACTTTGCAACAAGAGGGGAGAGCACTCTGGATAAGGGGTACACAAACGTAAAACTGGCCTAAAAAGCAGTACCTTATACACATCCAGGCATCTCAGACCATCTGACCATCATGCTTCTTCCTACATACGTACTACTGCTGCTGCTGAAAAGGGGCAAACCTACAACCAAACAAGTAAGGATATAGCCTGATGGACCAGTCTTGGCACTACAGGACTGCTTTGAATGCATGAACTGGTCCATGTTTAGAGAGGTAGCTGTAAAGAACAACCATATCGACCTGGAGGAGTATATGGAATCTGTAAAGGCCTATATTTCAAAAAGTGTTGACGATGTAACAGTCATCAAATGTATCACCATGCATGCTAATCAGAAACCCTAGCCATCTGGTGAAGTATATGAGCTATTAAAGGCAAGAAGTGTTACATTTAAATCAAAAAACAAGGATGCTTTAAGAGAGGCTATAGCAAATCTAAATAGTGGTATAAAGGAGGCTAAGAGGACCTATGGATGTAAAATTCAGGGACACTTCTCTGACCAAAGGGGCTCCAGACATCTCTGGTAAGGCATACAAGCCATAACTGACTACAGGCCTGCATCCTCCCCATGTGATGACAACACAGAATTTCTGAACAAACTAAACACCTTCTTCAGTAATTTTGATATGAACAACACTATGCCAAATAAGCTCCCTGTCGAACAGGGTGAGGAGGTGTTATGTCTAAGAACATTTGATGTTCTGAAGACCCTGAGACAAATAAATACAAGAAAAGCAGCTGGTCCTGATAATATTATGGGAAGGGTTCTAAGAGACTCTACTACCCAAATGTCCACTGTACTAACAGATATGTTTAACACATCCCTGCAACTAGCCATTGTACCCAGTTGCTTCAAAAATAAAACAATCATTCCCTTACCCAAGAAATCCCAACCAACAAGCCTAAATGATTACGGGCCAGTTGTTCTTACATCAACAGTAATGGAGAGTTTTGAGCAGTTGATCAAGAACCATATCTCTTCAAGCCTACACACTGTATACATTACAGTTTACTTATAGATCTAACCGCTGCACGGCTGATGCAACAGCTATAACACTTCATGAATCTGTGGCACATCTAGAGAGCAAGAATTGTTATGTCAGAATGTTGTTCATTGATTTTAGTTCTGCCTTTAACACTTTCATGCCCCAGAATCTGATACCGAGACTGATCCAGCTGGGCATCAACACCCCCATATGTAACTGGACAATGGACTTTCTTATCAACATACCCTAAAAGTATGGGTGGGAAATAGTTCAATTGGTATTACATTGAGCACTGGTGTCCCTCAGGCCTGTGTCCTGAGTCCTCTGCTGTTCACCTTGTTGACACATGACTGCATGACCAAGCATGAATCCAACAAAACCATCAAGTTCGTGGATGATACTACTGTTGTAGATCTTGTCAGAAATGGTGAGGAAACAGCCTACAGGGATGAAGCAAAGCATCTGATAGGCTGGTGCAACAGCAGCAATCTGGCCTTAAATGTAAGTAAGACCAAATAATTAATAGTGGACTTTAGGAAGACTCAGGAGATACATCAACCTCTGGAAATTAAGAGGGTGGCAATGGAAAGAGTCAAAAACACCAAGTTCCTGGGGGTGCACATCTCAGATGACCTATTTTGGTCGATTCATAGTAGCCACACAGTGAAAAAGGCACAATAATGTCTGCACTTCCTACAGAAACTGAGGAAGGCAAACCTGTCTCAGTGCATCCTCAAAGCCTTCTACAGGGGGACCATTGAGAGCATCCTCTCAAATGACATCATAGTTTGGTATGGTAACTGCAAAGCATCTGGCCGCAAGGCTCTCCTGAAGGTAGGGAGGACAGCAGAAAAAGGCATTGGTTCCTTGCTCCCATCTATGAATGATCTGCATGAGACTCAGTGTGTGGGGAGGGTTAGGAAGATAACTGACAATCCCACTCACCCTGCCCATGGCATGTACTTCTGCCTTTCCTTAGACTGCCAGCTTACACTGCAAAACATCTATACTGAACAGGAGCATCTTCCCTCTAGCCATAAGGCTTCTGAACTTGAATACCAGGCACGACAGCGAATAATCAGATGAATATGCCACTTGCTATGAAGTATCATCTATAGTAATCTCTCTGGCAAATTACTTCAATAACTGTTATAGTTAGCCTGATTTCTTATGCTATTACTTCCTGAATGTGCAATAGTCAGGAATGAGTCACCACTCCATACGTGTGCAATATGAACATCAGAATATATCATACTACAACTGATGAAGTAGAATATCTAAAAAATCACAATGTGACGTCATAGTCTTTGCAATACCTACTAGTATATTATTGTCCAATGTCCTCCTGTCCAATTGTGGTAATTTATTGTGTTGTTAATATTTTAATTATTACTGCATGTGTATTAGTCTTAATGTCATTCAAACTATGTGTTCCATTGCTGTGTCTTGCATGGGGACCAAGGAACATAGTTTCATTCAGCTTGTACTGTTGTGTACATCTGATCAATATAAAGTTTACTTTGACTTTGACTTTGATATCATGCCTGCTAATGTTGAGGCCACCAAGCACATTCAGAGGTCTGCTGGTGGCATTTGTTTCATTGGTGACACTTACACCTAGCTGATGGTCCTGGTCCATAGAATAGTCTATGTGCAAGTGACACATAGGCATGGAAGGATCTCTATACATCTCTGTCTCCTGTTGCATCCACACAACGTGCAATGACATGGTGCAGGCCACTGACTGTGTAGCGCAAAACTTGACCATGCTACATGATATATTTTAAAGGCACAATATGCAGAGCTCATTGATGACATTTGACTCTATTATTATTCTATGTTAGGCATTGTGCAGCATCAATAGCTTGCTGTTTTTGTACAACATATGGAGATTGAGGGTATGGCATATGCCATATATGTACTGACCCAAATGATGGCTTATTCTCTAAGTGGTAGGGGTCTGCATGGTGATGGTTATGCTGCATGTAGCACACAGTCCATTACCAACACAGCTGCTTAGCACTGCACTCAGCAGGTGATGTAGCTAGCAGAAATGCTCCTTACCACCTGTACATGGTCACCATCACCCACCCAGTACCACTGTCAAATCAGTAATATTGTCCACCCCCTTAGTAGCAATGGTGACACTCTACTACTGCCTTAGAGACATGACTGCTCATCACCTGCTGGGGTAGTCAAAGGGTAGGCAATGAACAACAATAAGAATGCCTTGAGCTGTGATAGCATATCCCATGCATTGTCATTTTCCACTGAGTTAGTGTGACCCCCCACATGCCTGTGGCCATGATGACTGTTGTGATTCAGAATACCAGTAGTGGATACATGTGGTACTAAACCTATATGATACCATGTATGATACCACAAGCTGTTAAGCACATGCTGTTTTCATTCACATATGTGTAAGTGATATTCACCACAGGGGTATATGCATAACTGCCTCTATGTTGTGTGCATGTTGTTCCCTGCTATTGTGTCATTTTGTTTCACATTTGACATACCATGAGTAGCTGCAATGTTGCTGTCATACCACATGATGCCATTACTGAGTTCACTTTCAATATAAATTATTTAATATTGTGTGTGCGGGTGTATGTGTCTATGTGGGTGTGTGTGTCTGTGTGGGTGTGTGTGTGTGTGTGTGTCTGTGTGTTTGTGTGCACGTGTCTGTGTGCATGTGTGTGTGTATGTGTGTGTATGCTGTGCATTATCTGCACTTGTTAGAGCCATCTTGTGCTTCCATAGTATGTTTAATGTCTGCTACCACAGCATATGTGGACATGCATTTTATGGCAAGCCTAAATACTTTAGTGCATAGCATTTTATAGGTTCATAGGTGTGTACTAGGCTAATGTCCCTGGAGCCTTTACAAGCCTAGCCCATAGATGTGTCCTGGCATTGTGCTGTCCAACGTTAGTTCCCAGTGCCTTTATCAAGTAGAGCCACTGGAGTGATCCCCATGGTGAACTTACTATTTCCCATCCACTCATCAAGATTTCTCTTGAAGACGGCCAGTGAGGTGCTCTGCTTGACATGTATAGGTTCATAGATAGGTACTAGGCTATCTGCCTGAGGGCATTTATAAGCCTAGCCAGAGTGTGTTGGATTTCGCCGCCCCATTGATTAATTAACTGATCCTCTGTCAAGCAGAGCCTGTGAAGTGATATTTTCTGTTACTCATCCACTCAAGGTTTCTCTTGAAGAGTGTTAATGAGGGGCTCTGCCTGATGTAATTTGGAATTTTGTTCCAAAGCATGGGAAGTCTCTGCGACAGGAATCTATCACTCCAGCATGTTCTATTTATTACTGTGGCGAGGTTTAGCTCAGTAAAGCGCGTGGCTCACAGTGACTTGGATTTCTTTAGGTGGAGCATGTCCATCAATTCTGAATTGGGCATGGCTTTGTAAATCAGGCAGGGATTACCTCTGAGTAAGCGATATGCCACTGAGTACAGCCGGAGTTTTTTCAGTCAGGCTGCATAGGACATATGTTTGAGACCAGTAATCCTCTTGGTGAGGTACTTTTGTGTTCTTTCCAGATGTTGGAAGTGTCTTATGAGGTACATCCCAAATGGGGCATTGTACTCTATGATGGGTCTAATGAGTGACGAGTAGAGAGGCACTATAACATCATTTCTAGATTCAAACCCTTTAGTAATTAGATGGGCCACATAGAAGGATTTCCTAACTAGTTTGGCAATGTGATTGTCAAAGGAGAGATTGCTATCTACCTGTGTCCCCAGATCTCTTATTACCTCTTCTGTATTAAGGGGGCTGCCACCTATGTGGTAATTCGTGGGTGTTTTGTTTTTCCCAAACAGGATGACTATGCATTTTTTGGCATTTAGCATGAGGCTATGACTTTTACACCAGGTGTTCGTCTCAGTAAGGCCCTTTTGGAGGATGTCCGTGTCAGCCGGAGAGTCAATTATGGCTCCCAGTTTGCAGTCATCGGCAAACTTGGTTAGCCATAGTCCTCATATGTGTGTGCCAGTACTTCTGAGAAGTATATGCTGAACAGTAGGGATCCCAGGACCAAGCCTTGCAGGACACCACTTGTGACTGTTTTAGAGTTGGACCCGGAGCCCGCTATTCTTACCGTGTGAGTTCTATCTGTAAGCCAGTTGGCAGCCCATCTCGTGATGTAGGGGTTTATGTTCATTCTGGTGAGTTTTTCTGTAATACCCGAGTGGGGAATGGTGTTGAAAGCCTTGGCGAGGTCAAGGTAGGCTGTGTAAACCACCTTTCTCTCATCTATGGCCTTGGTGACTGTCTCGAAGAAGTCAACCAGGTTTAGTAGGCATGATCTGCCCTTAACAAAGCCAAGCTGGGTTGGGTCAAGTGTTTGGAGGTTCCCAATGTCTTTGTTAATGAGTTTCATGATGATGCGCTCCATAGCCTTGCAGACCAGGCTAGTCAGGCTTACGGGGCGATAGTTACCAGGGTCAGTTGTGGCCCCTCCTTTGTGGAGAGGAATAACAATTGCTGTGCACCATTCTGTGGGTACATAGCCTGTGGAGAGGCTGAGGTTGAACAGCATGTTCAGGTGGGGGGTTAGTTTGTTCTGTAGTTCATGCAAGACGCAGCCTGGAACACCATCTGGTCCCACTGATGCTGTGTTTTTGGCTTTTGAAAGGGCTGTTTTCACCTGTGAGTCTGTGATTTTTGGGACACTACACTTTTCTCGTATTGTTGTGGGTCCTTTTGGAGGTGAGAGGGGGTTGACATTTGCACTGAATCTATCTGCCAGGATGTTGGCAATATCAGTAGGTTCAGTATATTTTGTGCTATTTTGCACTAGTTCAGTGCATATCTGTGAGTTGCCACTTAGATTCTTAACATAGCTAAAGAAGGCTTTGTGGTTATCTTTTGAATCCTTGGCTATTTTTCTTTTGAAGTTAGCCTTGGATGATTTCATGAGGGACCTCAGTTTCTTACTGATACTGATCAGGGATGTCTTCCTTTTTGGGATTTGCTTTTTTTCTGAACTAGTTTCCTCCTTCTATTGTATAGCCTGTTTACTGCAGGGGTCCACCAAACTGGTTTCCTTCTCTTAGAAGAGTGAGTCTTGGTTTTGCTAGGGATGGCATGATCCATGCATCCTTGTAGGTGCTCATAGAGTGCATTTGTAAAGGTTTTTGCATCTTGGCCAACGTTATCCTTTAGCGTGGGGGCTGTGAAACTTACCACCTCTGTCTTAAGTAAGGTGAAGTTTGCTTTAGGAAAGGTTTTTACTGTGGTTTCCTTAGTTGCGGGTGATGTTGGGGTGTGGACATCCAGAGTGATTAGTTTATGGTCTGATCTAACCAGTGGCAGGTTGACCTCCAGTGTGGAACACCTGTCGCCCATGTTGGTGATGACCAGGTCCAATATGTTTTCGCCTCTGGTAGGGGAGTTTACCAGCTGATCTAGGGAGTTTGAGTTGATGAATTCCAGGAAGCGCTGGGCCTGGGAATTTGTACTCGGGTAGTTTTCCCAGTGAATGGTAGGGTAACTGAAATCACCCAATATCAGGGTGTTTGGTAGGACCTTCATGTTTTCCAGTGTCTCCAGAAAGGTGGAGTGGTGGTTCTGGGTCATGGAGGGTGACCTGTAGCAGGCCACAATTTGCATTGCAGATTTGCCTGATATTAGTTGCACATGGATGATCTCAGAGGTATCATGCTGCACCACTAACCTGGAGGTGTAGGTGTCCTTGATGCATATGGATACACCACCTCCTTTTATGTTTCTGTCCATGTTCTGTGCCCAAAACGTATGGTATGAGTTGTAGCCCAGTAGTGCTGGGGTGATCTCTGGAGCCTTGAACCAGGTTTCCGTTACTGCACAGATGTTGACATTTTCCATACTGAGGAGTGCTTCGAGCACATGCATTTTGAGATTTAAACTCCTGGTGTTGATTAACATAACTCTCAGTTTTTTGTTAATTGTGCTGTTTACGGAGGTGGGTTTGACTTTTCAGCCTTTCCTAAAAAAGGCACTATGGGGGCAGCAAAATCCTTGGCCAGTATTCGAAAGCCTGGGGTGACAGGTGCAAGCCATCTCTTGTGAAGCAACGTGGCTTGTCGAGCATGTTGTCCCAAGCAGACAGACACTGAATCCCCTTTGAATGACACCAGAAGCTTAGCCAATTGTTGAAATTGATAATTTCTTCTTTATACTGAGGTATCTTTCTTGGTGAGGGCAGGATACTACTTAGGGTCAGGGTCATACCAGCCTGGGCTACATGATCAGAGAACTCTTTCATGTCTCTTTTCATGTAGTCCAGGGAGGTACATCTCGGGTCATTCACACCAACATGAACAATGACAGAGTCATATTTGTACTTGTTCTGGAGTAACCTGAGTGTTTGTGTTATGTGATGGATTCTGGCTCCCGACAAACAGCTAACAGTAACCTTCTGCTTGTCCAGCCTAGTGAGTGGGACGGCAGTGTGCCTGACTATAGAGTCACCTATTACTAGTGTGTTAGGTATGTTATTTCACCTTAAGGGCTGTGATTGTGCTGCACACTTATTTTGTGTTTTATGTGTTGTCTGGTTTGTGACGGGAAGTGCAAGTTGTTTGCGTGTCTGCTTTGGAGGTTTCTGATGCTTTTGCAGGTTTTTATTTAGAGCCTCCGAGTATGATTTTGTGTATTTATGTGTATTTTTTGCCAGTGCTATTTTAGTAGGCCTGTGTGTGGCTGGAGTTGTGGTGCAAGTGTTAACCTTCTCCTCTTGACTGTCTGTTCCAGTCTTGGGTGGAGACAGTTTAGCTTCCAGTTTGGCTGCATAATTGCATCTCTCGCATATATTAAGTGTTTTGTGGTAGGAAGAGAGGGTTGTCTGTATACATGAGGCAGTTGTAACATTGCTTCAGGATACCCAGATTCACCAGCCGGACTGGAGAGTGCACCTGAAGTTGCCCTTTGGTCATGCCTGAATAGTAGGGTGAGCTGCTTAGTCGCTTGGTTGGTTCATAGGTTCATACTAGGCTATCTGCCCTAGGGCATTTATAAGCCTAGCCAGAATGTGTTTGGCTTTCGCCACCCATTTTAAATTTATTTTGCTATGCCCTTTTTCGAGGTTAGTATACTGTGCCTCTGTCTAACAGTGACACAGAAGTGATACCCGGGGTAAACCTATGATCTCCCATCCACTCATCAAGATTCCTCTTGAAGAGAGTCAATGAGGGACTCTGCCTAACCTGGACTGGGATTTTATTCCAGAGTAAAGGGAGCCTCTGGGTTATGAATCTGTCCCTCCAGCATGTCCTATTTATTTCAGTGCTGAGGTTCAAGTCTCTCGAGCGTGTAGCTCAATGGGATTTGGATTTTCTGAGGTGCAGCATGTCCATTAATTCCGGGTTGGACATGGCTTTATACGTCAGGCACAGATCGCCTCTGAACAGGTGGTATGCCACTGGGTAGAGCTGGAGTTTCTTTAACCAGGCAGCATATGGCATCTGTTTGAGCCCTTTGATCCTCTTGGTGAGGTACTTTTGGGGTCTTTCCAGTTGCTGCAGGTGTCTGGTAAGGTACATCCCAAAAGGGGCATTGTACTCAATTATGGGCCTGATGAGGGTGAGTAAAGAGGCACGATGACCTCCCCTGATCTAGATGTGAATCCCTTCATGATTAGGTGGGCTATATAAAATGTTTTTCTAACCGCTTTGGCCACGTGGTTGTCAAATGAGAGATTGCTATCAACTTGGGTCCCCAGGTCCCTAATTACTTCTTCTGTACTTAATGGATTACCACCTATGTGGTAATTTGTGGGCACTTTGTTTTTGCCAAAGGGGATGACTGTACACTTTTTGGCATTTAGCTTGAGGCCATGGCTCTGGCACCAGTTGTCTGTTTCTATGAGGTCCTTTTGGAGGATGCTTGTGTTGGCTGGAGAGTCGATTGTGGTGCCCAGTTTACAGTTATCTGTGAACTTGGTCAGCCACAGTCCTTCCATGTTGGCCTGTACCTCCGAGAAATATATACTGAACAAGAGTGGTCCCAGGACTGAGCCTTGTGGGACACCACTTGTAACTGGTTTGGAGTCTGACATGGCTCCAGCAATTCTAACCATGTGGGTTCTGTCCTTGAGCCAGTTTGCAATCCATCTAGTGACATAGGGGTTTATATTTAAGCTGGTGAGCTTATCTATAATGCCCGAGTGGGGTATTGTATCGAAGGCTTTTGCGAGGTCCAGGTAGGCTGTGTGGACCACCTTCCCCTTGTCAATGGCCTTGGTGACTGTTTCAAAGAAATCAACCAGGTTTAAGAGGCAGGATCTGCCCTTAACAGAGCCGAGCTGGGTAGGATCCAGTGTCTGTAGGTCCCCAATATCTTTATTTATGAGGTCCATGATGATCCTTTCCATAGCTTTGCAGACCAAGCTAGTCAGGCTTATGGGGCAATAGTTTCCAGGATCCGTTGAGGCACCACCTTTATGGAGAGGGACCACTGTTGCTGTACGCCACTCTTTGGGCACATATCCTGTAGTAAGGCTGAGATTGAACAGTAGTTTTATGTTTGGGTTTAGCTCTTCTTGGAGTTCATGTAGAACGCAGCTCGGGACACCGTCTGGTCCCATTGATGCTGTGTTTTTGCTTTGGAGAGGCGGCTCTTAACTGAGCATCTGAGATGTCAGGGGCAGCACTCTGCTGGGATAGATATTTGCCCTTTTGGTGGGGAGGGGAGAAGTTTGCGCTGAACCTGTCAGCTAGGATGTTGGCAATGTCTGTGGGTTCTGTGTATTTTTGTCATTTTGGACTAATTCTGAGCATATCTGGGAATTACCACCCAGGTTCCTAACATAACTAAAGAAAGCCTTGTGATTATCCTTAGTGTCCTGTGCAATTTTTCTCTCGAAGCTGGCCTTAGACAATTTTATGAGTGCCCATAGTTTTTGCTAATACTGATCAGTGATGCCTTCCCTTTTGGGATTTTGCTCTATCATTTAGTAGCTTCCTCCTTCTATTGTATAGTGTGTTTATGGCTGGGGTCCACCAGACAGGACGCCTGCCTTTGGAGGATTGGGTCTTGGTTTTATATGGGATCGCATGATCCATGCATTCCTGAAGGTGTTCATAGAATGCGTTTATAAAGGATTCTGCGGTCTGGGCGTATTTTCCACAGGCCGGGGCTTTGAAGGTTTCCACCTTGGTTTTGAGGAGTGTGAAATTTGCTTTAGAGAAGTTTTCACTGTGGTTTTCTGGGCAGGGAGTGGGGTCGGGATGTGAATATCCAGTGAGATTAGTTTATGGTCTGATCTTACCAGTGAGGGATACACTTCTGGTCTGGAGCATAGAGTCCCCATGTTGGTGATGATCAGGTCCAGTATGTTTTCCCCTCTTGTGGGAGTGGTAACAAGTTGTTCCATAGCATTTGAGTTTATAAATTCTAGGAACCTTTGGGCTAGGGTGTTGGAGCTACAGTAATGCTCCCAGTCTATGTTTGGGTAGTTGAAGTCGCCCAATATAATGGTGCTTGGAGAGACCTTCATATGTTCCAGTGTTCTCAGGAAGGCCGAGTGGGGTTCCTGGGTTTGGGAGGGTGGTCTGTAGCAGGCTATAAACTGGAAGGCAGTTTTACCCACTGTTAGTTGCACATGGATAGTCTCTGATGCTTCGTGCTTTGCCACCAACCTGGAGGTGTGGGTATCTTTGATGAATATCGATACTCCCCCTCCTTTTGTGGTTCAGTCCAAGTTTTGGGGCCAAAAAGCATGGTATGAGGTATAACCTGGTAGTGCTGGGGTGCTCTCGGGAGCCCTGAACCAGGTTTCTGTTACTGCACAGATATCGATGTTTTCCATGCTAAGGAGAGTTTCGAGTGCGTGCATCTTGAGGTTTAGACTTCTGGCGTTGAGTAGCATTACTCTTAGTTTCTTATCCCTTGTGATACCTATGGAGGTGGGTTTGTCTTTTGAGCCTTGCCTAAAAAAGGCACTATGGGGGTAGCAAGAGCCTTTGCCAATATCCGAAAGCCCAGGGGTGACAGGTGCAAGCCGTCCCTAGCGAAGCATCATGGCTTGTCGAGCATATCATCCCAAGCTGACAGGCATTGGATCCCCTTTGAATGACACCAGTACTGGTGAGTGGTGAATAAAGAGCCTTGCCCTACTGGGCAATCAGTGTCAGGGTATATTAGTGCTTGCTATTAGGTCTGAGCAAGTGCTGGGCTGTAAGATGTTTTTTTGAGTGCTTAGGTTGAGAGTTAGACTAGTTTCAAGGGAAAAACTGAAGAGGAGACTTAGTGAAGCTGGGAATATTTAACCATAGCTAACCGGCACTGCCCGGTCTGCAAAACCGTGCAAAAGCTGTTTTTATAGTAGGGAAATGAAAGAGATAGAAATTAGCCCAAAATGGCCAATAAACTACTAACTTCTGGGCTGGAACCACTCCTCCAGGGACAGATAAGTTGGTCAAAGCTCCCCTCTCTCACAGGTGAACAGAGAAACTTCCTTCTATCCAAGTAAGGTATGGGCAACTCAGAAACTGGTATCACAGCCCTGAATTCAGCACTAGCCTGAAAACTGGACTATACTAGCTTAGAAATGCGGGAAACAAGGAATATTTTTGTTGTTTTTTTTTTTTGTTGTTTTCTTGAAAAGATAAGGCAAAAACAGTAAAAAAATACACTTAAAACAGCTTTAAATGACTACAAATGATCAGAAAAGGCTATTGCACTTTAGTATGTAGCCTACAACAGTTAATTATTTAAACAAAAAACAACTTTTTAAAAGTGCAGGCAGTCAAATAAGTACAATATGTGAAAAAAAAACAAGCTTTTAAATCACAATAAACATTGGAAAATCTGAAAACAGTGAAGTACAGCAAGAAAGTACAGAAAACTGATACTTAATCACTCCAAAGTCTCTTTCCTAAGCTAGAAGGCTTTTATCAGTTTAAGGCTTTATAGTGCTACCCAGTAGGTTAGTTACAGGAAAGATGGGAAACAAGTGCAGATGTGGTCTTTTAAACCAAAAAGTTGAAAGAGATGGACAAGCTGTCCAAATGGTCAATAAACTAAAATTTCTGGGTATGGGAAATCTATTCCAGAGAATGGGCAGTCTCTGGCTTATGAACCTGTCCCTCCAGCATGTTTTGTCGATTGTGGTAATGAGGTTGAGGTCTCTGGAGTGTGTGGTGCAGAGGAATTGGGATTTCTTTAGATGTAGCATTTCTAACAGAGCTGGGTCAGACATGGCTTTGTAAGTCAAGCAGAGATTGCCTCTTAGTAGACGATATGAGACAGAGAATAGCTGGAGCTTTTTGAGTCTGTCCATGTAGGACACGTGTTTAAGGCCTAGGATCCTCTTTGTGAGGTACTTTTGTGGCCTTTCCAGCTGTTACATGTGTCCAGTGAGGTACATGCCAAGTGGGGCATTATACTCAATGAATGGCCTAATGAGGGAAGAGTAGAACGACATGACGACCTCTTTTTTCCTGGATGCAAAACCCTTGGTAATGAGCTGTGCCACATAGAAAGACTTTCTGACCACAGTGGCAATGTGGTGGTCGAAGAAGAGGTTGCTGTCAACCTGTGTCCCCAGATCTCTTATAACGCTTCCAGTGTTCAGTGGGCTCCCATCGATGTAGTAATTAGTGGGAACTGAGTTTTTTCCATAAGTGATGATGACACATTTTTTGGTATTAAGTTTATCAGGACAGTGCATATCACCAGTTTTTTTCTGTGTTCATTGCCTGTCAGACCCCTGCCCATGTTGACAATTCCTAACTGTTGATAATAACATGTCAACCACTCTCTGCCTCCCTGATTGACTTCTTGTCTTTCCACCATCTTCCATGCATTTTGCATATTACTGTGACATGTACACTTGACTTATGCTTGCTTGTCCTGATACTGCTGACAGTGGCAGTATATATTGGTGTGCACATGTGACAGATGGGCTTTACAGTTGTAGATACACACTTGTATGGTGAGACTGTGGCCATAACACCAGTGTGTTTGCATTCACATATCTCCTCATATAGGCTGTATCACTATATACTTTGTCCCTCCCTACATTCTATGTATAGTGCTGCATGTTTGATATCTGTGTCACACATGCAGGATTACCTATATTTCTCTGCTGATGACTGCACTATACTACTGCAGACATGATTCCAACATATTACCATTTAGATATGTGAATATGCATAATTGTCTTTTTCCATCCTGTTTGTTCAGATACACTCATGGTTGCTGTCATGCATACTTGGCAACATACCTCTGTCAGTGGTCTCATATATCACAGAGTAGGGAACATTCAATCACAGTATGTCCCTGATGTGATTAGTGTGTTTACCCTATCAGAGCAGTCTGGCTACCTATATTTCCACCTTACAATGTCATTGCTGCATTGCTTCCTGACAATATGTCTGGCTTATAACTACTGATCTATGTCTGCCAGCTGTGTACCATGTGCACTTATCTTTTTGCATACAATATATGTTTGTATGATAGCAGTGGGTATATGCCATACATAAAATTGCCTGTGTGTGGCATAGGTACACATATAGTAGTGCCTCTTGTTTGGTGTTAGGGGCCCTGACCATGCCAGGATTGCCACTTCATGGTGCACTGCAAACTCCTCCTGCACACGTGTCATGTCATAACTCATAATTGGAAAGCAGACTTTGCAGGGCTGCTTCTGCTCAGTCATACAACTGCAGCCTACATCACCTGTACTGTGCCTGTACCTAACCTGTGTCCTCCTGATCTACTGGTGGTATCTAAGGTATGTACCATGTGCACTTATCTTTTTGCATAAAATATATGTTTGTATGATAGCAGTGGGTATATGCCATACATAAAATTGCCTGTGTGTGGCATAGGTACACATATAGTAGTGCTTCTTGTTTGGTGTTAGGGGACCTGACCATGCCAGGATTGCCACTTCATGGTGCACTGCAAACTCCTCCTGTACATGTGTCATGTCATAACTCATAATTGGAAAGCAGACTTTGCAGGGCTGCTTCTGCTCAGTCATACAACTGCAGCCTACATCACCTGTACTGTGCCTGTACCTAACCTGTGTCCTCCTGATCTACTGGTGGTATCTAAGGTTCTTCTCACTTAGTCATCTGGGGTTCTTATTGTAATTCACTAACACTACAAGCTGGCAGGACACTATGTCTAGCAAAATGGTACACACAGTGACCATTTGCACAGCTTTCTGTTGTGTATACTACAGTGTACATCCTGGCAGTATCCAGGTACCTGAATCAGGCTATCAGCATACTATGTAAATGCAGGCTCAACAATATTTCCCAGTATGATGTGTGATCTATTTTATGCCTCTACAACAGCTGTGAATTAATTTTGTTTGCCTGTTATTAGCCATGACTCCAATGGACAGCCACTGTTACTTGCTTGTACAAACCTCAGTGCAACTTTCTCTACAAGGCTAACTATAGCACCCCTTTTAGTTATAAAACTACTGACCTTCTACACCAGGGCTTTTTTATTGGTATGTAAGTGCAATGTATTGCACTGAGAACATGATTGTGATTGGCATAGAATCATTTCCTGGCAGTTTGACATTCCTGCACTCTGCTTGGGAATCCAAATATATTCTCATGTTTTGTGCCACACAACTGCCAGAAGCTTTCTTTGTATGCAACATGCAGCTGTCTGAAACACTCCTACATTATCACAGATATAGTACTGGAATTTTCTAGAGGCCAGTATGTCAAGTAATAGACAAGCCTTGATTTCTAGTGGGATAGGCTTTACTTGCAGACCATATGTTGCTATGCTAGATGCACAAATTCCACAGATAGTGTGCACCTGCTTGCTGTTCAGCCTGTAGCCATCTGTAAATTCCTGGTCTGAGAGCTGGCATAACTGAAGCCTAGCCTGCTACCTTGTAGGACATCCTCTGGCCATTAGCAGTTGCAATTTATCTTCTTCATGTCTTACAGCATCAGCATCTTTATCTGCAGGACTGCCTCTGCACCAGACTGTGGTATTCCTGTCATTTCACACCCCTTTAATTAATACTCTTTTTTTCCACTCCATGACCTTTCCCTGACAACTAATTTTGGCAACATTCATTGGCATACTGGGTACATGTACTGCTGTGGATTCAAGCATAGACCCACGACTGTCACTCTTTTGGTATATTGCTTTTGTATTAGAATGCACACCTAACTCTTTCTTTTCTGGAATTGACTGCACTGCCTTTGGCATTCTTCTCAATCACTGTCTTGTATTTTGTCTCCAGCTTTCTTTTGGAATTCAGCCTGTGGTCTGGCATATCTCTGTTTCTCCGAGGATACAGTTTGGGAATACTGCGATTGCCCTAATGTAATGAACATGTTGTTTATGCTGTTTAAGGTGAAAAAATGCAGGGGGCAAGCCCCCCTGCACTCTTTACATGGGACAAAACTCGCATCCTCAAACTGTACTGTATGCAAATTTGGACAAGAGGGAGAAAATGCTAACAATGGTTCAAAGTGACTTTAACACTCCTGTAGCATAGTATATTTTACTCTGCATTTCTTTGCCAGAAATGCCTAAGTGGACAAGACCCATTTCCATGAAGGCAAGGGAAGAAAAGTTCCAAACAAAATACAACTACTGATAAAAATACAAATGATAAGAATACATATCATACTACATAATTTTTTTTCATACCTACAAAACATTATGCAGTAGAAAAAATAAGTAGTTATTCCAAAACCTTGTAAAATTTCAGAATTTCAGAAGTCTTTTTAGAAGATCAGTGCTCTGCATTTAAACTTTGGATCAATACTTGTTAATGTACCAATATTAGTAGAAATGAAGGAGAATGAAGGCTGACCTGAGAGGTTAGATAGTGATGGAGTGGGAGATAAATACTGCCAATTAGAGTAGGATGGGGGATTAAAAGGGGTACAGGTGGGGTTTTAGGTAGTTTGGAGGTAGACAGGAGGTGGGGATGCAACATTGTTACAGAGTAGTAATATAGATTTAAGAGAGAATGTCTGTTAGAGACTGAGTTCAGAAGACCTGGTTAAAATGCAGGCTACATAAGAATTTTAGGAATGAGCCGATAGGAGAGTTGGTGAATAAAAGACGAAAAAGGGGAAATATTAATGAAGAGAAGGTCACAGCAATAGAGAAGGGTGAAACTGAGAGTAGCTAGGCTACCAACAATTAGCACCTTGCATATAAAATATTTAAAAGGCTAAGGGTGGAAATATTTTTTCTTAACCTGAGATTGATCAGGAATATCGACATGTGCTCAGCTAGCACTGCTTAACTTGTGATTTGAAGGATTTTATGTTGTTAACTAGAATGGAATTTTATATTTTTGAGATACTGTTTGGATACAATGAGTAACCCACTTAAACTAATTAGTTTAGTTATAGTTGTTAGCTGATTATCAACTTATTGTAGCTGTCCATTTAGGGAGTAGTGCTGAATGATATGTAATGCTGCACAGTGTTCCATCTTCTAGATAAGCTTGAAGAGTGTAAATTGTTGGGAAAAAACAAGAGAGCATGGCAACTCAAGCCAGCTAGGATGTTTGAGAGCTAGGCAGTGGTAAGTTTTGTAATGATAATTTGCTGTGAGTTTTGCAACGTTAATGTTATCATTGTTCCAGTTTAACTTTATGAGAGCAGTTCAGTTTGATGAACACTGAAGGGATGTGTAGAACTGATGGAAGCAGATAACTTATGGCTATGCTTTTTTTTTTTTCTCTATTAATGAAGTAAAGTTTTGTCCTATAAAGAGAGCCCAGTTTTTTTTTTGATTGCTTGAAGTATATGTTGGTCTGATTTCATCTATGAGTACAACTAGAACTTTAATACATGGTAATACTTCTGTTTCTGTTATTGGCTAAGGTTATTGAGAAGAGAATTTTTTATACAGTGCTGTTCTGTAGTGAAGATAATAATGTATATACAGTTATATTACCATAATTGTGCGCACACATGCACGCACTCACGTGTGCGGGTGCACACACACACACACACACATACACACACACACAAACCTATGCTGTATGGACATAGGACAGTTATATAAGAACTTAATTCTGCTAACCAACTATTTTCATGTCACATTTTTTTTCAGTCAATGGTGCTCCAGTGAATTCTCTGTTATAAAGGTATTTAATAGTGCAAGCTGGTATGCAATTGTATTACTTTGTTTCAGTCTGCGTATTTATAGAGATATTTTCTATGTAGAATGGCTCACAAGTTATTGATTGCACAATGGATAGAAAAGAAAGACATAAATAGACAGTATGCATTTTGGGCACCGGAACTAACAATAATCACTCTGCGCCTTTTTTTTTCAGGTGTTAATTCCACATAGCCACTGCTGTTATTATGAAGTTAGTTGCTGCTTCTCACCTCTGAACAAGAAAAAAAAAATCAGCATGTCACACTTACATGACAACTGTTTGGTTTGAATTAAAAAACATGTAGAAGAATTTAAAGTAATATCTGCTGTTAATCGGGACATTGGGAAGTATGACCAAGGAGTTAATGTAAATCCTGAGTGAAACTTTATATCAGATAATATATACATTATCAGGACAGTCTTCTCTACAAACCCAGAGGTTGATCGGCATTACTGACTGAAGCATTAGATGAACAACTTCAGAAAATCATAAAATTATGTGAGTAGGGGGTACAGAAGCAAACATTAGAATTGCTCAGGCTGTTGCAGAGGGAATAATTAAGTCTACCTCACCTGATCTGCAAAAAAAAAAAAAAACAGTACTTCACTCTATTTCTTTCTTAATTGGTGCTGGTGCTTTTTATACCTAATAAGGATAATAAGTGAAAAAATATTAAGTTAACAAGAAGCATCCTTGTTAACTGTCATGTTGCTAGACATGATTTCTTCAGCAAAATAGATGACTCTTGTACTAATGAGCATATGCGTCCAGACCTTGTTAAAAGTTAAATAAAACAGTAGCTAATCTGCTTCTTTTATCTGAATGGGCTATGGAAATCAGTGCAGTAAAACAAGTTTCACTGACTTGTCTATGTGGTCCATAAGACAAAAGGTAAATAATTGTAGTTCTGGTATGCACTATCTAAGGCAGTTTGCTACTTCTACAAGTTGCATATAAAGGCAAAGCATCACTATTAATGAAGGTCCAAAAATGATCTAAAAAATTAAGACAAAAAAGTTAACCAACTAAGACAATGGTAATGCATCAATCTGCAATTCTGGTGAACCAGGACTGACTAGTAACCTGGGAGGCTATAGTACTGGTGAAGGTCAGTTGCACAGTATGTAATTAGGCTCACTTTTACCTAATCTAGGAGTTACTGGCAAGTGGAGAGGATGAATGATATAGAAAATGCCTCTTTCCATCTACCATGTGCCCTTCCTTTTGTATCATTTGTCATTTTGTGTTTGTAGACCGCTACTAATCACATTCTTACATACAGCTGGCTGCCATGTCTTGCTTCTACCATATGCCTCATCAACATTCCCTCCAAAATTTGCATTTTAAATAGTCTAACACCCAAGAAAGATATCAGCGACCACCCCATATGATCATCATGATCTCACAACCTATTTAATATGTGATTCCCACCTGCTCTCTTTTGTCTCTGTTTAATGAGTTACATTGGAAGATGAGCTGGAGGTCATTGTTCCAACACTCATATCACTGACTTTTCATCTAGCTTCTGTAGATGCATGGACACGAGTACATAACACAACAAGCTTTTGGGTATACTGTGTGAGACATGACACCTCCTTCATAAACAAGTACCATAATCTGCCTGCTGTGAAAATATCACTAATACACTGTACAGGTTATTCATTATGAGCATTTGTCACTTTCAGTGCTGATCTGTGTAGTAATTTATCTACAGTTTGTAGGGGGGTTGTACACATATACAATGTTCATACTACAGTGCAGATAAAGGTCAATTACTCTTCTGATGCATCAGTATTGACATTTCAAATCCAACACACACACACACACACACACACACACACACACACACACACACACACACACACACACACACAGACACACACACATACACACACCCATACCCACACATATACACACACCCATACCCACACACACATGCACACGCACACAAAGACACACACACACACACACACACATATACACACACCCATACCCACACACACAAACACAAACACACCATTACTTGCATCTGTACAGTACATGCCATACTATATATATCAGACTTCACAATGGAAATGTACACGTAGCCAGCATAATGAGTCTGTATGTGACTCTGTGTACTAGTGTAAGCAAAATATATCCCCGAAAGAACCCATCTTGCATCTGCTCACAACTCGCAAGTGAGTTGCATGCAGATACTTTATTCTCTGCATCCACATATGCATGAGCATATATAGTTCTAAGACAGTTATTTATATTTAATGATTCTTTATAACATCCTCTAAAAGATACAGTGCATCATAGAACAATCCGTATGCATAATATCTGTGTAACATTTTCATATGTGTAGACATGTAAGGGTCATCACCCACCTATTTGATTATACTTTAATATCATATATAAATATATAACTTCAAAGGCAAATGTTCAGGTTATAGAAAGCTGTCTACTATCTATCTGTTGCACTATAATTTAGGATATTCCCTCTGAATATAAAACTTATTGAGGTCAGGCTACATCCACTGTGTTACTGTATTGTTTTCCCATCATTGCGATAACCCCAGTAACATTAATTGGTGTCATTGTTGATAAATAAATAAAACAATTGATCAATATATAAATAAATATCTACAGATGTTGAAAAAATATACCTTTTAAAAGATCTCAAGTGCTAGAAAGCATGGAAGTATAATCTGTATTTATAAAATGATGCAGCTATTGTTAACAGAAGTTCTTTCACTTCATAGGAAACGTGGTTGAAAGCAAAAAAACCTGGACCCAAAATTTGAATTTATTCTTCATTTCAAGTGGATTAAGTCAAGTAGCATGAAAAAAATCTGCTATATTCTTGTATATCACTATGAAAGAAGCCTTAAAGCTATTTAATATTTACATTTTTTGAACTGCAGGAAGACAAAATGACATGTCAGAAATATGGCAATCATTTTAAGTCTTAAAATACATTGCCATCTACTCATCATTTAATCTGTAAAAGAGCACAACGTCCTATGTGGACTGCACATAATCATCTTACTGAGCTAAAGAACACAGCCAAAGACCATGAACTGACTTATACGATTCGTTAATAAGAGAGAAAATAGCTCACAGTATAAGAAATGATCCAACAAACTGCAGGCTATTAAAAGGCACATGACTGTCCTTATCTAAAGCTTTTAATGTGTGGACAGCAAATGAGATTATTAGCACACAAATATAAGAAATAAATAAAATTATGTGATAAAACAAGCATGGGTCAAACTTGAGTGAAACAAAATAAATGAGAAATAAAATGACGGTGAATTGCAAAATTAATACATAAATATAGAGCCACATGACAGTGTATTGTAGTAGTAATGAGGACTATATGGAAATATTGTTCATCTCATACTCAAGCCTTGTGTACTAGGTGTGGTTATAAGTATTAAAGATGCAACATCTTATCTTAATACATTTTTGCAGAATCTGTACTGGAAAGGCATTTTTTCAAAGATGTGGAAAAGAAAGGATGGGTTCAGTTAGAAAAATGACCATGTTGTTGAACAAAGACATGAAAAGAAGGCATTTGTTGTTGCTATTCACATGAAAACAGCCGATGCAATGAAGTCTACCAATGTTTCAAAAACGCATAGATGAGAATGCCAGTCAGACAGATAAAAAGAAATGGTGAGAATTACTGAGCACAGTGTTGTGTTTGTAGCTGGCATTGGCAATGGTTAATATTTTCCTAAGATACTTTTGATGCACTGAAGCAATTAAGAGCACAAAATATAGCTCTGCATAATTCGATACATTATACCTTCAGGTTGAAGACATTGGTTCAAAAGTAACTGACATGAATATAAAGATAAAAAGTACAAAAATCATTTTTCAGTTTCATAATTGTGGCATTATTTAGCTTGAAAGAAGCTAAAATCACAAAAAGTGTAAATTCACAAAATATTTACATAAGATTTTTCACCATCACAGAAATAGCAATATTCTTATTTGCTATTTATTTTAAAGCTTGAGCTCAACAAAAACATTACCTAAAATAAACCCTGATGTTATTGCAATTATATTTGATACCAGAAATGTTCCTGTAGTTTTCAATACTATGATACAGCAAGAACTGACATTATAGGTAGCAATAAGAAGCAGAGATAAAAGAATGGATGAATAAGTCATGAAGGTAGGCAAGATTTGCATTTATGTTGACGCACAGGATCTGAATAAAGAATTAAAGCAGAGACATACGAATGCTAAATGTTAAATTCTTTCGAGTACTAAATCAAAAGCAGGGTTTCTTTCAGATAAAGATAGATTAGTAAATCTTAAATGTGTGTATATTTAGCATATCATTAGGAAGGGATTTCAGTTGAGCATTTCATCTGTTCTAGAGATGTTCCAAAGATCTAGTGCGTGGGTTATCAAAGGCTTAAAAGATTGTATAAACATAACTAAACTACATCTGTGGGGACAGACACAAGAAGATCATGATGAGAGACAAATACAACTGCTAACTTAATTAATTTCAATTTAAATGAAATAAAATGCAAAATAAAATGTCAGGCTTGAAATATATGAGTCATTATCTAACGTCAAAGTGATGAAGGAGGATGCAAACAAAATCAAATCAATTGTGTAGATGTGTAGGCCAAAAGACAAGTAGATATTACAGACGCTTCCAGTAATGAAGTAGTACTTTGTAAAAGTGGTATGTCTGAGATTACTACATCTCTAAGAAAGCTGTTAGAGCAATACGTAGGCTGGGAATGAATATATGACCAGGATACATTTTAAAAGGCTTATGAAGCTAGTTACCAATGTTACAATGTTGCAGCATGTTGTGAATGAGCCAGTTATGTTGCAACAATAGTGCAAAAATTATGACCTTAGGAGAGAACATGTACGTTGCCTAGGTGTTAAAATTATTTGCATCTGCACAAATGCTGTACTCATATAGAAAAGCAGCTGTTACTAATTGTGCATGAATGTGAGAATTTCAATGAAAAAGCCTATTGCAAAGAAGTTCAAGAGGAAACAGAACACGGTCCCTTGTAAACCATATTCAGAAAGTCTTTGTACAATGCAGCTTGTGATTGCAGAGTATTTTACTAGGTCTATAGAATCTATAGAAGGATGATTGAATGTAAAATACAGGCTAGACATGGAATTACACATAGCAAATATGTTAAATCACTATATTTGCTGGAGTAGCTTAGAAGAAGCATTAGAATTCTGCAGTTATCAGTAACAGATTTAAAAGTAAAATAATTTTAGAAATGGGTTATTGCTGACTCAGAAATTATGTTACAAAAATATTTTGGAATGAAAGGATGGTATGAGCAAAAGCCATTAGTGTGGAAAGAAGTTCAGTCTTATTTTATGGCAAAGAAGAAGGTCAAAGCTGCCAAAATTAATTCCTAGTCAACTGAGATGACCCATGCTTACGACGATGCATGAATCAGCTCTGTATATAGTAAAAGGCAAAAAAGAGCAAGATGTATAATGTATTGTCCGTGAATGTTGAAAAGAATGTGATGAGCAGTACAATATTAAGTTACCTGGGTGCATACCACAGCAATCTAGAGGAAGCATAACTGTATATCTATACAAGTACTTCTAGGAAGCATAGTGGGAACAGATTGGTTTCATTGCAAAGAAACACTGTATCCTATACATGTAGATTGGGTCTATATTGGATGAACGAACTTTCAAAAGTTTGACTGTCATATGATCGGCACCATATGATTAAATCTTTGAAAGTTACGACATTTTAACAGAGATCTTCATACAGCACGGAATGGGAAGATTTCCCTTTTCTGCACTGTAATGTGATCTCAGAGTTAGTATATTTAAAGGGGGTGGGTCTGGGAGGTGCAGGGGTGCTTGCCCCCCTGCTTTAAATATTCAGGTAGGTTATTTGTATATATATTTTTTTTTTATTAGATGTACGTACTTTTAAAAGTCCGATCATATGGTGTTGACCATATGACAGTCAAACTTTTAAAAGTTTGATTATTTAATATCAACCCTGTACATTATGGTTCTTAATTCAAAATAAAGAAGCTAACATGCACAGCTGCATGAATGATTTACATATTAAAGTTTATATTGTTGAGTCATTGGGTATATGATTCTGTCATATTTTACAAGGGTCTTCAATACAAAGACTTAGAATATCTTGCATTGTTTTCACAATAGCATATACCCTGACAGGCTTTACTGCTTGCTTAAAACATGCAGAACAGTGCATTAAGGGTCTGCATAATTTATTGATATGATTAGTATTGGGTGTGTGCTGTTCTCACTGATATACATATTTGGTCCTTTAATTTGGTTTATTTTACAGTCCATTACATGAAATATTTTCCTTTTTACATGTTGATGCTCTACCATACTGAGTGTATGGATAGTATAGTGAAGACAATATTAACGACCTTCGATTTTTAACAGATAGGAGTTACTGTTAAGTTATGTCTTGGATTATTTTTGATTTTAGAAATTTCAGTAGATTGTACCTTGTTTATTTTGAGGGATGGTATAGACCTAGTGGTGCTGTGACTGATTCATTGCTGCAGATTTTTAATTTATTTCTGACATATAGTTGTAAATTAAGAATGCTTATTTTTTTTAAAGAAGAAGACTGTTTTTTATTAAAGTTACTAAATGGTTGACAGAACTTAAAGGCCATTCAAAAGCATATGGTGGGAGCAGTAGAGACGATGACCTCTGTTTCTTTGTTAAAGTAGTCATTTTGTACTATGTGTATAAATGAAGTGAGTTTCATGTAAAGTAAAAGGTCTCCTTGTTTTGGCTAAGTGTAATCTATTCTTTTGTCTTTTATATAAGTCTTAATAATTAATATGTGTTCAAGAAATACACGTTGTGGAATCACTGGAATATAATAGATAGAGCAATGAGGTACATTTTAAGTTGTGGCTGGTATTTCTTGTTCCATCTCAGGGATAGCAATTTTAGCTAAGAAGCCTACTTTAAATCTCATCTCAGACTTTGATCTCTTTGGAAATCATTACTGCATTACTTTTTTGATCCATCTTTAAGACATCCCATTTTAATGTTAATGTTTATATTTATTGCAGAGATCGTCTTTATGCTAGGGGCCTTTTTTCCAGTTATTCCAAAGCCATCTTATAGGTTCATAGGTGTGTATTAGGCTAATGGCCCTATAGCTTTTACAAGCCTAGCCCATAGAAGTGCCCTGGCATTGTACCAACTGACATTAGTTTCCAGTGCTTCTCTCAAGTAGAACCACTGGAGTGATCCCAGGGGTGAACTTTCTATTTCCCATCTACTCATCAAGATTTCTCTTGAAGAGGGCCAGTGAGGTGCTCTGCTTGATATGTATGGGAAGTCTATTCCAGAGCATGGGCAGTCCCTGGGTTATGAACCTGTCCCTCCAGCATGTTCTGTTGATTGTAGTAATGAGGTTGAGGTCTCTGGAGCGTGTGATGCGGAGGGATTGGAATTTCTTTAGATGTAGCATTTCTAACAGAGCTGGGTCAGACATGGCTTTGTAGGTCAAACAGAGATTGCCTCTTAGTAGACAATATGAGACAGAGAATAGCTGCAGTTTTTTGAGTCTGTCCATGTAGGACATGTGTTTAAGGCCTAGAATCCTCCTCTTCTTTAGATTATGATTGGTGAAACCAATCTATTTTCTGACCCCAAGAAACAGATTATATGTTTTTTGCCCACCGCTCTCTCTCTCTCTCCCTTGAAAGAGCTCCTGTATCTCATGATATCTTCTGAATTGTAAGAACTATGAATGTTATTATATCCATTTTTGAGAAGATTTATTTTTTCCTATCCACGCAAGTCATGGTTGAGGACTGATTTTCTTCTTATTTCTCAGTCTTTAAACAGTTAGGTATCAATCATACTCCAAAATCCTTCCCTGATTAGGTACATAGGTGACCACTAGGCATGTAGTCCAGGAGAACAATGATGAGCCCAGCCCAAATTCCCAATAGTCCCAAAACAATGCCTGGTCAAGTGACTGGCTCAAGGTCACACAACAGGCAAATTAAGAACGAAGGAATCAAACCATGTTCCATAGGCGGTAGCTCATTAAAAGCTTAGCCTAGTCTTAATCATATGTGCCACCTATCAGATTCTGCAATTTAGAAGTATGTTGGATTTTAAAGTTTTGTCAGGCCAGCAATAATATCTGCTCTGTGAGAAATTGATGATACATGACAGTAAAAGACATGATCTGGAAGATATTACTAAATATCATTTTTTAAGAATTTGACAACATAAAATGCAGAATGAATATCTTGACAAGAAAATGTAATCCTTTCTGATGATTCTATATGACTTGGAAATGTGATGTCATGAGAACCTACATAATTTTTGAATCCAAGAAAACTTGAAGAAGAGTGCTATCACATTTTTGCATAATTGACTTTTTGTTCTGCTACATAAAGATTTCAATTATCTACAAGCAGAAAGGAAGCAGAGATTTATTTGTGTAAAATTAAATGCTCTGGGAATGGGAGTGGTTACAGCGTAAGGTGAAAAAGGATCTATAAGGTATTGCAAGCATGAATGTCAAGACCTCTGTTATATGACTGGGCTTATATACTTTTGAATATGATTACTCCTGTCTGGTCATTGAACAAATGAAAAAGTTAAAACCAGTATGGATGCACTTGAAGGAAAAGGAATTAAGGCAATTACACATTATTATTACTACTGGATAAGGAATATTTGATCATAAAGAACATGATATTATTGAAGAGGTCTTGAAGAAGGTATAGGTGCTTTCTGGCCTAAAAGAAATCAAAGTCGGCCTTAATCCTAAGAAAGTCATACATTGTCTATACCAAATACTGCTGCAAAACACATGGTCCCTAAAACACTTAGCCTAATGAAATAAGGTGGGGGTGGGGTGATTCTCGGTTGACTGCCCATTTCATTACTTCACCTGATCTATAATTTGCCCTCATTTGAAGGTGTGTGATCACCACAATGCATGTGTGTCATTCTCTCTTAGTATATGTTGATATTTAATATAGATAGGCAGATATATAGATAGATGCACACACACACACACACACACATATATATATATATATATATATATATATATATATATATATATATATATATATATATAGATATATTTATTTATTTATTTATTCCATATATATATATATATATATATATATATATATATATATATATATATATATATGTATATATGGATTCACTTCAGAATCATGAAATTCTGAAACATCGAATGTCATATGATCGATGTTTCTGAATATCGAAATTCTGAAAAAAAATCCAAAATAAATAAAAGAAAATACTGTTTAAATATTTCTGCGGGGGGGGGGGTTAAGCCCCCCTTCATCCCCCATACCCCTGCTACTTAAATATACCAACTCCAAGATCGCACTACAGTGAGAAAAAGGGAAATCTCCTGTTCCAGGCTCTATGCAGATCTTCATTCATAATTTTGACATTCTAAAACTTCGATCATATGGTCTTGACCATATGAATTTCGAGGTTTTAGGATTTTGAGATTCTGAAGGGAACCCAGATAGATAGAGGTACAGCTATGTATATAGGTATAGATATATAGATATATATGTGTGTGTGTGTGTGTGTGTGTGTGTGTGTGTGTGTGTGTGTGTGTGTGTGTGTGTGTGTATGTATGTGTGTGTGTGCGTGTGTGAGAGACTATAGATATAGATACCTGATATGCAGTGGAAGCGAGTTACTTTGACATGAAATATGTTTTTTGAGGAAACATATGGACCACTGTATCCTTGGCGGAAGACTGTCTTCGATATTAATATATAGCTAAATTTCATTCATATTTGAGTGGAGAGCAAACTGGCTAGTCACAGTTACATTTTCCCCTTTTATGTCTCTCCCTCATTTGGTTTGTTACATGTTTACCTAGAGGTTTGCTGGATGGCATTCTGACTAATGAAAGGTGAGCAGTCCTGGAAGTCACTGGCAGGTCTGCTGCATGATAACTTTAAAGACTTTTTGTGTCACATGATATACTGATGGTCTAATACCTTGAATATATGGTCTGCTTTCTGGGTCTGAGATGTTTTTACAAGGAGTATAATATGGGTAATGGAACTTCAATTGAATATTCAATAATTCTGCTGCTCCCAGGATCTCTCCACATCCTCCTTAACCAGCCCCAGAGTAACTTGGATTGAAAATTAGGGCTGGTGAGGAGACCGAGGCACTTGGGGCAGCATCATACTGCTGCTTCTGCTGCAGCTGCTCACGGATGTCTTCTACTATACTCAAAAACCTGCACATCATGCTGCTGCAACTGCTAAGGGATGTCTTCTACTATACTCAAAAACCTGCACATGCCCAGTGGAACGCTGGAGGTAGGATGTGCAAAGTGTGTCAGTGCTCCACTGCCCTTGTCTTTCATAACGGTCTGATCCCAGCAAGGTGGCTCACCTGCCCACAGGTAGCAGTGCATGGTTATTTGTCCAGTCTCCACAAGGGAATTCAAACCATACAAGTGTGCTCTGAATGAATACTGAATGTGTACACCCCAGGATGGCCTTCCCCATCCTTCCTGTCTGTGCCATTAAGCAAAAGAACCACTAAAGGAACTTCATTTGTTTGGTCTGTAATCAGGGCTTTATACCTCAATACCACCATCAAATACTTTGAATAGTCTCAAAAAGATAAGCTTGGGATTGCAGAAAGACTTTAACAAGAATACATTTTGGAGGAAAGACAAAGAAAAGTTTAAACAATTTGCAGAATAATGTCTGCCTCCATATGCCTTCCAAGATGCCATGGATTGATTCCATTTATTTGACAAGGTACTCTGAAGAAGCTCAAACGTACGTGTCTTACCTTGTTAAAATGATAAAATATGTCCTGCCATATAATTTAATTTTGTTTGATGAACATCAGTGCAAGTTTTTACAAATATTCTGGGTATTTTGAACTTCTTCTCAAATGTATTTTTGGACATTTATATGTTTTCCTCAAATACAGTAAATAGGTATGTGACTGAAAAAATTATTAGTTTAGATTAAATGCCACTAGATCAGAGACAGGATAGTTTTGAGCAAGAAATGACTGCTGGTGATATCTCATTTAAATCACAAGACCCCTCCCAAACATTTAGATGTATGATTTGTTTATACTTTTTTCTGCTAGGCGCATTAAAGTTCTTTTTAGAATTTATCTTTCATTGTAACACATTGAAATTAAGGAGGTAATCATCAACCATTCAAAAAGAATTATAATCCAGTGGCTTTAATACATTATGATATGAAGATCCTAAGTACTTTTCTTGTAAATAGAATTAAATAAATTATTTCCTGTATAGTATACCCTTTTCATTCTGGGCAGCCAGGGTATCAATTACTAGCATTACAATTTTTGATAGTTTTTATCCAACAGTTAATTTATTCCATTTTCACTTTCTCCATTAATGAAACCAATGCATTTGATATAGTATGTGTTCCCTTTAATCAAGAAAACATTCACAATTCCTGCTTTTTTAATAATCTTATTAAACCCTTTAAAGTAACTCTTCTGTTTTCTTTATATAATATGGACTCCTTCTGTTTTTAATATGAATAATGCTGCAATAAGACAGGACTGATTATTTTTCCATGTATTTTAATTTATATATTGAGCCTCTCTTCAAAATTCTTTCTAAATATGATTTTATTTTAATATTCTAAGTTAGTTAATATTTACATTAGGATGACTGCTCCCCCTGGATCATATTATTATTCATACTGCTTCCTAAAGATTACGTCTTTGAAAATACTTCAAGTTATCAAAGAATCGTCTAAAGTTTCAGAATAATACGGTTTCAGGAATCAGTCTTGCAAGGTCTTATTTGTTTGCACTTACTAGTAATTATTCCTCTGGCATGTTTTTGGGTCTAAGGTCAATAAAAGTATTATCAGACAGTAAATATTAAACTACTCTTTACCCAACAGACTTTAGTTGTATTAGTAATAACAATAACCATTTTAAAACTTAAGAAATATCTTACAGACTTTATCAAAAGTTGGTACAATTCTCATTTTCACCTTTCATTTCTTAAGTAAATTATTAAAAGTAAATATTCAACCAAAACTCTTTTATTTCATCTTAATTCATCTCTTTTCTTAATCTTTAATTTGTTTTCATTTTCTTCATTCTGATTATCATTTTAATGTGAATCAAAAATGGCTAAACTGAATCAGTGTAAGGTGGATAATTCAAGCGCAAGTCAAGAAATATGTATACTGATAGTAGATAATAATTAATATTTTTACTTGAAGTACATATCAAACCAGTTTATTGTGGAAATATTCAGATTGTCTTGCTCCATTTATTTTCAAGTTAGTTGTATTTGAAGGCCTGCTTTATGTTTCTGCTTGCATCATAATACTTAATTGACATCTATTTGATTCAATAAAAAAAAACTTTCATTAAAAAACACAAAAAGATAAACATGCTGCCTATTTTAGATTTGTGTTTGTTTATTTTATTTTTTTTTTTAATTTGTATTTAGATAGTTCTGCTTCACTTTTTGGTTTGCATTATAATTAGTTCTTGTTTGACCATGATCTATACTTTCACATTTTCCTAACTGTTGTATAGAGTTAGCAGATTGAAGTAAGAGGAGTAGTTGGAGGTAAATTCTCCTACACAGCAACATGGTCTTTTTCTATTTGCCCCACCTACCTTCAGTCTAGCTGGAAGCATTTGCTTGGGAAAGGATAGACAGCCCACGACCTGACTAAAAGTGCTCCCAGGGACAAAATACATTGAAAACACTGAGAACTGCTCACTAGTAAATAAACCTTGCTTTGTGAATTCCTGGCACTCCACCTGGCCAACCTGTAACCAAGCAAACTAAAAAGAAAAGGTGTTTGCCAATCACTGTGTAGGAACTGCACATACCTGCTGAACTGCATCATTGCAAATCCACAACCCCACTAAAAGTGCTCCCAGGGACAAACTACATTCAACAAACTGAGAATTGCTCTCTTGTAGCTAAACCTCATGGCGCAGACTCCTGACAATCCATCTGGCCAACCTGTAACCAAAAAAAAAAAAAAAAATACTAAAAAGAAAAGGTGTATGCTGATCACTGTGTAGCTACAGTGTATACCTGCTGAACTGAAGCATTGCAAACCCATGCCCCCACTAAAACTGCTTCCAGGGACAAGATACATTTAAAACACTGAGAACTGCTCTCTAGTAGCTAAATCTTGTGACACATTTCCTGACACTCCACCTAGCCAAACCAAAAAAAAAAAAAAAACTAAAAAGAAAAGGCATCTGATGATCACTGTGTAGGAATGGAGCATACCTGCTGAACTGCATCATTGCCAACCCATGCCCCACTAAAAGTGCTTCCAGGGACAAAATACATTAAAAACACTGAGAATTGCTCTCTAGGAGCTAAATCATGTGGCACATTTCCTGACACTCCACCTGGCAAACCTGTAACCAAAAAAATAAAAAACTAAAAAGAAAAGGTGTCTGATGATCACTGTGTAGGAATAGAGCATACCTGCAGAACCGCAGCATTGCAAACCTACAACCCCCCTAAAAGTGCTCCCAAAGATAAAAGATAAATAAAACACTGATAAATGCTCTCTAGCAGCTAAACCTCACAGTGCAGATTCATGGCACACTACCTGGCCAACCTGTAACCAAAAAAACTGAAAAGAAAAGGTGTTTGCTGATCACTTTGTATCTTTGGCACATACCTGCTGAACCACAGCAATAGAAAGTAAAGTTTTCCATGTTAATCAGTTGGACTAATTAAAAAAGAGAATAGTAATGGAAAAATGTCTTGCTACCACTGAATATTTCACTAGTATGCTCTCCAAGCATGGACCCAGCTAGTGGCCTCCCTCACCCCATATCTTTAGTAGGTCATACTCTTTAAGATACTTTATTTCCCTTTGGAACATAACTTTTTTTTTTACTTCAAAATTTAACCTAATTTCTCTACTTTTTGCTGCTACCTACCTGAAAAGTTTGATATATATAAGCCCAGCTTTATACATTTACAGACAATTGGCTATATATCCAAATACAACTATAAGATATAAGTCAATACTCTATTCTGGGCCACCTGTGTATGACTATCCTTGTTTTTTGGCATTTATATGTACCTGTATGTGTTTCACTGATAGTTTGCTCCACTAGCATGGGGTTACACCAACCCCTTACAGTAAAGTCTTTCTATTTTTTTCACATTCCCATGCTATCCTGACCATTCTGAATCCCATGATCCTTTGCACCATGTAAATACTTACCTTCGATACTGCAGTCTGTCCTTTTCTATTTGCCCCAATAGCCTTCACTCTAGCTGCATGCAATCACTTTGGACAGGATAGACAGATAGATGCTATTGCATAAAATTTGCATTTTCTAATGTTTTTTCCAGAAACTGAGATTGCCATTATTACAACAGTCATTTTGTGTTGCTTGCATAGAGTTTTAATGTTATTCTAAAGTATACTACATGGGGAGCACTCTCTGTATATTTGTATACACACTCACAGAGCACCTTCCTTAAAATGGCGGTAATAGTCGAATACTACTACTAAAATACCTTGTTATCATGCAGTGTCTTCATTGCTTATTATATATAATTTGGATTTAATGGGTGATAGTTAAACTGTGCTATGCAGAATGTATGAGCTTTGTCACTGGAGTAGCCATTCATATCCCTCAATCTTACTGTTACTGTATCTGAGATATTTTTAGTTATTCTTAGTGTAGCATTACTTCTCTGTATATTTATGCAGTATATTGGATAGGCTATTAATAAATGTATACTTTTTGTGAATTATCTACAGGAATTGTTAACACTGTGACACTGTTTTTCTGAAAAACTAACTGCTTCCATGTGTAGTTTCTGTGTACAGCCTCTCTTACTAACTGTAATATCGGGCAATCTGCTTTTCATCTTCCTTTAGCGTTCTCCCTCTCTACTTCCTACTAATCCTTCTGCCTCCCCTATATCCCTACTTTCCCACTATCTCTACCATTATAGCTATTTTAGCTTTTCTATTTTTGTGCCCTTCCTACTGACTCGTGTTTTTTTTTTTTTTATAGTCCACAACCCTACTGAAAGTGCTCCCATGGACAAAATACATTCAAAACACTCAGAATTGCTCTCTAGTATCTAAACCTCATGGAGCAGATTCCTTACATTCCAAATGGCAAACCTGTAACTAATAAAAACTTAAAAGAAAAGGTATTTTGAAACCACTCTAAAACAAAAACTGCTGTACCACATCCAAGAACCAGTGACACCTTTTCCAGAAAATCTGTTTAATTCCACAGAGAATTGGATAATAAAAGCACAATGAAAAACTTCACCAATCTATCTCTCTTAGCGCCTCAGCCGTATCAGCCTTTACAGAGTAAAATACCAGCTCACAATATTCTCTTTTATATTATACTTCAATACAATTAATCAATTATCTAATTAAAATATTTAAAGTAACATCTACACTTTACAAAACGAAAACATCAGAAATCAAATAAAACGCTGCCAATGACATTCCTTATTCAGCCCGTTCGGCTGCAAAGTATTATATTTCATTATAAAAATTGATTCATTCTTTCTTAATAAATATTTCAATAAATCTTCACCAGAATAGTGTACGGTAATATGTTCCAAAATTGTTACCGCTAAACTATCAGTTTCACCTTTATGTGCCGAATTAAAATGATCTGCTAATGGGCTATTAATTTTTTTATTTTTTATATCACTAACATGCACTTTAATTCTCTCACTTAAACTCCTTTTGCTCTCACATATATAAAAACGATTGCATAAACATTTTATTGCATAAATTATGCCTTTTGTTATACAAGTAAAACAATCTTGTGTTTGAATTTTTTTTCCATTAATATAATGGAACATAGGTACTACATATTGGCAAATAGAACATCTGCCACAAGGACTAGTACATAATCTTCTTATATTGGCACTCATCAATTCTTTTGGTCTATAATATCTGCTATGCACAATTAAGTCTTTAATATTATGTCCCCTCTGATAAGATGTTCTCAGTTCTATTTCAGATAAACTAGACATTTGTCTCCTGATTATTTTCCAATATTCTCTTAATACTTTACTCAATCTATCAGAAAAGACTGTATATTTAGAAACAAAAAATATACTGTTATTCTCCTTAACTTGTTTCTTATTTCTGATATTACCCTTATTATTAATTTCTCTTTTAATATTATAATTTTCATAAATCCTCATATAACTATCCACTATTGTTTGTCCATCATAGCCTCTATTTAAAAACATTCTCATGGCTTTTATTGCCTCAGTTTTAGAACTATTTTCATCACTACACAGTCTTCTAATTCTTAATAGTTCTCCATATGGAATGGAGGCCAAAGTATGTGAAGGGTGACAGCTAGTCGCTTGTAACATTAAGTTCTGCTGATCAAATTTTCTATGTATTTTAGTTTTAATTTTCTCATTGTAAATACCTTCAATAGCAATGTGAAGAAAATTAACTCTCAGGCCAACCTGCGCTTGATCGTATTTAATTCCAAATCTATTTTTATTCATATAATTCAAGAACTCATCTACCTCTTCTCTACCATCATAACATATAAAAATAAGGTCATCTATAAACCTGTAATAATTTTCTACATGTTTTTGAAAAAAGGTACTTCTGTATATATGGGTACTTTCCATACACCCCATAAACATGTTAGCATACATGGGGGCAAAAGCTGCCCCCATGGCTGCACCCTGCTTTTGTTGATAAAGACTCCCCTCAAATTTAAATATATTATTATTAAAACAGAAGTAAACTAATTCTTTAATAAATTGTGTTCTAGGATAGTGTCCTAGAAAAAAATTGTATAGTTTCCAGTCCATATCTATGCTAGATATTAGTATACAGACTGGTTACATCTTCTACTATAAAATACATTTTTTCTAGCCATCTAATATCTTTTACCTTGTCCAAAAAGTCAAAATAATCTTTAATGTATGATGGAAGTTTGATTACTTCCTTAAGCCACACTTCATGCAAAAGACATCCCAAGTTGTGTATAAAATATCCCATAGCCGAAACTATAGGGCGACCTGGAGGTTGTCGTAAATTCTTGTGAATTTTTGGCACACAAAAAAAAATTTGCAACTGTATTCTCTTTGTTAATAAGTTTCTTGGTTGCTGCCGAGGGTAAAAAATAATGTAACCTTACTCCTTTGTCAATTAATACTTGAAACTCTTTTTGGGTCTGGTCCAAAGTACTAGTATTCACCTTCTTATAAACTTCTTCATTATTTAAGTGTTGCATACACATTTCATAATACATAGCAGAATTCATAACAACTGATTTTCCCCCTTTATCTGAGGGTTTAAAAACAATATTATCATTCCTACCAAGTTGTTTCAATTTGTACCATTCATTTTTTGACAAATTATAGCATTTCTCAGTATTATTAAATTCATAAAGTTCTTTTTCAACTACCAAATTCATAGCATTATTAAACCTTTGAATATTAACATTTTTAAATGGTGGCATAAAAGTACTTTTAGTTGATATTATACTGGTATCAAACAAAACATATGCATTGTTTTCTGCATCTGAATCACATGAATAAAAACTATTATCACTAGATGAATCAATATTTTCACTCATCAAATCCTTATGATATAACTCATTATTATGAAAATATTCTTTCAAATGCATTTTTCGAACTAATCTAAAAAGTTCCACTTTAATTTCATGCATTCTTGGGAAAGCAGTAGGAACAAATGTTAGCCCCTTCTGTAAAACAGACATTTCATCATTATCAAATTCATAATTGGATAAATTAATTACATAAGAGTCCAACACATCATATTCAACCTGTGAATTCACAACTTTATGCAGTACCTGTTTAGTTAGTCCATCTACTTCGCTTGTATGGACCCTGGCCCTGTTCCCTCTGATTACCATGTCCCTGCCATAGTCGTTTTCTTGCACTATATTCTGTTGCACCTGGTTCACGAAAATTGGAACAAAAAGATTCCGTGTTACCAGGTCTGGGAAAGGGAGGATATTCTCGATCAACATACTCTTCTTCTTCCATCAAAGATGCTCCACTTTCTACAGAATATGTGCTGCGATTATGTTGTTACCCCTGAGTTCTTTGAGTCTGAAAACTCACTTTACGACGTTTAGTTTGTGAATTAGACAACAAAATAAAGGCCTTTTTCTTCTCATAATCATGCAAGTCTTTTTGTAACTTGTTCTTCTTTCTGTGTATTAATTCCTTCTCATAGGAAGCAAGGCGATCATTAATACTCACCAAAAAAGTCTCCAAAGCCGAATCAGATGAGGTCTTAAAAGAAAAGGTATTTGCTGATCACTGTGTCGCTACATTGCATACCTACTGAAGCACAACAATGCAAACTAAGGTTTTCCATGCTAATCATTTGGACTGATTATACAATGAATAGCAATGACTAAATGTCTTGCTATCACTGAATATTGCACTAACCTGCTCTATAAGCACACATGCAGCTAGAGGACCCCCTCTTTAGTAATTTGCATTCTTTAAATTCCTTTATTTTCTTTTGGAACATAACTTTTTTTTTTAATTAAGAATTCAGCTGTATTTCTCTACCTTTTGCTGTTACCTACCAGTAATGTTTGGTATATGTAAGGCCAGCTTTATATATTTACAGACAATTGGCTATATTTCCATATAACAACTGTCAGATACAAGTCAAAGCTCTATTCTGGGACACCTGTGTAAGACTATCATTGTTTTTCGGCATTTATACATACCAGGATGGGTTTCACTGATAGCTTTTCTTTTCCATACTCCTCTAGTGTGGGGTTAGCCCACCCCTTACAGTCAAATCTTTCTATTTTTTTTACTTTCCAACTCTATCCGGGCCACTCCCTATCCCAAGATCCTTTGCTCCATATAAATACCTACCTTAGATATTAAGATCTGCCCATTACTATTTGCCCCAAATGCTTTCACTCTAGCTGCATGCATTTGCTTGGTACAGGATAGAAAGATAGATACCATTGTATAAAATTTGCATTTTCTAAGTGTTTTTCCAGTGATTGATATTGTTATCATTACAGCAGTGTTTTTTGAGTTCCTGGCACATAATTTCAATGTTGTTCTAAAAGAGACTACATCTAGAACACTGTCCACACTTTTGTATACACACTCACAGAGCACCTTCCTTAAAACATAGGTACTGGTGAAATATTACCACTATTTGCAATGTTTTCTGAGGTCATTATATATAATTTGGATTTAATGGGTCACATTTTAACACTGCTATGCAGAATGCATAAGCTTTGTCATTTGAGCAGCCATTCATACCCTTGATCTTACTGTTGCTGGATCTGTCCATGTATTTGTATACGCACTCACAGAGCACCTTTCTTAAATTGAGGTGCTGGTTGAATACTACTACTAAAATACCTTGTTATCTTGCAATGTTTTCCTAGCTTACTATGTATAATTTGGATTTAATTGGTCACCTTTTAACACTACTATGCAGAATGTATAAGCTTTGTCATTTCAGCAGTCATTCATACCCTTGATCTTACTGTTGCTGAATCTGAGATATCTTTAGTTATTCTTAGTGTAGCATTACTTCTCTGTATATTTATGTAGTATATTGGATAGGCTATTACTTAATGTATACACTTTGTGAACTATCTACAGAAATATTTAATGCTGTGACATTGTTTTTCTGGAAAATTAACTGCTTCTTTGTCTAGTTTGTGTGTACAGCCTTTGCCACTAACCACTTAATTGGACAATCTGCCTTTCCCCTTCATTTAGAGTTCTCCCTCTTTACTTCCTACTAACCCTTGTGCGTCCCCTATATCCCTACTTTTCCACTGTCTCTATCATTATAGCTACTTAAACTTCCCTAATTTTGTGTGCCTTTCCTACTCATCCCTATTTTTTTTTTTACAGCCCACGACACCACTAAAAATACTCCCAGGGACAAAATGCATTTAAAAGATTCAGAATTGCTCTCTAGTAGCTAAACCTCATGGTGTGGATTCATGAAACTCCACCTGGCAAACCTGTAACCAATAAAAACTAAAAAGAGTAACGTTTACTGGTCACTGTGCAGCTATGGCACCTACCTGCTGAATCGCAGAATTGCAAAGTAGAGTTTCCCATGTTAGTCAGTTGGACTACTTATAACAAAGAATAGTAATGGCTGAATTTCTTGCTATCACTGAATATTGCAGTAGCCTGCTCTCTAAGTGTGCATGCAGCTAGAGACCCCCCTTTAGTAGGTCATACTCTTTAAATTCCTTTACTTTCCTTTGGGACATACATTTTTTTTATTTCCAACTTTAACCTTATTTTCCCAACTTTTGCTGTTACCTACCCAAAATTTGGTATATGTAACCCAGCTTTTTATATTTGCAAACAGATGGCTATGTAGCCATATAACAACTGTGATATAAGTCAACACTCTATTCTGGAACACCTGTGTAAGGCTATCTTTGTTTTTTGGCATTTATATATACCTGGACAGGTTTCACTGATAGATTTTTCTTAGTCGCACTCCATTAGCTTGGGATCAGTTTTCTCCATTCCTCCTGAGTGATCCACTCCCTTACCCTACCCCCAATTCCCAACCACCCTAATACTCCTACACTTATACATCATAGAGCTGCACCCAGTTTTCTAAACACCAATAAACATATCTACCCAATTAACCCTATTATTTAACCTGCTTCCTTACTCCTTCATTTTTGTACATAACCCCCTTAATTTTACAACCACCCCAAATGACCAACTTTTATTCCTCCCCATAAGACTAAACTTTCACTCTATACCCCCACCAAGTCTCATAAATATATTCTAATAACTAATTATGTTTCTAATGTCTTGTTTAACTACCCTCTTAAAAATCCTTACCCTTGCAACATCACTATCACCTCAAACACCTATAAATTATGTCTCATCAGCTACCTCCAATACCTCATACCCTTCTCAACACAGCAGCTTCTCTAATATCTCACCACAATTGTTTCACTATTTCCTCACCTACTTCTCAGCTCCTAATCTCCTAACCACTGCACATACCAATCCTTACCTCTTACCCCTTGCATCTACTATATAAAAATAACTATACTATACTCCTACTCTACTTGTCTATAGACAACTCTACAACCAAGCTAAAATGCAAGTGACCAAAGACAAACAATTGTGCTATACTTCTATCTAATTTCCATTTTGTTTCAATGTGGAGGCATCCAACCAAATCTAGGTCCTAGAATTAACATAGACCCTAAAGCATATGATAAAAACCTAAATATAATGACCTCCAACCTCAGAAGCATATGCAATAAAATAGCTCCTTTGCATGGCTGGATAGACCAGTACAAACCAAACATCCCAGCCTTAACTGAAACCTGGCTAAATTCTATGATATAAAACTCAGAAGTCATACCTCCCTACTTTTGTATAACTACACTGGACAGAATCCATAGGAAAGGTGGAGGTGTAGCCCTACTTTATCCTGACTCCTTTAATATAATGCCTTTTTCTAAAAAAAATTCCTACATTCACTAATGCCAAAAATGATAATTTCCTTACTAACCTTAATAGGACCGAACCTATCTCTATCATAGCACTGTATATTGCCCCAGAATAAAATATACCCATACTTGAAGTTATACTGTCCTAGACATTACAAACAATCAGACACAAGACCATCATTTTAGGAGATGGCAACATAGACTGGCTATCTCTTAGTTTGAAATTACCAACAAACAGTATCGGTCTCTATTTTTTTTTCCAAATCATTAACTGTCCTACCTGGTACAATATAGACCATACCCAACAATCTACTCTTGACTGAATTCTAGTATCCCATCCTACTTCCTTTACTTCGACAGGCTCACTTCCCAATTTCCTTAGTGACCACCTACCCACATTTGCCATTAGAGCCACCACACACCTACCTAAAAAACACACTTTAATATGTGTCTGCAACCTAACAAATGTTTCCCAAGATAGATTCAATGAATTACTAAGGAATATAAATTGGTCTCCCATAAAATATCTCCCTCTAGATGAAGTGGTGCAATATTTCAACACAATTTCCTATAAATACTTAATTCTCTTGCTCCAGTATGCACTAAAATAATTAAAAAGCATTCTGCTCCTTGGTTATCCAAAACATGCAAAAATCTAATGAAACAAGGGGATATAATCTGGGATAATTGGAAACAACACAAAAATGAAGAAAATCTACTAGTCTATAGACAACTCTGTAACCAAGTTAAGAAGCAGGTGACCAAAGACAAACAATTGTGCTTCACCCATCTCCAACAGGATCACATAACTAACCCCCAAAAATTCTGGTCTTCCATTTCATCCCTACTTAACCTAGGGACAAAAAATGAATATTCTCCTTCTCCTGATGCACCCGTCAAACAGCTAACTAGTTCAACAATCAGTTCATACAGTCTATAGCCATCCTGATCTCTAAAACCCTCAACCCCTGCCCCACTCCACCACTATTACTACTACCTCCAATCATGTCTCTTTGCCTAGCCAGGACCGTCTCCACCATAACTGTCCAGAATCCCATTCTGAAAACTCAGCCACTTTCTCTTTGTCAACCCATCCCCACTAGTCTCATAAAAGACTTTTGTTAAAACTTAAACCCTGCTCAACCTGTGCAAATAACCCCCCAACTCAGTACCTTAAATTATCTCCATTGCATACCCAGTAAGTATCCTAATCATTAGATTATTAATTCCAAGCATCTGAAAATTGTCTCATATTATTCTTATTCACAAAGAAGCATATTCAACAGAACTCATTAACTTCAGACCTATAGCCATTCTATCTTCCATCTCCAAAATACTGGAAAAAGGTATTCACCAAAAACTAATACAATACTTATTGCAATAGAATCTACTCACACACACGCAACATAGGTTCCTCCCAGGGGACAGCACATCCACTGCTCTTCAGTTCTTCACTGACTCTGTAAATAAGATGCAGGTAACTTTATATGTGCTGTATTTCACGACCTATCAAAAGCATTCAACACTGTTTCTCATTCCATACTCCTGGACAGTCTCTCTAATCTAGGTTTTATGCCTCCCACCCTACAGTGGTTTAACAGTTATCTACACAATCAAAAACAATCTGTAAAATGGGTAAATGAAATATCTCCCTTTTTAATTTCTCCAAATCTTTTGAGTTTCTAATACTATGATGGGAATGGACCCCATTCCTAAGTCAAAGTATGATTAAAGTTTATAAAATTAGTATTGTTTCAATCTTTGATGTCAGCCAGAAGTGCTCTTCGCAGCACCTGCAATGTGCACAGTAATGACTCTTTCTGCAATTCATATGGTGTTACATGGCTTGGTGACATATCTAAATATGATTGTAGGTTTTTTTATAAGCTCCTATTACTATTGTAACTGTCTGAGTATCTTTCTTCCACATTGCTCTCATTTCTGCCTGCAGATCCTGATATTTTATGACTTTATGTCTCTCTGTATGCAGGTCACTGTAGTCACTACATGTGGCAATTTCAATGATCAATGCTACTTTTGTCTTCTTTTCTTAGACCACTATATCCAGTTTTCTAGCATCTGTTTTTTGAACTGTAGATAATGGGTGACCCCATGTGATATAAACTTCATCATTTTCTCTGATGCTTTGTGGCTCATGTTTCCAGTGTTTTTCAGCCACTTTAGTACCATAATGTCTACAAAATCCCCAGTGCAACAGTCTCACCACATTATTATGTCTTTCAGTATACAGTGTTTCTGCCATTAGTGTATCACAACCAGCAACTAGGTACGCAACTGTTTCCAATTCAGTTTTACAAAACCTACATTTGTCAGTTTATCCCACATGTTCAAAGGACTTTGTAAACCAACGTGGACGTAGACCACTATCTTGGGCCGCCAATATTAACCTTTCATCTCTTGGTTTGAATTCACATCTCCTTAGCCATTCCTGTGTTTGCACCTGATCAACATGAGGTTCTGCCAGAAGTTTTCTGTACTTACAACTATATTTATGCATTTTTCAACATTTCTTGCCTTCTTATCTGGTCCTTCACCTTATATTCTTCCATCTGTTTTTGGCACATTTAGTGGTGCCTGATTTTTATCTACTTCTGGTTTGATTTCCATTCTGGTTGATGCCGATATGCTTCTGCTAGGTTAAGCAGAGAAGTCATCTTAGATTTATTCTCCTCATGTTTCAAAGCTTTCACTATATTTAGGTCTTGTGAGGTCAGCGGATATGTGTGGAGTCCCATGATTGTAAATCTATACATGTAATCAATTTCAAGGAGGTCCATCCCTCCTTCAGACCAGGGAATATATATATAATCTTGGTATACACTGATTTGTATAGATTATTTGGTGAGCATGAAGTATCCTTCTTGTTTTAATATCTAATCTATCCAACATGTTTTGGGGTCAGTCAGTCACTCCAAAACTGTAAGTTAGGACCGGAAGCGTAAATTGGTTTACAGCTTGGATACTGTTCCTAGATGTCAATGCTGTTCTCAGGATTAATTTAAGTTTATAAAGTATTCCTTACTGAATTGCAGAAGGAGTCATTACTGGGCACATTGCAGGTGCTGCGAAGAGCACTTTTGGCTGACATCAAAGATTGTCAGATTTGTTCATGTTTTTTTTTTGCTGATCCTTCATCAATTCCCAACTATTTATACACTCCCTCTTGCTCAAGCTCTTTTATGTCACATTCTTGTCCCAAACTGATATTTTCCTGGTGCTGCAGTTTTCCTACTTTAAAGGTTGCTTTTGCACATTTATCAAGACCAAATGACATTCTTATATCATCTGAAAAAGTTTTGACAACCTGCAGCTGTGCTTTCAGTTCTTCATCCAATGAGCTATACAATTTTAAATCATCGACAAAGAGAATAGTCACCCTGGAATATCCCCCCTTTGAATTTTTATCCCTGGGGTAATAATTTTTCCTTTATCATAGCTTAATTGCAAAGTGGTCTGCAACTGTTTCATAGTTACTGTAATGTAGTCAATCAGTGTAGGGTGTATCTTATACATTTTTAAGCACTGTTTTATCCACGAATATGGGATACTATCAAATGTTTTTTTTTGTAGTCAATCCATGCCACAATTAGATGCTTCCCCTTTTACAGTCCTCAACTATAACTTTATTGAACAACAAATGATACTTTGTTCAATATGACTTTCTTCTATTGCCCTTTTGTTCTACTGCCATAATTGAGTTTTCTTCGAAATGACCATAAACTCTGTCAGCATCAGTTCCTGTGTATAGTTTATCCCTGGGATTCATGAAGGCTGATTTTCCATGTAAGAACAGTGTAAGAGCTCCTGCACAGAAAATGGCTGCCAAGCGATTCAGGATAGTGCTGTTTTCACATGCATGAGTGGCCCTACACTGTTCTAGCATGGAAAACCATGCGGTATGCAAATCACCTCATTTGCTGATGAAAAACATGCAAATGAGGTGATTTAGTGATTCACCAAGCTGCCCAGACTCCGTGTTAGAATAGTGTCAGTGGAGAAATTTATTCGGTTAATAACCGAAAACATTTCTGCAAATGACAAAACAGGCATGACAGGTCATGAAAAAGCATGTATTATGTTCATTATTCATGCCAATGGCCAAATATAGGGCCATTGGCACAAAAAACTGTTTCATTTTTAAGAAAATTAAACTTTTTTTGCCGATCTCGGCCTTTTAAGCATAGGGCAGCGGCGCGCAAACACGACTGTGCCAAAAATAAAAAAAATGGAAAAACTCAATTGAAAGGTAAATCTGCATTTTGCTATTATAATCTATGCCATGCAGAATGTAAACAATACCAGGGAGCACTGCTTGTCAAGGGGAAAGGGTCTGTTTTAGTGCAGTAACTAACGACCTACACTCTGGGGTATGCAAATGAGGGGAATGTTACTGAATCACAGCATATTCTAAGTCCACATACCACCTAGCCGTGTAGGTACTAGAACAAGATCATGTAAGCAGGAGGAGAAACTAACAGGTAAAGGGGGTGTGTAATGCTTGCTGTAAGCACATTAGAGCTCAGTGGCTTGTGTTTGCCCTTAGCTAAGCACAGCTAAGGAAGGGGATGTGTTAGCGCTGTTTACATTGCTTAAACAGGTTTGTGTGGTGCACACCAGGTTTTAAACTAAAAAAAAAAACAGGAAACAGCAGCAGTGTTTACATTTGAGCACTGTGAATGCATGGCACACCTTGGGGTTTAAACTAGAAGGAAACTGGTAAGGGGAAATAGCAGTAGGAAAGCAATCAAGGAGAATAGAATAGCTGGCAGGTGGAATGTATCAGAATCAGCCACCACCCTCAGCCTCTAGCACATATTGAGGAGCCACACAGTCCCCCACCATTAACAAGACCACCACAAGCACAGAAGGACTTGGAGGAGGAACTTCCTGAGCCTGCCCCTGTAGGCAGATGGAGGCATGCCCAGTATGCCCTGTAATTACACTAGCAACAGCCCAGAACAGAACTATAAACTATGCAAACACCTTTCATGGTTATTCCCACAAACTCTACACCACCAGTGTACACAGACGGGGGATTTTTAACTAGCAAAACTAACTAAAAATGTTAGCAGCTGCTGGTGCTTTACTCTATCAATATGTGCTAGAGGCTGAGGGTGGTGAGGAGGAGAATGCTGACAAAAAAATTCCCACAGTAAGGAGGAGGAGAAAAGTGAACAGACCCAGGGTAACCTACCAGGGCCTACATGAGCTGGAGGAAGTGGAGTGCTATAGAGTGGACAGGGACATTCTACAGCAAATCATTTAGCTGTACCGACCACACCTCACATACAGAACTAACAGAGGGGAACCCATCCCAGTGGATAGCAAGGTATGTGTAGGCTTAAGAATACTAGCCACAGGTACATTCCAAGGACCAACTGGGGATATCATGGGGCTCTCACGAGCATGAGCATCCAGGGTACTCAACTAGTTCTCGGATGCCAAGACACCACATGCCAATGAGCACATATATTTTCCCAACACCCGTGAGGCATTGACCAGAGGTATGCATCTCTTCTACCATATAGCAGAATACCCTGAGGTAGTTGGTGCTATAGACTGCATGCACATCTGCATCAAACACCAGCCAGCAAACAATGTAGGGTCTAGATAAACCACAAGAGCTTCCACTCCATCAACTGCCAGGTTGTGTGCAATGCCCAAGGCATTATCATGCAAGTTGTGCTGGCAGCCCTGGAAGCTATCATGACTCCCACATCTGGCATTCCTTACGGCTGTATCAGGGGTTTGCCAGAGGGGACATCCCATATGGCCATCTAGTGGGGGATGCTGGCTATGCACTGGAGCCGTGGCTGATGACACCCATCAGAAATGCACACACACTAGAACAAGAACGCCATAGTAAGGCACATGCACAAACCAGGATAATTGTAGAGCATGTGTTTGGGATGCTCAAGTCATGGATCCGCTGCCTTGACATATCCAGTGGAGCCTTGCAGTACTCCCTAGATACATGTGGACAAATGTTAGTAGTATGTGCCATGCTACACAATATGATCCTGTGGAAACAGCTGCAGCAGGAACAGCATGAGGAGGAGCCACACAGGCCCCCACCATTGCCAAGGCCACCACAAGCACAGAAGGACTTGGAGGAGGAACTTCCTGAGCCTGCCCCTGTAGGCAGATGGAGGCATGCCCAGTATCCCCTGTTCTTGGCACAGAGGCAATGCATAGCACACACACTGACACTGTAGGGACCCAGGGACTGATAGCTCTCTCTGAATCACACATACAGTAAAATGGATGCCAAACTTGACACTACTTATGCTTTACCATGTATAGGGAGTGTACTATGTGCATCCAACATAGTCAGCCCTCCAGCACTGTCCTCAATACTGGCCCAGCAACAAGGTAAGTCACTCTTCCTATCAATTAGAGAATGGAGTAGTATGTTCTGATAGTTGCATGTATGGTATGGATACAAGCCTGCAAGGGAATTGGGTGGCTGAAGGGGCTAGCAGCAGACAGCTGACAGCTATATGGGACAGCAGGAAATCCATAACAAATACTGGTGTCAACATACTAGGCAGTACTACACAAGGTGACAACTCCCACTGCAGTACATGTGGTGGCCCACATAATTGTGGGTGTTCATAGGTCACACACATGGATGTCACATACCCACCACCAGCCTCAACCAGCAGGACAGGTGTAGATGACCATAAAGAAAGGCTGGGCTAAGGCCTCCAAATGATGGAAATGGTGAACAGCCCCCCTCCAGACCTACACAGACATACTACAATGGGTCTGACAGTTGCATTTTAGTTCTGAAGGGTAAGAAGTCTGAAACTGAAATTTATGCCATTAAACAACATGAACTCTACTGAAATTCCTCCTTTCTGCATGATAGGTCACAATACAATATGAAATGGAAGCCAGCAGAGTAACTGAAATACCAGTACAGTCACTGGAAATGTTTAAAGTCTTCAGGTGTGACCCCCCACCACACACACAATCCGATGTAGAAATGCAGTAACATGTAAGTGTGAGGAATAATATCAGTAGAGCACAGATTGCCAGAGCTGTCCCAAAATACATGATAGATTTCTGCATGTGTACAATATGCAGCGGTCAGTGTGGTAAGTTTGTTGTTTGTTTAATATTGTCTGGAAGCAGTCAGCATGTAGGCCTGGATGGTTGTGTTTCAGTGGCCTAGGTACAGTATGGTGGTCGACAAGGCCATGTTCCAACAACTGCAGTGCCATCCACACTACTTATCAGTTACACCCATGTCAGCAGTTGTACGTACTCACTGTCCAGATGTCAATATCTGTCACCATCGGAAAGCTGGATATGCCCATACATAGAAACACTACACAGGTGGAAGTACCCAACACAGCGTGCATATAAAATAACTGGCAATTGCATACAACTTTGGAATTATATATAGAGGTTAGCATCACATTAGCTGTCTCTCTAGTATGGAATACTGGTAGTCTGACCAATCACTGGCAGACCACAAAAGGCACAGTTATAAAGTAATGACAGGCTGCCCATGTCCACACACAAGGCAGCATAAGGGGAATGTCCCAGGTATATCTGTAAGTCAGTTGCCAGTAGCTCCCATATCACACATGCACTCAGCTCACCCCACCATCAGCCACAGGTTTATCACAGGTCATATCCTTGCTGTAGGGAATGAATACAGCATGACCCCATCTATTTATGGGAATACATACATGATGCTGCATGCTGAACAGGTGTCCCATTCAGGTGTGCCCCTAGCTGTAAGCAGCAACCTCCTCACATCCAGACTCATGGATAAGTATGAACAGGAAGGATTGACAGGAACACCTCAACCACTTACCACTGTCACAGCAGGGTAATCCACTGGCTTACAGCCTGGGAACGTATGAGTGACAGAATGCACTGGCCTGCTACAGATGGTCTGAAGCACTCTCAAATGGCCTACAGTCCTCTGGCAAAGGCTCATGCTTCACCCATAGTGCCAATGTATGGAATGGCAGGGGGTCTTAACTAACAACCTAACACAGTAAACAGAAAACAAATGTAAGGCCATGTTGACAAATGTCAGTAGTATGCCTCCCCATCTCCTACTGCAAGAACTGTGGACCAGGTCATAAATACTACTGGGATAAAGGCCCAACTATAGGGATACCTCTGAGATATTGCTTTCATAATGTTAGGAAGAGGAGAGAATAACAGAGAGGGATGTAGAAGCATGGATGGCATGGAGTGTGTGAAGTCTGAAAGTCTAATGTCTGCCCATACTACCCCCTGACTGCAAACCCATGAATGAATAGCCACAAAACTGCTTGTAAACTATAATGTGAACATAAACTGACCATATATATGAGTTCTGTCTCTGGATAACCTGGGTGTATCTGTACAGCTTAGCGGTATGGCCCCAGAAGGATACGGCCATTCCGTTAAGTTGAGAAAAGCACAAGAAGGGGATCCCCAGCCAGCATACTACCAAGGTGTTGGACCATTTAAACAGAACCAGCAGTCGATTGTCTGTAGCTACCACTCCGCAATGGCAGGAGTGTGCCAGCATGTGTAGTCTATGCCTCAGAATATTGGTCTCACAGTCATTCATTCTGTATTTCCCTGGTAAATAACTGTGAGCAAAGAATGATATCTGTCAGTAGTTGACATGATACATCACAGTGTAAAACAGTAGATATGTCAGAAAATCTATGTTACAACCAACCATGTTACACAAGCAGCACAGACAGCAATAGTTATAGTATCCCCCATATGTTACACCCATTGTCTCTCCATATCGGCAACCTATCTACAAATATCCTGCAGAAACAGGTTGCTAGGTGTAGCTGTAGCAAACAAAACCCTAGACTGAAGTACAATTCTCCCTGGAATGGATTCACACACTCAATATAGAAGGTCATACTGGGCATGCTCCTACACTTAGAGAACTGAAGCCCATGTCTGACAACACAGTGGACTATAGACATTTGTTATTCACAGATGTCTGTGCACACACACCAAACTGTACACCATTTATACTTCACACACACACACACACACACACACACATACACACACACACACACACTGGAAAGGAATACTCACATATCTAAGGCCAACATAATATAATATGTCAAACATACAAACACAGAGATGTGGGGAAGAGAGAGACAGACAGCGACAGTGAGAATCCCATTATGAGGCCTTTTCCACCCAGTACACATCCCATTGCCCTATATCGCATGATGTGCTGATGTCATTCACTGTAGAAATTCCTTTTGTTAGCCGTCAGCCCTATAGTGTCAGTGGTGCTTGTGATAACTGTGTAACACTATAGTACAAATACGTATTCATGTAGCATTTGTCATCTCAGTCTTGTCAAATGTAAAGTTGTGTGTGAGTGTGTGTGTCTGTGTGTGTGTTTAGATGAATGAGTATGAGGCCATACACACTCATTACTCTTCCCATTGCCTTACTTTAGCACTCCTGCTGTCAGCCACCTTGAAATAACCCTTTGGGTAGCTTGAAGCACTATAAAGTCTGTGGCATTCACGATAGTGGTGGAATACCATAATGTAGCAAACTACTTAGGTAGGAGCTCTAATCCCAGTCCTGGCAATGGTGAAAATGAGTGTGTGTTTCTAGAGGAATAATTTTGAGACCATTCATACTCATTACACTTCCCATTGTACTACTTTAGCACTTTTGCTGATGTCAGTCACCTTGAAATAACCCTTTGGGCAGCTTGCAGCCCTATGAGCTCCCTGGCACTCACAAAGATGGTGTAATGCTATAGTGTAGCAAACTAGTTAGATTGAAGTTCTAATCCTGGTCCTTGTAATTGCAAAAATGTGTGAGTGTTTCTAAATGAAGGTTTTGAGGTCATTCACATTAACACTCATTACACTTTCCATTGACCTACTTTAGCACTCCTGCTGATGTCAGTCACCTTGAAATATCCTTTGGGCATCTTGTAGACCTATAAGCACCATGGCACTCATGATGACTGTGTAATACTATAGTGTAGCAAACTAATTAGGTAGGAGTTCTAATCCTGGTAACTGTGAAAATGTGTGTGTTTGTGTGCTAGTGTGTGTGTGTGTGTGTGTGTGTGTGTGTGTGTGTGTGTGTGTGGGTGTGGGTGTGTGCGTGTGCGTGTGTGTGTGTCTTTGTAGACATATGATTTTGAGGACATTCACACTCACTACACTTCCTGTAACCCTCCTTTAGCCCTGCTGCTTATGTAACTCACTTTCAAAGATACCTTTGGACAGCTCTTCAACATATAATCTCCTGGTCACTCACAATAACTGTGTGATAATATAGTGTAGCAAACTAGTTAGGTTGGAGTTATAATCCCTGTCCTGGCAACTGTGACAATGTGTGTGTTTGTGTGAGAGAGTGTGTGTGTCTTTGTAGAGACATGATTTTGAGGCCATTCACACTCACTGCACTTCCCTTATCCATCCTTTAGCACTGCTGCTGATGTCACTCACCTTCAGAGATACCTTTGGACAGCTCTCCAACACATAAGCTCCATGGTGCTAATGATAACCATGTTCTACTATCGTGTAGAAAACTAGTTAGGTAGGAGTTTTAATCCTGGTCCTGGCAACTGTGAAAAATGTGTCAGTTTGTCAAAACATGATTTTGAGGCCATTCACACTCACTACACTTTCCTTATCCCTCCTTTAGCACTGCTGCTGAAGTCACTCACCTTCAAAGATACCTTTGGACAGCTCTCCATCATATAAGCTCTGTGATGCTCACAATAACTGTGTGATACTGTAGTGGAAAACATTACTTAAATAGGAGTTTGAATCTCAATTCCAGCAGTTGCAAAAGTGTGTCTGTTTGTGTGAGTGGGTGTAAATATCTGTAGGTTGAAGTATTTTGCGTCCATACACAGCCAGTACATTTCAAAGTGCAATACTTTACAATGGCTGCTGATGTCACTCACCTTAGAGGTATATTTGAATGCTGCTTTACCTATAAACTCTGTGGTGCATGTGATAAATGCTTAACAATGTAACGGCAATAACTACATAGGTAGGGGGTTGAATTCCATTCCTGGCAAGTGTGTGTATCTTAAAGATCTTGGCCCCATTTACACTCAGTACACGTCTAAGTGCCCTACTTTAGCAGTCCTGCAGATATCATTCACCTTAGAAGTACCTGCTGGCAACCATAAACCATGAAAGCTTAGTGGTGTGTGTGGTAAATGCATAACATAATGGTCTGAAACCTTAGATAGAGATTTGAAACTCGCTTCTGGTAAATGTAAATGTGTGTGGAGGGTTAAGTATTTTATGAAATCTCTCACCCACTACATCACCCAATGCTATTATTTACAAGGACTGGTGATGTCTCTCACCTTAGAAGTTCCTTGGGATAACATCCATCCTATAAGCTCCTTGGTGCAAGTGATAAATGTGTAACAGTGTAATAGTAATACATAGAGAGGTAGAGGTTCAAAACTCAGTATTGGAAGTCTGTGTGTGTGTGTGTGTGTGTGTGTGTGTGTGTGTGTGTGTGTGTGTGTGTGTGTGTGTGTGTGTGTGTGTGTGTGTCTGTCATCAGTATCCTGTGTAGGTGGTGGGTGCTTGTGTAATAACAAGATTCATTGGGGGATGGAGTTTGCTAAATTATTGTATTGATGACTTAGTATATGTCCCAATGTCCACATTACAAGGCCAACAGTTGTCAAATACTGTAGAGGTTCATGTAGACGATCTACAGCCCCAAGTGTCTAGTGCCATGTGCAATGACTATGTGACAGTATGGAATAGTTAACAATATAGGCAACCCTTCTAATATTCAGAGACCACTCTCCACCCAGGAATCATACACAAACATACTTGGCTAGGCATCAACCACTATATCAGTAGTTTTCTTGCAAACTGCCTTGCAGATAGTACACATGGAGTGATTGCAGTGGACTCCATGTCAAACCGATAACCAGACATGACTGGCGTCACACAGGGTATGGACTCATGTCCTCTCATGTTTGGGATCTACCCTTCTAAGGTGCAGGAGAACACAAAGGCACCCTGGCAGAAAATGTTTGTATACAACAGTAAGGTGGGTGGTAGCATTCCATATCCATGTGATGTTGACATCATGCACAAAGGCCACTCTGACACCTTTGACTGTTGTCAGAACCCTGGACATTATCTCAATGCCAAGAGATGTGCTGCCATTACCTTTGGGAACACCATGGCTCACATGAAGTAATACAGTGGTGGTAGTCCACTGAACTGTGACATTGTTATAACAGAATGGGAAACACAGGTTGAAAGTCAGCTGTCTGTTCACCACAACAGTGCCACTGACATCAGAAAATACTTTGATGTGTTACATCTCCTGACTAAGTGTGTGTGTTATCCAGCAAGTAAAAGGACATGGTCACCCTGTACCCTTCCCTCAATAGCCCAATGTGTAGAGTGGCCCTTTTGCCATGTACCCCAAAGGACACCTGCAACAACTCTAGAGTCTGCAAACTTACCTCACAAAGAGAATACCATGCCTCATACACATGCCCTGTATGGACAGACTCTAATAACTCCAATGAATCCCTGTATCATACTGTAATCACTAACTCAGTTACACAGCCATGTCTCACCAAACTAGGTCAGGAGTGCTACATCTGAAGATACCAATCTGTCCACACATGCCCCAGAGACCTCAAGCACACTTCCACACTTCAAGGACATGCTTGTAGGACAGGTTTACAACTCAGACAATGTCCATGTTATGGAATATAAATCACATACATGTGAAGCTGTGCACATCACTGGCCACCCACAAGAGTAATCTGGATGAGTGGATGAGGAATACAATACCTACCCTGGGGACCACTCCAGTGACTATACTCATGAGCCACACTGGAGACTATTGTCATGTGGCTTGATGCCAGGGTATTTCCTTGGGCTAGCCTTGTACAGGCTTCAGGCCCATTCATCTATTACACATCTATGAAGCAATGAACCTATGGATCGCAATACTGACAAATGTGTGTGTGTGTGTGTGTGTGTGTGTGTGTGTGTGTGTGTGTGTGTGTGTGTGTGTGTGTGAATAGTATCTCAGTGTGTTTGGTTGATGAATATCCCCTGTGGCTGTGGTTATTAGCAATCAGAGGTGTGTCCAAACCACAACACGTACCATTTTCCACTCTACAACAGATGTTGTAAATCAACTTATACCTAAGTACAACCCTCAGCCCTATAATCTGTGAGGCATATGCAATCACTGTGTTACAGACCTGGGAAATCCATGCAGATACAGCTGTACCCTGCCTAAGACATGGTTGATGTGTTACCACACTGCCATACTTGTTGGTCTTGCTGCAGGGCCACATCCTGGAGACACACAGATGCCTAGAACAGAAACAGGATACAGCATGTGAGAACATATTCACTCAGCATTAATAATAGCAATAATGTGTCATGGCTAACACTGTGCATACACTATAATTTGTACCCCTTACAAATGCCAGATGACAGCAACTTACACAGCATTACATATCTACAATTTAGTAAGTTCATCCTGTACATTAGACCCTTATATGCATGTCCCTGCATCAATGGTTTTGATGGCAGGGATCTGGCACAGGTTTCTTCATATGAACAGGGTGTGGTGTGGTTTTGCTAGAGGCCTAGGCTGTGTCATTCAGTTGGCAGTATGGGTGTGTGTTTGGGGTGTGAGAATGGCATGGCCTGTGCAGGTGTGGTGCATGTGTGTGGGGGTGACCTTTTACTGATTGTGATGTGTGTGTGTGTGTGTGTGTGTGTGTGTGTGTGTGTGTGTGTGTGTGTGTGTGTGTGTGTGTGTGTGTGTGTGTGTCTGTCATCAGTATCCTGTGTGGGTGGTGGGTGCTTGTGTAATAACAAGATTCATTGGGGGATGGAGTTTGCTAAATTATTGTATTGATGACTTAGTATATGTCCCAATGTCCACATTACAAGGCCAACAGTTGTCAAACACTGTAGAGGTTCATGTAGACGATCTACAGCCCTAAGTGTCTAGTGCCATGTGCAATGACTATGTGACAGTATGGAATAGTTAACAATATAGGCAACCCTTCTAATATTCAGAGACCACTTTCCACCCAGGAATCATACACAAACATACTTGGCTAGGCATCAACCACTATATCAGTAGTTTTCTTGCAAACTGCCTTGCAGATAGTATACATGGAGTGATTGCAGTGGACTCCATGTCAAACCGATAACCAGACATGACTGGCATCACACAGGGTATGGACTCATGTCCTCTCATGTTTGGGATCTACCTTTCTAAGGTGCAGGAGAACACAAAGGCACCCTGGCAGAAAATGTTTGTATACAACAGTAAGGTGGGTGGTAGCATTCCATATCCATGTGATGTTGACATCATGCACAAAGGCCACTCTGACAACTTTGACTGTTGTCAGAACCCTGGACATTATCTCAATGCCAAGAGATGTGCTGCCATTACCATTGGGAACACCATGGCTCACATGAAGTAATACAGTGGTGGTAGTCCACTGAACAGTGACATTGTTATAACAGAATGGGAAACACAGGTTGAAAGTCAGCTGTCTGTTCACCACAACAGTGCCACTGACATCAGAAAATACTTTGATGTGTTACATCTCCTGACTAAGTGTGTGTGTTATCCAGCAAGTAAAAGGACATGGTCACCCTGTACCCTTCCCTCAATAGCCCAATGTGTAGAGTGGCCCTTTTGCCATGTACCCCAAAGGACACCTGCAACAACTCTAGAGTCTGCAAACTTACCCCACAAAGAGAATACCATGCCTCATACACATGCCCTGTATGGACAGACTCTAATAACTCCAATGAATCCCTGTATCATACTGTAATCACTAACTCAGTTACACAGCCATGTCTCACCAAACTAGGTCAGGAGTGCTACATCTGAAGATACCAGTCTGTCCACACATGCCCCAGAGACCTCAAGCACACTTCCACACTTCAAAGGACATGCTTGTAGGACAGGTTTACAACTCAGACACTGTCCATGTTATGGAATATAAATCACATACATGTGAAGCTGTGCACATCACTGGCCACCCACAAGAGTAATCTGGATGAGTGGATGAGGAATACAATACCTACCCTGGGGACCACTCCAGTGACTATACTCATGAGCCACACTGGAGACTATTGCCATGTGGCTTGATGCCAGGGTATTTCCTTGGGCTAGCCTTGTACAGGCTTCAGGCCCATTCATCTATTACACATCTATGAAGCAATGAACCTATGGATCGCAATACTGACAAATGTGTATATGTGTGTGTGTGTGTGTGTGTGTGTGTGTGTGTGTGTGTGTATATGTGTGTGTGTGTGTGTGTGTGTGTGTGTGTGTGTGTGTGTGTGTGTGTGTGTGTGTGAATAGTATCTCAGTGTGTTTGGTTGATGAATATCCCCTGTGGCTGTGGTTATTAGCAATCGGAGGTGTGTCCAAACCACAACACGTACCATTTTCCACTCTACAACAGATGTTGTAAATCAACTTATACCTAAGTACAACCCTCAGCCCTATAATCTGTGAGGCATATGCAATCACTGTGTTACAGACCTGGGAAATCCATGCAGATACAGCTGTACCCTGCCTAAGACATGGTTGATGTGTTACCACACTGCCATACTCGTTGGTCTTGCTGCAGGGCCACATCCTGGAGACACACAGATGCCTAGAACAGAAACAGGATACAGCTTGTGAGAACATATTCACTCAGCATTAATAATAGCAATAATGTGTCATGGCTAACACTGTGCATACACTATAATTTGTACCCCTTACAAATGCCAGATGACAGCAACTTACACAGCATTACATATCTACAATTTAGTAAGTTCATCCTGTACATCAGACCCTTATATGCATGTCCCTGCATCAATGGTTTTGATGGCAGGGATCTGGCACAGGTTTCTTCATATGAACAGGGTGTGGTGTGGTTTTGCTAGAGGCCTAGGCTGTGTCATTCAGTTGGCAGTATGGGTGTGTGTTTGGGGTGTGAGAATGGCATGGCCTGTGCAGGTGTGGTGCATGTGTTTGGGGGTGACCTTTTACTGATTGTGATGTGTGTGTGTGTGTGTGTGTGTGTCTGCATGCACACAGACATGCCATGTGGCTCCCCTACACTGATGTTTTTTGGACAGCTGTGGCATGTACATGGCAGGGTATGCAGTTCACCATCTCTGACCATGGACATGGGAACTGGACCTACCAGGCATATCACAGGCACCACCAGGGACAAGGCTGGACATAGTACTGTTCCATGATGGTGATGGTTGTCTGCTGGATCCCCGTCCCTGTTGGGACTGGCCAGAGACACGTGCCAATGGCCTGCCATGTCCTGGCATGGACATCACATCACCCTCAGTATTGATGGTGTTACTGCCTGTATGGGAGGATGATGGTGCATGGCCATGTGCATGCCCAGCTGATCATGGTGCTGAGCTACCTCCACATGGCTGCTGCCTTCCATTTGCCAAACATTCAAGCACAGATACTCCACAGTGGAGGAGTGACACGACCTGACCCCACTGTCTATCAGGGATCTCATTGCCCTCACAGAGGACCCCAATGAGTTCATGAAAAGTGTCACATGCACCAGGGAGATGTTCTTCAACCAGCCTGTGCATTTGTCTGGTGTTACATTAGTTACATGCATGTGCCTCCATTACAGACCAAAACATGCACCTGGTTACTGCAGCAGTGGCACTCTTAACATGTGCTGGATGGGCAGCCATTCTCCTCCAAGCACCCCTGTCCATAGATTTGGTCCAAGGCCACTTTGTATGTCATGTAGAACACAGTCATGCATATGTTGGTGTCCTATGGAATCTGTATTATTGCCTGTGGAAAATGCAGCTCTAACCTGACTGGCTGTGTCATGTGTTGGATGCTGGCATGTGATAGATATTTGGCTGTTACCTGCTCCATATTCAACTTAGTGAATGGGATATGTGTGTGCCTCAGTACTGAGTTACCCATGATCACTGCATTGTGTAAGGTGGTTAGCCTTAGGAGTTTAGATTGAGGGCTACACAGTGTAGGTTAAATAAATGTCCCTTGGCATGTACCATGTCGTGGTGTCTGAGTGGGTATCTGTCTTGCTGGTCTGTGCTGCTTGGGTAAATGTCCATTGAGTGCCTCTGTGAAGGTGGGTGTGTGGCTTTTCACTGTATGTCATGGCTGTCAAAGTGGGTGTCATGGTGAGCTATGTGTTCCACATGGTGTGGTGCAGGTGTTGATCTTATCATCTTGACCTGCTAGTCCAGTCTTTGCGGAAGAGTGCATATGTCCACATTGGGTGATATATGGGTAACTCTCACAGATCTGAGTGTTTGGAGTTTAGAGGGGATGGTTGTCTGTGTACATGAGACAGTTGCAACAGTACCTCAGAATGGACAAGTGCACCAGATTAATGGGTGAAAGCATAGAGAACTGCCCTTCAATCATGGCAGGATGGGAGGACATAACTAGTAAGTACTGGGACTACTTCTGTGATGAACGAGTACTGCTGATGGCTCCCAGGTGTGCCACACTTATTGATACAATAATCGGGTGAAGTGCCAAGCCATAATGCTATTTGAAGTGCAAGACAGAAAGAACGAGCATGATGTAAAGGTGGAACTGAAGGCAGACTTTCTGCCACCTGTAATACTTTACATTAGCTGTGCAGTTATCAGCAGCTATGGCCATGTGAAAGTTCAGTAAGCTCTGTAGTGTGTGCGGTAACTTCCCAATACTGGCATGTGTGTGTGTGTGTGTGTGTGTGTGTGTGTGTGTGTGTGTGTGTGTGTGTGTGTGTGTGTGTGTGTGTGTGTGTCTTATACCATTTTTGACTTGTGTACTACTCTTCACACTTCCCCTCACCCCAATCTAGTAGTCCTGTTGATGTCATTCACCTTAGAAGTACCTTTGAACAAGGTGAAACTGTATAAGCTCAGTGGTGCAGCTGATAACTGCATAGCACTATAGTAGAAATAACCTAGAGAGGTAGGAGTTCTAATCTACCTACTGGTAACTGGATGTGTTTGTGTGAGAATCATGTAGTATGTGGGTTGCACCATTTTTGACCTGTGTACCTCCCCTTGCCCCAATCCAGTAATCCTGTTGATGTCATCCACCTTAGAAGTACTTTTGGAGTAGGTAAAAAAGTATAAGCTCTATGGCGCATCTGATAACTGAGTAGCACTATAGAAGACATAACTAGATAGGCAGGAGTTCTAATTCCCTTATTGCCAACTGTTAGGATGTGTTTGTGTGAGAATCATGCAGTGTGTGGGTTACATCATTTTTGACCTTTGTACTACCCTTTACACTTCCCTTAATCCAATGTAGTAGTCCTGTTGATATCATCCACCTTAGAAGTACCTTTGGAATATGTTGAAATGTATAAGCTCTGTGGTGTGTCTAATAACTGCATAGCACTGTAGTAGAAATATCTTGATAAGCAGGAGTTCTAATTCCAATAGTGGCAGCTGTTTGTTTGTGTGAGGATCATATCTTGTGTGGCATATACAATTTTAATGTGTGTACTATACATGGCTAGTGACCACCTCCTGCTGCCATTACTTTATATAGTGTGGTAACAGCATCTGCCTCACATGCATCAAGTTAAACCATTGTACAGTCCTGAAATAAATATTTCAATAAATCTTCACCAGAAAAGTGTACGGTAATATGTTCCAAAATTGTTACCGCTAAACTATCAGTTTTACCTTTATGTGCCGAATTAAAATGATCTGCTAATGGGCTATTAATTTTTTTGTTTTTTATATCACTAACATGCACTTTAATTTTCTCACTTAATCTCCTTTTGCTCTCACCTATATAAAAACGATTGCATAAACATTTTATTGCATAAATTATGCCTTTTGTTAAACAAGTAAAACAATCTTGTGTTTGAAATGTTTTTCCATTAATATAATGGAACATAGGTACTACATATTGGCAAATAGAACATCTGCCACAAGGACTAGTACATAATCTTCTTATATTGGCACTCATCAATTCTTTTGGTCTATAATATCTGCTATGCACAATTAAGTCTTTAATATTATGTCCCCTCTGATAAGATGTTCTCAGTTCTATTTCAGATAAACTAGACACTTGTCTCCTGATTATTTTCCAATATTCTCTTAATACTTTACTCAATCTATCAGAAAAGACTGTATATTTAGAAATAAAAAATATACTGTTATTCTCCTTAACTTGTTTCTTATTTCTGATATTACCCTTATTATTAATTTCTCTTTTAATATTATAATTTTCATAAATCCTCATATAACTATCCACTATTGTTTGTCCATCATAGCCTCTATTTAAAAACATTCTCATGGCTTTTATTGCCTCAGTTTTAGAACTATTTTCATCACTACACAGTCTTCTAATTCTTAATAGTTCTCCATATGGAATGGAGGCCAAAGTATGTGAAGGGTGACAGCTAGTCGCTTGTAACATTAAGTTCTGCTGATCAAATTTTCTATGTATTTTAGTTTTAATTTTCTCATTGTAAATACCTTCAATAGCAATGTGAAGAAAATTAACTCTCAGGCCAACCTGCGCTTGATCGTGTTTAATTCCAAATCTATTTTTATTCATATAATTCAAGAACTCATCTACCTCTTCTCTACCATCATAACATATAAAAATAAGGTCATCTATAAACAAGTAATAATTTTCTACATGTTTTTGAAAAAAGGTACTTCTGTATATATGGGTACTTCCCATACACCCCATAAACATGTCAGCATACATGGGGGCAAAAGCTGCCCCCATGGCTGCACCCAGCTTTTGTTGATAAAGACTCCCCTCAAATTTAAATATATTATTATTAAAACAGAAGTAAACTAATTCTTTAATAAATTGTGTTCTAGGATAGTGTCCTAGAAAAAATTGTATAGCTTCCAGTCCATATCTATGCTGGATATTAGTATACAGACTGGTTACATCTACTACTATAAAATACATTTTTTCTAGCCATCTAATGTCTTTTACCTTGTCCAAAAAGTCAAAATAATCTTTAATGTATGATGGAAGTTTGATTACTTCCTTAAGCAACACTTCATGCAAAAGACATCCCAAGTTGTGTGTAAAATATCCCATAGCCGAAACTATAGGGCGACCTGGAGGTTGTCGTAAATTCTTGTGAATTTTTGGCACACAAAAAAAATTTTGCAACTGTATTCTCTTTGTTAATAAGTTTCTTAGTTGCTGCCGAGGGTAAAAAATAATGTAACCTTACTCCTTTGTCAATTAATACTTGAAACTCTTTTTGGGTCTGGTCCAAAGTATTAGTATTCACCTTCTTATAAACTTCTTCATTATTTAAGTGTTGCATACACATTTCATAATACATAGCAGAATTCATAAAAACTGATTTTCCCCCTTTATCTGAGGGTTTAAAAACAATATTATCATTCCTACCAAGTTGTTTCAATTTGTACCATTCATTTTTTGACAAATTATAGCATTTCTCAGTATTATTAAATTCATAAAGTTCTTTTTCAACTACCAAATTCATAGCATTATTAAACCTTTGAATATTAACATTTTTAAATGGTGGCATAAAGGTACTTTTAGTTGATATTATACTGGTATCAAACAAAACATATGCATTGTTTTCTGCATCCGAATCACATGAATAAAAACTATTATCACTAGATGAATCAATATTTTCACTCATCAAATCCTTATGATATAACTCATTATTATGAAAATATTCTTTCAAATGCATTTTTCGAACTAATCTAAAAAGTTCCACTTTAATTTCATGCATTCTTGGGAAAGCAGTAGGAACAAATGTTAGCCCCTTCTGTAAAACAGACATTTCATCATTATCAAATTCATAATTGGATAAATTAATTACATAAGAGTCCAACACATCATATTCAACCTGTGAATTCACAACTTTATGCAGTACCTGTTTAGTTAGTCCATCTACTTCGCTTGTATGGACCCTGGCCCTGTTCCCTCTGATTACCATGTCCCTGCCATACTCGTTTTCTTGAACTATATTCTGTTGCACCTGGTTCACGAAAATTGGAACTTAAAGATTCCGTGTTACCAGGTCTGGGCAAGGGAGGATATTCTCAATCAACATACTCTTCTTCTTCCATCGAAGATGCTCCACTTTCTACAGAATATGTGCTGCGATTATGTTGTTACCCCTGAGTTCTTTGAGCCTGAAAACTCACTTTACGACGTTTAGTTTGTGAATTAGACAACAAAATAAAGGCCTTTTTCTTCTCATAATCATGCAATTCTTTTTGTAACTTGTTCTTCTTTCTGTGTATTAATTCCTTCTCATAGGAAGCAAGGCGATCAGTAATACTCACCAAAAAAGTCTCCAAAGCCGAATCAGATGAGGTCTTAAAAGAAAAGGTATTTGCTGATCACTGTGTTGCTACATTGCATACCTACTGAATCACAACAATGCAAACTAAGGTTTTCCATGCTAATCATTTGGACTGATTATACAAAGAATAGCAATGGCTAAATGTCTTGCTATCACTGAATATTGCACTAACCTGCTCTATAAGCACACATGCAGCTAGAGGACCCCCTCTTTAGTAATTTGTATTCTTTAAATTCCTTTATTTTCTTTTGGAACATAACTTTTTTTTTTTTAATTAAGAATTCAGCTGTATTTCTCTACCTTTTGCTGTTACCTACCAGTAATGTTTGGTATATGTAAGGCCAGCTTTATATATATACAGACAATTGGCTATATTTCCATATAACAACTGTAAGATATAAGTCAAAGCTCTATTCTGGGACACCTGTGTAAGATTATCATTGTTTTTCGGCATTTATACATACCAGGATGGGTTTCACTGATAGCTTTTCTTTTCCATACTCCTCTAGCGTGGGGTTAGCCCACCCCTTACAGTCAAATCTTTCTATTTTTTTTTACTTTCCAACTCTATCCTGGCCACTCCCTATCCCAAGATCCTTTGCTCCACATAAATACCTACCTTAGATACTAAGATCTGCCCATTACTATTTGCCCCAAATGCTTTCACTCTAGCTGCATGCATTTGCTTGGTACAGGATAGAAAGATAGATACCATTGTATAAAATTTGCATTTTCTAAGTGTTTTTAAAGTGATTGATATTGTTATCATTACAGCAGTGTTTTTTGAGTTCCTGGCACAGAATTTCAATGTTGTTCTAAAAGAGACTACATCTAGAACACTGTCCACACTTTTGTATACACACTCACAGAGCACCTTCCTTAAAACATAGGTACTGGTGAAATATTACCACTATTTGCAATGTTTTCTGAGGTCATTATATATAATTTGGATTTAATGGGTCACATTTTAACACTGCTATGCAAAATGCATAAGCTTTGTCATTTGAGCAGCCATTCATACCCTTGATCTTACTGTTGCTGGATCTGTCCATGTATTTGTATATGCACTCACAGAGCACCTTTCTTAAATTGAGGTGCTGGTTGAATACTACTACTAAAATGCCTTGTTATCTTGCAATGTTTTCCTAGCGTACTATGTATAATTTGGATTTAATTGGTCACCTTTTAACACTACTATGCAGAATGTATAAGCTTTGTCATTTCAGCAGTCATTCATACCCTTGATCTTACTGTTGCTGAATCTGAGATATCTTTAGTTATTCTTAGTGTAGCATTACTTCTCTGTACATTTATGTAGTATATTGGATAGGCTATTACTTAATGTATACACTTTGTGAACTATCTACAGAAATATTTAATGCTGTGACATTGTTTTTCTGGAAAATTAACTGCTTCTTTGTCTAGTTTGTGTGTACAGCCTTTGCCACTAACCACTTAATTGGACAATCTGCCTTTCCCCTTCATTTAGAGTTCTCCCTCTTTACTTCCTACTAACCCTTGTGCGTCCCCTATATCCCTACTTTTCCACTGTCTCTATCATTATAGCTACTTTAACTTCCCTAATTTTGTGTGCCTTTCCTACTGATCCCTATTTTTTTTTTTTACAGCCCACGACACCACTAAAAATACTCCCAGGGACAAAATGCATTTAAAAGATTCAGAATTGCTCTCTAGTAGCTAAACCTCATGGTGTGGATTCATGAAACTCCACCTGGCAAACCTGTAACCAATAAAAACTAAAAAGAGTAACGTTTACTGGTCACTGTGCAGCTATGGCACCTACCTGCTGAATCGCAGAATTGCAAAGTAGAGTTTCCCATGTTAGTCAGTTGGACTACTTATAACAAAGAATAGTAATGGCTGAATTTCTTGCTATCACTGAATATTGCAGTAGCCTGCTCTCTAAGTGTGCATGCAGCTGGAGATCCCCCCCCCATTTAGTAGGTCATACTCTTTAAATTCCTTTACTTTCCTTTGGGACATAATTTTTTTTTATTTCCAACTTTAACCTTATTTTCCCAACTTTTGCTGTTACCTACCCAAAATTTGGTATATGTAACCCAGCTTTTTATATTTGAAAACAGATGGCTATGTAGCCATATAACAACTGTGATATAAGTCAACACTCTATTCTGGAACACCTGTGTAAGGCTATCTTTGTTTTTTGGCATTTATATATACCTGGACAGGTTTCACTGACAGATTTTTCTTAGTCGCACTCCATTAGCTTGGGATCAGTTTTCTCCATTCCTCCTGAGTGATCCACTCCCTTACCCTACCCCAAATTCCCAACCACCCTAATACTCCTACACTTATACATCATAGAGCTGCACCCAGTTTTCTAAACACAAATAAACATATCTACCCAATTAACCCTATTATTTAACCTGCTTCCTTACTCCTTCATTTTTGTACATAACCCCCTTAATTTTACAACCACCCCAAATGACCAACTTTTATTCCTCCCCACAAGACTAAACTTTCACTCTATACCCCCACCAAGTCTCATAAATATATTCTAATAACTAATTATGCTTCTAATGTCTTGTTTAACTACCCTCTTAAAAATCCTTACCCTTGCAACATCACTATCACCTCAAACACCTATAAATTATGTCTCATCAGCTACCTCCACTACCTCATACCCTTCTCAACACAGCAGCTTCTCTAATATCTCACCACAATTGTTTCACTATTTCCTCACCTACTTCTCAGCTCCTAATCTCCTAACCACTGCACATACCAATCCTTACCTCTTACCCCTTGCATCTACTATATAAAAATAACTATGCTATACTCCTACTCTACTTGTCTATAGACAACTCTACAACCAAGCTAAAATGCAAGTGACCAAAGACAAACAATTGTGCTATACTTCTATCTAATTTCCATTTTGTTTCAATGTGGAGGCATCCAACCAAATCTAGGTCCTAGAATTAACATAGACCCTAAAGCATATGATAAAAACCTAAATATAATGACCTCCAACCTCAGAAGCATATGCAATAAAATAGCTCCTTTGCATGGCTGGATAGACCAGTAGAAACCAAACATCCCAGCCTTAACTGAAACCTGGCTAAATTCTATGATATAAAACTCAGAAGTCATACCTCCCTACTTTTGTATAACTACACTGGACAGAATCCATAGGAAAGGTGGAGGTGTAGCCCTACTTTATCCGGACTCCTTTAATATAATGCCTTTTTCTAAAAAAAATTCCTACATTCACTAATGCCAAAAATGATAATTTCCTTATTAACCTTAATAGGACCGAACCTATCTCTATCATAGCACTGTATATTGCCCCAGAATAAAATATACCCATACTTGAAGTTATACTGTCCTACACATGACAAACAATCAGACACAAGACCATCATTTTAGGAGATGGCAACATAGACTGGCTATCTCTTAGTTTGAAATTACCAACAAACAGTATTGGTCTCTATTTTTTTTTCCAAATCATTAACTGTCCAACCTGGTACAATAAAGACCATACCCAACAATCTACTCTTGACTGAATTCTAGTATCCCATCCTACTTCCTTTACTTCGACAGGCTCACTTCCCAATTTCCTTAGTGACCACCTACCCACATTTGCCATTAGAGCCACCACACACCTACCTAAAAAACACACTCTAATATGTGTCTGCAACCTAACAAATGTTTCCCAAGATAAATTCAATGAATTACTAAGGAATATAAATTGGTCTCTCATAAAATATCTCCCTCTAGATGAAGTGGTGCAATATTTCAACACAATTTCCTATAAATACTTAATTCTCTTGCTCCAGTATGCACTAAAATAATTAAAAAGAATTCTGCTCCTTGGTTATCCAAAGCATGCAAAAATCTAATGAAACAAGGGGATATAATCTGGGATAATTGGAAACAACACAAAAATGAAGAAAATCTACTAGTCTATAGACAACTCTGTAACCAAGTTAAGAAGCAGGTGACCAAAGACAAACAATTGTGCTTCACCCACCTCCAACAGGAGCACATAACTAACCCAAAAAATTCTGGTCTTCCATTTCATCCCTACTTAACCTAGGGACAAAAAATGAATATTCTCCTTCTCCTGATGCACCCGTCAAACAGCTAACTAGTTCAACAATCCGTTTATACAGTCTATAGCCATCCTGATCTCTAAAACCCTCAACCCCTGCCCCACTCCACCACTATTACTACTACCTTCAATCATGTCTCTTTGCCTAGCCAGGACCGTCTCCACCATAACTGTCCAGAATCCCATTCTGAAAACTCAGCCACTTTCTCTTTGTCAACCCATCCCAACTAGTCTCATAAAAGACTTTTGTTAAAACTTAAACCCTGCTCAACCTGTGCAAATAACCCCCCACCTCAGTACCTTAAATTAGCTCCATTGCATACCCAGTAAGTATCCTAATCATTAGATTATTAATTCCAAGCATCTGAAAATTGTCTCATATTATTCTTATTCACAAAGAAGCAAATTCAACAGAACTCATTAACTTCAGACCTATAGCCATTCTATCTTCCATCTCCAAAATACTGGAAAAAGGTATTCACCAAAACTAATACAATACTTATTGCAATAGAATCTACTCACACACACGCAACATAGGTTCCTCCCAGGGACAGCACATCCACTGCTCTTCAGTTCTTCACTGACTCTGTAAATAAGATGCAGGTAACTTTATATGTGCTGTATTTCATGACCTATCAAAAGCATTCAACACTGTTTCTCATTCCATACTCCTGGACAGTCTCTCTAATCTAGGTTTTATGCCTCCCACCCTACAGTGGTTTAACAGTTATCTACACAATCAAAAACAATCTGTAAAATGGGTAAATGAAATCTCTCCCTTTTTAATTTCTCCAAATCTTTTGAGTTTCTAATACTATGATGGGAATGGACCCCATTCCTAAGTCAAAGTATGATTAAAGTTTATAAAATTAGTATTGTTTCAATCTTTGATGTCAGCCAGAAGTGCTCTTCGCAGCACCTGCAATGTGCACAGTAATGACTCCTTCTGCAATTCATATGGTGTTACATGGCTTGGTGACATATCTAAATATGATTGTAGGTTTTTTTATAAGCTCCTATTACTATTGTAACTGTCTGAGTATCTTTCTTCCACATTGCTCTCATTTCTGGCTGCAGATCCTGATATTTTATGACTTTATGTCTCTCTGTATGCAGGTCACTGTAGTCACTAGATGTGGCAATTTCAATGTTCAATGCTACTTTTGTCTTCTTTTCTTAGACCACTATATCCAGTTTTCTAGCATCTGTTTTTTGAACTGTTGATAATGGGTGACCCCATGTGATATAAACTTCATCATTTTCTCTGATGCTTTGTGGCTCATGTTTCCAGTGTTTTTCAGCCACTTTAGTACCATACTGTCTACAAAATCCCCAGTGCAACAGTCTCACCACATTATTATGTCTTTCAGTATACAGTGTTTCTGCCATTAGTGTATCACAACCAGCAACTAGGTACGCAACTGTTTCCAATTCAGTTTTACAAAACCTACATTTGTCAGTTTATCCCACATGTTCAAAGGACTTTGTAAACCAACGTGGACGTAGACCACTATCTTGGGCCGCCAATATTAACCTTTCATCTCTTGGTTTGAATTCACATCTCCTTAGCCATTCCTGTGTTTGCACCTGATCAACATGAGGTTCTGCCAGAAGTTTTCTGTACTTACAACTATATTTATGCATTTTTCAACATTTCTTGCCTTCTCATCTGGTCCTTCACCTTATATTCTTCCATCTGTTTTTGGCACATTTAGTGGTGCCTGATTTTTATCTACTTCTGGTTTGATTTCCATTCTGGTTGATGCCGATATGCTTCTGCTAGGTTAAGCAGAGAAGTCATCTTAGATTTATTCTCCTCATGTTTCAAAGCTTTCACTATATTTAGGTCTTGTGAGGTCAGCGGATATGTGTGGAGTCCCATGATTGTAAATCTATACATGTAATCAATTTCAAGGAGGTCCATCCCTCCTTCAGACCAGGGAATATATATAATCTTGGTATACACTGATTTGTATAGATTATTTGGTGAGCATGAAGTATCCTTCTTGTTTTAATATCTAATCTATCCAACATGTTTTGGGGTCAGTCAGTCACTCCAAAACTGTAAGTTAGGACAGGAAGCGTAAACTGGTTTACAGCTTGGATACTGTTCCTAGATGTCAATGCTGTTCTCAGGATTAATTTAAGTTTTATAAAGTATTCCTTACTGAATTGCAGAAGGAGTCATTACTGAGCACATTGCAGGTGCTGCGAAGAGCACTTTTGGCTGACATCACAGATTGAAACAATGCTTTTATTCAGATTTGTTCATGTTTTTTTTTTTTGCTGATCCTTCATCAATTCCCAACTATTTATACACTCCCTCTTGCTCAAGCTCTTTTTTGTCACATTCTTGTCCCAAACTGATATTTTCCTGGTGCTGCAGTTTTCCTACTTTAAAGGTTGCTTTTGCACATTTATCAAGACCAAATGACATTCTTATATCATCTGAAAAAGTTTTGACAACCTGCAGCTGTGCTTTCAGTTCTTCATCCAATGAGCTATACAATTTTAAATCATCGACAAAGAGAATAGTCACCCTGGAATATCCCCCCTTTGAATTTTTATCCCTGGGGTAATAATTTTTCCTTTATCATAGCTTAATTGCAAAGTGGTCTGCAACTGTTTCATAGTTACTGTAATGTAGTCAATCAGTGTAGGGTGTATCTTATACATTTTTAAGCACTGTTTTATCCATGAATATGGGATACTATCAAATGTTTTTTTTTTGTAGTCAATCCATGCCACAATTAGATTCTTCCCCTTTTACAGTCCTCAACTATGACTTTATTGAACAACAAATGATACTTTGTTCAATATGACTTTCTTCTATTGCCCTTTTGTTCTACTGCCATAATTGAGTTTTCTTCGAAATGACCATAAACTCTGTCAGCATCAGTTCCTGTGTATAGTTTATCCCTGGGATTCATGAAGGCTGATTTTCCATGTAAGAACAGTGTAAGAGCTCCTGCACAGAAAATGGCTGCCAAGCGATTCAGGATAGTGCTGTTTTCACGTGCATGAGTAGCCCTACACTGTTCTAGCATGGAAAACCATGCGGCATGCAAATCACCTCATTTGCTGATGAAAAACATGCAAATGAGGTGATTTAGTGATTCACCAAGCTGCCCAGACTCCGTGTTAGAATAGTGTCAGTGGAGAAATGTATTCGGTTAATAACCGAAAACATTTCTGCAAATGACAAAACAGGCATGACAGGTCATGAAAAAGCATGTATTATGTTCATTATTCATGCCAATGGCCAAATATAGGGCCATTGGCACAAAAAACTGTTTCATTTTTAAGAAAATTAAACTTTTTTTTGCCGATCTCGGCCTTTTAAGCATAGGGCAGCGGCGCGCAAACACGACTGTGCCAAAAATAAAAAAAATGGGAAAACTCAATTGAAAGGTAAATCTGCATTTTGCTATTATAATCTATGCCATGCAGAATGTAAACAATACCAGGGAGCACTGCTTGTCAAGGGGAAAGGGTCTGTTTTAGTGCAGTAACTAACGACCTACACTCTGGGGTATGCAAATGAGGGGAATGTTACTGAATCACAGCATATTCTAAGTCCACATACCACCTAGCCATGTAGGTACTAGAACAAGATCATGTAAGCAGGAGGAGAAACTAACAGGTAAAGGGGGTGTGTAATGCTTGCTGTAAGCACATTAGAGCTCAGTGGCTTGTGTTTGCCCTTAGCTAAGCACAGCTAAGGAAGGGGATGTGTTAGCGCTGTTTACATTGCTTAAACAGGTGTGTGTGGTGCACACCAGGTTTTAAACTAAAAAAAAAACAGGAAACAGCAGCAGTGTTTACATTTGAGCACTGTGAATGCATGGCACACCTTGGGGTTTAAACTAGAAGGAAACTGGTAAGGGGAAATAGCAGTAGGAAAGCAATCAAGGAGAATAGAATAGCTGGCAGGTGGAATGTATCAGAATCAGCCACCACCCTCAGCCTCTAGCACATATTGAGGAGCCACACAGTCCCCACCATTAACAAGACCACCACAAGCACAGAAGGACTTGGAGGAGGAACTTCCTGAGCCTGCCCCTGTAGGCAGATGGAGGCATGCCCAGTATGCCCTGTAATTACACTAGCAACAGCCCAGAACAGAACTATAAACTATGCAAACACCTTTCATGGTTATTCCCACAAACTCTACACCACCAGTGTACACAGACGGGGGATTTTTAACTAGCAAAACTAACTAAAAATGTTAGCAGCTGCTGGTGCTTTACTCTATCAATATGTGCTAGAGGCTGAGGGTGGTGAGGAGGAGAATGCTGACAAAAAATTTCCCACAGTAAGGAGGAGGAGAAGAGTGAACAGACCCAGGGTAACCTACCAGGGCCTACATGAGCTGGAGGAAGTGGAGTGCTATAGAGTGGACAGGGACATTCTACAGCAAATCATTTAGCTGTACCGGCCACACCTCACATACAGAACTAACAGAGGCGAACCCATCCCAGTGGATAGCAAGGTATGTGTAGGCTTAAGAATACTAGCCACAGGTACATTCCAAGGACCAACTGGGGATATCATGGGGCTCTCACGAGCATGAGCATCCAGGGTACTCAACTAGTTCTCGGATGCCAAGACACCACATGCCAATGAGCACATATATTTTCCCAACACCCGTGAGGCATTGACCAGAGGTATGCATCTCTTCTGCCATATAGCAGAATACCCTGAGGTAGTTGGTGCTATAGACTGCATGCACATCTGCATCAAACACCAGCCAGCAAACAATGTAGGGTCTAGATAAACCACAAGAGCTTCCACTCCATCAACTGCCAGGTTGTGTGCAATGCCCAGGGCATTATCATGCAAGTTGTGCTGGCAGCCCTGGAAGCTATCATGACTCCCACATCTGGCATTCCTTACAGCTGTATCAGGGGTTTGCCAGAGGGGACATCCCATATGGCCATCTAGTGGGGGATGCTGACTATGCACTGGAGCCGTGGCTGATGACACCCATCAGAAATGCACACACACTAGAACAAGAATGCCATAGTAAGGCACATGCACAAACCAGGATAATTGTAGAGCATGTGTTTGGGATGCTCAAGTCATGGATCCGCTGCCTTGACATATCCAGTGGAGCCTTGCAGTACTCCCTAGATACATGTGGACAAATGTTAGTAGTATGTGCCATGCTACACAATATGATCCTGTGGAAACAGCTGCAGCAGGAACAGCATGAGGAGGAGCCACACAGGCCCCCACCATTGCCAAGGCCACCACAAGCACAGAAGGACTTGGAGGAGGAACTTCCTGAGCCTGCCCCTGTAGGCAGATGGAGGCATGCCCAGTATCCCCTGTCCTTGGCACAGAGGCAATGCATAGCACACACACTGACACTGTAGGGACCCAGGGACTGATAGCTCTCTCTGAATCACACATACAGTAAAATGGATGCCAAACTTGACACTACTTATGCTTTATCATGTATAGGGGGTGTACTATGTGCATCCAACATAGTCAGCCCTCCAGCACTGTCCTCAATACTGGCCCAGCAACAAGGTAAGTCACTCTTCCTATCAATTAGAGAATGGAGTAGTATGTTCTGATAGTTGCATGTATGGTATGGATACAAGCCTGCAAGGGAATTGGGTGGCTGAAGAGGCTAGCAGCAGACAGCTGACAGCTATATGGGACAGCAGGAAATCCATAACAAATACTGGTGTCAACATACTAGGCAGTACTACACAAGGTGACAACTCCCACCGCAGTACATGTGGTGGTCCACATAATTGTGGGTGTTCATAGGTCACACACATGGATGTCACATACCCACCACCAGCCTCACCCAGCAGGACAGGTGTAGATGACCATAAAGAAAGGCTGGGCTAAGGCCTCCAAATGATGGAAATGGTGAACAGCCCCCCTCCAGACCTACACAGACATACTACAATGCACTCACAGAGCACCTTTCTTAAATTGAGGTGCTGGTTGAATACTACTACTAAAATGCCTTGTTATCTTGCAATGTTTTCCTAGCTTACTATGTATAATTTGGATTTAATTGGTCACCGTTTAACACTACTATGCAGAATGTATAAGCTTTGTCATTTCAGCAGTCATTCATACCCTTGATCTTACTGTTGCTGAATCTGAGATATCTTTAGTTATTCTTAGTGTAGCATTACTTCTCTGTATATTTATGTAGTATATTGGATAGGCTATTACTTAATGTATACACTTTGTGAACTATCTACAGAAATATTTAATGCTGTGATATTGTTTTTCTGGAAAATTAACTGCTTCTTTGTCTAGTTTGTGTGTACAGCCTTTGCCACTAACCACTTAATTGGACAATCTGCCTTTCCCCTTCATTTAGAGTTCTCCCTCTTTACTTCCTACTAACCCTTGTGCGTCCCCTATATCCCTACTTTTCCACTGTCTCTATCATTATAGCTATTTTAACTTCCCTAATTTTGTGTGCCTTTCCTACTGATCCCTATTTTTTTTTTACAGCCCACGACACCACTAAAAATACTCCCAGGGACAAAATGCATTTAAAAGATTCAGAATTGCTTTCTAGTAACTAAACCTCATGGTGTGGATTCATGAAACCCCACCTGGCAAACCTGTAACCAATAAAACTAAAAGAGTAACGTTTACTGGTCACTGTGCAGCTATGGCACCTACCTGCTGAATCGCAGAATTGCAAAGTAGAGTTTCCCATGTTAGTCAGTTGGACTACTTATAACAAAGAATAGTAATGGCTGAATTTCTTGCTATCACTGAATATTGCAGTAGCCTGCTCTCTAAGTGTGCATGCAGCTAGAGACCCCCCTTTAGTAGGTCATACTCTTTAAATTCCTTTACTTTCCTTTGGGACATATTTTTTTTTATTTCCAACTTTAACCTTATTTTCCCAACTTTTGCTGTTACCTACCCAAAATTTGGTATATGTAACCCAGCTTTTATATTTGAAAACAGATGGCTATGTAGCCATATAACAACTGTGATATAAGTCAACACTCTATTCTGGAACACCTGTGTAAGGCTATCTTTGTTTTTTGGCATTTATATATACCTGGACAGGTTTCACTGACAGATTTTTCTTAGTCGCACTCCATTAGCTTGGGATCAGTTTTCTCCATTCCTCCTGAGTGATCCACTCCCTTACCCTACCCCAAATTCCCAACCACCCTAATACTCCTACACTTATACATCATAGAGCTGCACCCAGTTTTCTAAACACAAATAAACATATCTACCCAATTAACCCTATTATTTAACCTGCTTCCTTACTCCTTCATTTTTGTACATAACCCCCTTAATTTTACAACCACCCCAAATGACCAACTTTTATTCCTCCCCACAAGACTAAACTTTCACTCTATACCCCCAACAAGTCTCATAAATATATTCTAATAACTAATTATGCTTCTAATGTCTTGTTTAACTACCCTCTTAAAAATCCTTACCCTTGCAACATCACTATCACCTCAAACACCTATAAATTATGTCTCATCAGCTACCTCCACTACCTCATACCCTTCTCAACACAGCAGCTTCTCTAATATCTCACCACAATTGTTTCACTATTTCCTCACCTACTTCTCAGCTCCTAATCTCCTAACCACTGCACATACCAATCCTTACCTCTTACCCCTTGCATCTACTATATAAAAATAACTATGCTATACTCCTACTCTACTTGTCTATAGACAACTCTACAACCAAGCTAAAATGCAAGTGACCAAAGACAAACAATTGTGCTATACTTCTATCTAATTTCCATTTTGTTTCAATGTGGAGGCATCCAACCAAATCTAGGTCCTAGAATTAACATAGACCCTAAAGCATATGATAAAAACCTAAATATAATGACCTCCAACCTCAGAAGCATATGCAATAAAATAGCTCCTTTGCATGGCTGGATAGACCAGTAGAAACCAAACATCCCAGCCTTAACTGAAACCTGGCTAAATTCTATGATATAAAACTCAGAAGTCATACCTCCCTACTTTTGTATAACTACACTGGACAGAATCCATAGGAAAGGTGGAGGTGTAGCCCTACTTTATCCGGACTCCTTTAATATAATGCCTTTTTCTAAAAAAAATTCCTACATTCACTAATGCCAAAAATGATAATTTCCTTATTAACCTTAATAGGACCGAACCTATCTCTATCATAGCACTGTATATTGCCCCAGAATAAAATATACCCATACTTGAAGTTATACTGTCCTAGACATTACAAACAATCAGACACAAGACCATCATTTTAGGAGATGGCAACATAGACTGGCTATCTCTTAGTTTGAAATTACCAACAAACAGTATTGGTCTCTATTTTTTTTTCCAAATCATTAACTGTCCAACCTGGTACAATAAAGACCATACCCAACAATCTACTCTTGACTGAATTCTAGTATCCCATCCTACTTCCTTTACTTGACAGGCTCACTTCCCAATTTCCTTAGTGACCACCTACCCACATTTGCCATTAGAGCCACCACACACCTACCTAAAAAACACACTCTAATATGTGTCTGCAACCTAACAAATGTTTCCCAAGATAAATTCAATGAATTACTAAGGAATATAAATTGGTCTCTCATAAAATATCTCCCTCTAGATGAAGTGGTGCAATATTTCAACACAATTTCCTATAAATACTTAATTCTCTTGCTCCAGTATGCACTAAAATAATTAAAAAGAATTCTGCTCCTTGGTTATCCAAAGCATGCAAAAATCTAATGAAACAAGGGGATATAATCTGGGATAATTGGAAACAACACAAAAATGAAGAAAATCTACTAGTCTATAGACAACTCTGTAACCAAGTTAAGAAGCAGGTGACCAAAGACAAACAATTGTGCTTCACCCACCTCCAACAGGAGCACATAACTAACCCAAAAAATTCTGGTCTTCCATTTCATCCCTACTTAACCTAGGGACAAAAAATGAATATTCTCCTTCTCCTGATGCACCCGTCAAACAGCTAACTAGTTCAACAATCCGTTTATACAGTCTATAGCCATCCTGATCTCTAAAACCCTCAACCCCTGCCCCACTCCACCACTATTACTACTACCTTCAATCATGTCTCTTTGCCTAGCCAGGACCGTCTCCACCATAACTGTCCAGAATCCCATTCTGAAAACTCAGCCACTTTCTCTTTGTCAACCCATCCCCACTAGTCTCATAAAAGACTTTTGTTAAAACTTAAACCCTGCTCAACCTGTGCAAATAACCCCCCACCTCAGTACCTTAAATTAGCTCCATTGCATACCCAGTAAGTATCCTAATCATTAGATTATTAATTCCAAGCATCTGAAAATTGTCTCATATTATTCTTATTCACAAAGAAGCAAATTCAACAGAACTCATTAACTTCAGACCTATAGCCATTCTATCTTCCATCTCCAAAATACTGGAAAAAGGTATTCACCAAAAACTAATACAATACTTATTGCAATAGAATCTACTCACACACACGCAACATAGGTTCCTCCCAGGGGACAGCACATCCACTGCTCTTCAGTTCTTCACTGACTCTATAAATAAGATGCAGGTAACTTTATATGTGCTGTATTTCATGACCTATCAAAAGCATTCAACACTGTTTCTCATTCCATACTCCTGGACAGTCTCTCTAATCTAGGTTTTATGCCTCCCACCCTACAGTGGTTTAACAGTTATCTACACAATCAAAACAATCTGTAAAATGGGTAAATGAAATCTCTCCCTTTTTAATTTCTCCAAATCTTTTGAGTTTCTAATACTATGATGGGAATGGACCCCATTCCTAAGTCAAAGTATGATTAAAGTTTATAAAATTAGTATTGTTTCAATCTTTGATGTCAGCCAGAAGTGCTCTTCGCAGCACCTGCAATGTGCACAGTAATGACTCCTTCTGCAATTCATATGGTGTTACATGGCTTGGTGACATATCTAAATATGATTGTAGGTTTTTATAAGCTCCTATTACTATTGTAACTGTCTGAGTATCTTTCTTCCACATTGCTCTCATTTCTGGCTGCAGATCCTGATATTTTATGACTTTATGTCTCTCTGTATGCAGGTCACTGTAGTCACTAGATGTGGCAATTTCAATGTTCAATGCTACTTTTGTCTTCTTTTCTTAGACCACTATATCCAGTTTTCTAGCATCTGTTTTTTGAACTGTTGATAATGGGTGACCCCATGTGATATAAACTTCATCATTTTCTCTGATGCTTTGTGGCTCATGTTTCCAGTGTTTTTCAGCCACTTTAGTACCATACTGTCTACAAAATCCCCAGTGCAACAGTCTCACCACATTATTATGTCTTTCAGTATACAGTGTTTCTGCCATTAGTGTATCACAACCAGCAACTAGGTACGCAACTGTTTCCAATTCAGTTTTACAAAACCTACATTTGTCAGTTTATCCCACATGTTCAAAGGACTTTGTAAACCAACGTGGACGTAGACCACTATCTTGGGCCGCCAATATTAACCTTTCATCTCTTGGTTTGAATTCACATCTCCTTAGCCATTCCTGTGTTTGCACCTGATCAACATGAGGTTCTGCCAGAAGTTTTCTGTACTTACAACTATATTTATGCATTTTTCAACATTTCTTGCCTTCTCATCTGGTCCTTCACCTTATATTCTTCCATCTGTTTTGGCACATTTAGTGGTGCCTGATTTTTATCTACTTCTGGTTTGATTTCCATTCTGGTTGATGCCGATATGCTTCTGCTAGGTTAAGCAGAGAAGTCATCTTAGATTTATTCTCCTCATGTTTCAAAGCTTTCACTATATTTAGGTCTTGTGAGGTCAGCGGATATGTGTGGAGTCCCATGATTGTAAATCTATACATGTAATCAATTTCAAGGAGGTCCATCCCTCCTTCAGACCAGGGAATATATATAATCTTGGTATACACTGATTTGTATAGGTTATTTGGTGAGCATGAAGTATCCTTCTTGTTTTAATATCTAATCTATCCAACATGTTTTGGGGTCAGTCAGTCACTCCAAAACTGTAAGTTAGGACAGGAAGCGTAAACTGGTTTACAGCTTGGATACTGTTCCTAGATGTCAATGCTGTTCTCAGGATTAATTTAAGTTTTATAAAGTATTCCTTACTGAATTGCAGAAGGAGTCATTACTGAGCACATTGCAGGTGCTGCGAAGAGCACTTTTGGCTGACATCACAGATTGAAACAATGCTTTTATTCAGATTTGTTCATGTTTTTTTTTTTTGCTGATCCTTCATCAATTCCCAACTATTTATACACTCCCTCTTGCTCAAGCTCTTTTTTGTCACATTCTTGTCCCAAACTGATATTTTCCTGGTGCTGCAGTTTTCCTACTTTAAAGGTTGCTTTTGCACATTTATCAAGACCAAATGACATTCTTATATCATCTGAAAAAGTTTTGACAACCTGCAGCTGTGCTTTCAGTTCTTCATCCAATGAGCTATACAATTTTAAATCATTGACAAAGAGAATAGTCACCCTGGAATATCCCCCCTTTGAATTTTTATCCCTGGGGTAATAATTTTTCCTTTATCATAGCTTAATTGCAAAGTGGTCTGCAACTGTTTCATAGTTACTGTAATGTAGTCAATCAGTGTAGGGTGTATCTTATACATTTTTAAGCACTGTTTTATCCATGAATATGGGATACTATCAAATGTTTTTTTTTTGTAGTCAATCCATGCCACAATTAGATTCTTCCCCTTTTACAGTCCTCAACTATGACTTTATTGAACAACAAATGATACTTTGTTCAATATGACTTTCTTCTATTGCCCTTTTGTTCTACTGCCATAATTGAGTTTTCTTGAAATGACCATAAACTCTGTCAGCATCAGTTCCTGTGTATAGTTTATCCCTGGGATTCATGAAGGCTGATTTTCCATGTAAGAACAGTGTAAGAGCTCCTGCACAGAAAATGGCTGCCAAGCGATTCAGGATAGTGCTGTTTTCACGTGCATGAGTAGCCCTACACTGTTCTAGCATGGAAAACCATGCGGCATGCAAATCACCTCATTTGCTGATGAAAAACATGCAAATGAGGTGATTTAGTGATTCACCAAGCTGCCCAGACTCCGTGTTAGAATAGTGTCAGTGGAGAAATGTATTCGGTTAATAACCGAAAACATTTCTGCAAATGACAAAACAGGCATGACAGGTCATGAAAAAGCATGTATTATGTTCATTATTCATGCCAATGGCCAAATATAGGGCCATTGGCACAAAAAACTGTTTCATTTTTAAGAAAATTAAACTTTTTTTTTGCCGATCTCGGCCTTTTAAGCATAGGGCAGCGGCGCGCAAACACGACTGTGCCAAAAATAAAAAAAATGGGAAAACTCAATTGAAAGGTAAATCTGCATTTTGCTATTATAATCTATGCCATGCAGAATGTAAACAATACCAGGGAGCACTGCTTGTCAAGGGGAAAGGGTCTGTTTTAGTGCAGTAACTAACGACCTACACTCTGGGGTATGCAAATGAGGGGAATGTTACTGAATCACAGCATATTCTAAGTCCACATACCACCTAGCCATGTAGGTACTAGAACAAGATCATGTAAGCAGGAGGAGAAACTAACAGGTAAAGGGGGTGTGTAATGCTTGCTGTAAGCACATTAGAGCTCAGTGGCTTGTGTTTGCCCTTAGCTAAGCACAGCTAAGGAAGGGGATGTGTTAGCGCTGTTTACATTGCTTAAACAGGTGTGTGTGGTGCACACCAGGTTTTAAACTAAAAAAAAAACAGGAAACAGCAGCAGTGTTTACATTTGAGCACTGTGAATGCATGGCACACCTTGGGGTTTAAACTAGAAGGAAACTGGTAAGGGGAAATAGCAGTAGGAAAGCAATCAAGGAGAATAGAATAGCTGGCAGGTGGAATGTATCAGAATCAGCCACCACCCTCAGCCTCTAGCACATATTGAGGAGCCACACAGTCCCCCACCATTAACAAGACCACCACAAGCACAGAAGGACTTGGAGGAGGAACTTCCTGAGCCTGCCCCTGTAGGCAGATGGAGGCATGCCCAGTATGCCCTGTAATTACACTAGCAACAGCCCAGAACAGAACTATAAACTATGCAAACACCTTTCATGGTTATTCCCACAAACTCTACACCACCAGTGTACACAGACGGGGGATTTTTAACTAGCAAAACTAACTAAAAATGTTAGCAGCTGCTGGTGCTTTACTCTATCAATATGTGCTAGAGGCTGAGGGTGGTGAGGAGGAGAATGCTGACAAAAAATTTCCCACAGTAAGGAGGAGGAGAAGAGTGAACAGACCCAGGGTAACCTACCAGGGCCTACATGAGCTGGAGGAAGTGGAGTGCTATAGAGTGGACAGGGACATTCTACAGCAAATCATTTAGCTGTACCGGCCACACCTCACATACAGAACTAACAGAGGGGAACCCATCCCAGTGGATAGCAAGGTATGTGTAGGCTTAAGAATACTAGCCACAGGTACATTCCAAGGACCAACTGGGGATATCATGGGGCTCTCACGAGCATGAGCATCCAGGGTACTCAACTAGTTCTCGGATGCCAAGACACCACATGCCAATGAGCACATATATTTTCCCAACACCCGTGAGGCATTGACCAGAGGTATGCATCTCTTCTGCCATATAGCAGAATACCCTGAGGTAGTTGGTGCTATAGACTGCATGCACATCTGCATCAAACACCAGCCAGCAAACAATGTAGGGTCTAGATAAACCACAAGAGCTTCCACTCCATCAACTGCCAGGTTGTGTGCAATGCCCAGGGCATTATCATGCAAGTTGTGCTGGCAGCCCTGGAAGCTATCATGACTCCCACATCTGGCATTCCTTACAGCTGTATCAGGGGTTTGCCAGAGGGGACATCCCATATGGCCATCTAGTGGGGGATGCTGACTATGCACTGGAGCCGTGGCTGATGACACCCATCAGAAATGCACACACACTAGAACAAGAATGCCATAGTAAGGCACATGCACAAACCAGGATAATTGTAGAGCATGTGTTTGGGATGCTCAAGTCATGGATCCACTGCCTTGACATATCCAGTGGAGCCTTGCAGTACTCCCTAGATACATGTGGACAAATGTTAGTAGTATGTGCCATGCTACACAATATGATCCTGTGGAAACAGCTGCAGCAGGAACAGCATGAGGAGGAGCCACACAGGCCCCCACCATTGCCAAGGCCACCACAAGCACAGAAGGACTTGGAGGAGGAACTTCCTGAGCCTGCCCCTGTAGGCAGATGGAGGCATGCCCAGTATCCCCTGTCCTTGGCACAGAGGCAATGCATAGCACACACACTGACACTGTAGGGACCCAGGGACTGATAGCTCTCTCTGAATCACACATACAGTAAAATGGATGCCAAACTTGACACTACTTATGCTTTACCATGTATAGGGAGTGTACTATGTGCATCCAACATAGTCAGCCCTCCAGCACTGTCCTCAATACTGGCCCAGCAACAAGGTAAGTCACTCTTCCTATCAATTAGAGAATGGAGTAGTATGTTCTGATAGTTGCATGTATGGTATGGATACAAGCCTGCAAGGGAATTGGGTGGCTGAAGGGGCTAGCAGCAGACAGCTGACAGCTATATGGGACAGCAGGAAATCCATAACAAATACTGGTGTCAACATACTAGGCAGTACTACACAAGGTGACAACTCCCACCGCAGTACATGTGGTGGTCCACATAATTGTGGGTGTTCATAGGTCACACACATGGATGTCACATACCCACCACCAGCCTCACCCAGCAGGACAGGTGTAGATGACCATAAAGAAAGGCTGGGCTAAGGCCTCCAAATGATGGAAATGGTGAACAGCCCCCCTCCAGACCTACACAGACATACTACAATGCACTCACAGAGCACCTTTCTTAAATTGAGGTGCTGGTTGAATACTACTACTAAAATGCCTTGTTATCTTGCAATGTTTTCCTAGCTTACTATGTATAATTTGGATTTAATTGGTCACCGTTTAACACTACTATGCAGAATGTATAAGCTTTGTCATTTCAGCAGTCATTCATACCCTTGATCTTACTGTTGCTGAATCTGAGATATCTTTAGTTATTCTTAGTGTAGCATTACTTCTCTGTATATTTATGTAGTATATTGTATAGGCTATTACTTAATGTATACACTTTGTGAACTATCTACAGAAATATTTAATGCTGTGATATTGTTTTTCTGGAAAATTAACTGCTTCTTTGTCTAGTTTGTGTGTACAGCCTTTGCCACTAACCACTTAATTGGACAATCTGCCTTTCCCCTTCATTTAGAGTTCTCCCTCTTTACTTCCTACTAACCCTTGTGCGTCCCCTATATCCCTACTTTTCCACTGTCTCTATCATTATAGCTATTTTAACTTCCCTAATTTTGTGTGCCTTTCCTACTGATCCCTATTTTTTTTTTTACAGCCCACGACACCACTAAAAATACTCCCAGGGACAAAATGCATTTAAAAGATTCAGAATTGCTTTCTAGTAACTAAACCTCATGGTGTGGATTCATGAAACCCCACCTGGCAAACCTGTAACCAATAAAAACTAAAAAGAGTAACGTTTACTGGTCACTGTGCAGCTATGGCACCTACCTGCTGAATCGCAGAATTGCAAAGTAGAGTTTCCCATGTTAGTCAGTTGGACTACTTATAACAAAGAATAGTAATGGCTGAATTTCTTGCTATCACTGAATATTGTAGTAGCCTGCTCTCTAAGTGTGCATGCAGCTAGAGACCCCCCCTTTAGTAGGTCATACTCTTTAAATTCCTTTACTTTCCTTTGGGACATATTTTTTTTTATTTCCAACTTTAACCTTATTTTCCCAACTTTTGCTGTTACCTACCCAAAATTTGGTATATGTAACCCAGCTTTTTATATTTGAAAACAGATGGCTATGTAGCCATATAACAACTGTGATATAAGTCAACACTCTATTCTGGAACACCTGTGTAAGGCTATCTTTGTTTTTTGGCATTTATATATACCTGGACAGGTTTCACTGACAGATTTTTCTTAGTCGCACTCCATTAGCTTGGGATCAGTTCTCTCCATTCCTCCTGAGTGATCCACTCCCTTACCCTACCCCAAATTCCCAACCACCCTAATACTCCTACACTTATACATCATAGAGCTGCACCCAGTTTTCTAAACACAAATAAATATATCTACCCAATTAACCCTATTATTTAACCTGCTTCCTTACTCCTTCATTTTTGTACATAACCCCCTTAATTTTACAACCACCCCAAATGACCAACTTTTATTCCTCCCCACAAGACTAAACTTTCACTCTATACCCCACCAAGTCTCATAAATATATTCTAATAACTAATTATGCTTCTAATGTCTTGTTTAACTACCCTCTTAAAAATCCTTACCCTTGCAACATCACTATCACCTCAAACACCTATAAATTATGTCTCATCAGCTACCTCCACTACCTCATACCCTTCTCAACACAGCAGCTTCTCTAATATCCCACCACAATTGTTTCACTATTTCCTCACCTACTTCTCAGCTCCTAATCTCCTAACCACTGCACATACCAATCCTTACCTCTTACCCCTTGCATCTACTATATAAAAATAACTATGCTATACTCCTACTCTACTTGTCTATAGACAACTCTACAACCAAGCTAAAATGCAAGTGACCAAAGACAAACAATTGTGCTATACTTCTATCTAATTTCCATTTTGTTTCAGTGTGGAGGCATCCAACCAAATCTAGGTCCTAGAATTAACATAGACCCTAAAGCACATGATAAAAACCTAAATATAATGACCTCCAACCTCAGAAGCATATGCAATAAAATAGCTCCTTTGCATGGCTGGATAGACCAGTAGAAACCAAACATCCCAGCCTTAACTGAAACCTGGCTAAATTCTATGATATAAAACTCAGAAGTCATACCTCCCTACTTTTGTATAACTACACTGGACAGAATCCATAGGAAAGGTGGAGGTGTAGCCCTACTTTATCCGGACTCCTTTAATATAATGCCTTTTTCTAAAAAAAATTCCTACATTCACTAATGCCAAAAATGATAATTTCCTTATTAACCTTAATAGGACCGAACCTATCTCTATCATAGCACTGTATATTGCCCCAGAATAAAATATACCCATACTTGAAGTTATACTGTCCTAGACATTACAAACAATCAGACACAAGACCATCATTTTAGGAGATGGCAACATAGACTGGCTATCTCTTAGTTTGAAATTACCAACAAACAGTATTGGTCTCTATTTTTTTTTCCAAATCATTAACTGTCCAACCTGGTACAATAAAGACCATACCCAACAATCTACTCTTGACTGAATTCTAGTATCCCATCCTACTTCCTTTACTTCGACAGGCTCACTTCCCAATTTCCTTAGTGACCACCTACCCACATTTGCCATTAGAGCCACCACACACCTACCTAAAAAACACACTCTAATATGTGTCTGCAACCTAACAAATGTTTCCCAAGATAAATTCAATGAATTACTAAGGAATATAAATTGGTCTCTCATAAAATATCTCCCTCTAGATGAAGTGGTGCAATATTTCAACACAATTTCCTATAAATACTTAATTCTCTTGCTCCAGTATGCACTAAAATAATTAAAAAGAATTCTGCTCCTTGGTTATCCAAAGCATGCAAAAATCTAATGAAACAAGGGGATATAATCTGGGATAATTGGAAACAACACAAAAATGAAGAAAATCTACTAGTCTATAGACAACTCTGTAACCAAGTTAAGAAGCAGGTGACCAAAGACAAACAATTGTGCTTCACCCACCTCCAACAGGAGCACATAACTAACCCAAAAAATTCTGGTCTTCCATTTCATCCCTACTTAACCTAGGAACAAAAAATGAATATTCTCCTTCTCCTGATGCACCCGTCAAACAGCTAACTAGTTCAACAATCAGTTTATACAGTCTATAGCCATCCTGATCTCTAAAACCCTCAACCCCTGCCCCACTCCACCACTATTACTACTACCTTCAATCATGTCTCTTTGCCTAGCCAGGACCGTCTCCACCATAACTGTCCAGAATCCCATTCTGAAAACTCAGCCACTTTCTCTTTGTCAACCCATCCCCACTAGTCTCATAAAAGACTTTTGTTAAAACTTAAACCCTGCTCAACCTGTGCAAATAACCCCCCACCTCAGTACCTTAAATTAGCTCCATTGCATACCCAGTAAGTATCCTAATCATTAGATTATTAATTCCAAGCATCTGAAAATTGTCTCATATTATTCTTATTCACAAAGAAGCAAATTCAACAGAACTCATTAACTTCAGACCTATAGCCATTCTATCTTCCATCTCCAAAATACTGGAAAAAGGTATTCACCAAAAACTAATACAATACTTATTGCAATAGAATCTACTCACACACACGCAACATAGGTTCCTCCCAGGGGACAGCACATCCACTGCTCTTCAGTTCTTCACTGACTCTGTAAATAAGATGCAGGTAACTTTATATGTGCTGTATTTCATGACCTATCAAAAGCATTCAACACTGTTTCTCATTCCATACTCCTGGACAGTCTCTCTAATCTAGGTTTTATGCCTCCCACCCTACAGTGGTTTAACAGTTATCTACACAATCAAAAACAATCTGTAAAATGGGTAAATGAAATCTCTCCCTTTTTAATTTCTCCAAATCTTTTGAGTTTCTAATACTATGATGGGAATGGACCCCATTCCTAAGTCAAAGTATGATTAAAGTTTATAAAATTAGTATTGTTTCAATCTTTGATGTCAGCCAGAAGTGCTCTTCGCAGCACCTGCAATGTGCACAGTAATGACTCCTTCTGCAATTCATATGGTGTTACATGGCTTGGTGACATATCTAAATATGATTGTAGGTTTTTTATAAGCTCCTATTACTATTGTAACTGTCTGAGTATCTTTCTTCCACATTGCTCTCATTTCTGCCAGCAGATCCTGATATTTTATGACTTTATGTCTCTCTGTATGCAGGTCACTGTAGTCACTAGATGTGGCAATTTCAATGATCAATGCTACTTTTGTCTTCTTTTCTTAGACCACTATATCCAGTTTTCTAGCATCTGTTTTTTGAACTGTTGATAATGGGTGACCCCATGTGATATAAACTTCATCATTTTCTCTGATGCTTTGTGGCTCATGTTTCCAGTGTTTTTCAGCCACTTTAGTACCATAATGTCTACAAAATCCCCAGTGCAACAGTCTCACCACATTATTATGTCTTTCAGTATACAGTGTTTCTGCCATTAGTGTATCACAACCAGCAACTAGGTGCAACTGTTTCCAATTCAGTTTTACAAAACCTACATTTGTCAGTTTATCCCACATGTTCAAAGGACTTTGTAAACCAACGTGGACGTAGACCACTATCTTGGGCCGCCAATATTAACCTTTCATCTCTTGGTTTGAATTCACATCTCCTTAGCCATTCCTGTGTTTGCACCTGATCAACATGAGGTTCTGCCAGAAGTTTTCTGTACTTACAACTATATTTATGCATTTTTCAACATTTCTTGCCTTCTCATCTGGTCCTTCACCTTATATTCTTCCATCTGTTTTTGGCACATTTAGTGGTGCCTGATTTTTATCTACTTCTGGTTTGATTTCCATTCTGGTTGATGCCGATATGCTTCTGCTAGGTTAAGCAGAGAAGTCATCTTAGATTTATTCTCCTCATGTTTCAAAGCTTTCACTATATTTAGGTCTTGTGAGGTCAGCGGATATGTGTGGAGTCCCATGATTGTAAATCTATACATGTAATCAATTTCAAGGAGGTCCATCCCTCCTTCAGACCGGGGAATATATATAATCTTGGTATACACTGATTTGTATAGATTATTTGGTGAGCATGAAGTATCCTTCTTGTTTTAATATCTAATCTATCCAACATGTTTTGGGGTCAGTCAGTCACTCCAAAACTGTAAGTTAGGACAGGAAGCGTAAACTGGTTTACAGCTTGGATACTGTTCCTAGATGTCAATGCTGTTCTCAGGATTAATTTAAGTTTTATAAAGTATTCCTTACTGAATTGCAGAAGGAGTCATTACTGAGCACATTGCAGGTGCTGCGAAGAGCACTTTTGGCTGACATCACAGATTGAAACAATGCTTTTATTCAGATTTGTTCATGTTTTTTTTTTTGCTGATCCTTCATCAATTCCCAACTATTTATACACTCCCTCTTGCTCAAGCTCTTTTATGTCACATTCTTGTCCCAAACTGATATTTTCCTGGTGCTGCAGTTTTCCTACTTTAAAGGTTGCTTTTGCACATTTATCAAGACCAAATGACTTTCTTATATCATCTGAAAAAGTTTTGACAACCTGCAGCTGTGCTTTCAGTTCTTCATCCAATGAGCTATACAATTTTAAATCATCGACAAAGAGAATAGTCACCCTGGAATATCCCCCCTTTGAATTTTTATCCCTGGGGTAATAATTTTTCCTTTATCATAGCTTAATTGCAAAGTGGTCTGCAACTGTTTCATAGTTACTGTAATGTAGTCAATCAGTGTAGGGTGTATCTTATACATTTTTAAGCACTGTTTTATCCATGAATATGGGATACTATCAAATGTTTTTTTTTGTAGTCAATCCATGCCACAGTTAGATTCTTCCCCTTTTACAGTCCTCAACTATGACTTTATTGAACAACAAATGATACTTTGTTCAATATGACTTTCTTCTATTGCCCTTTTGTTCTACTGCCATAATTGAGTTTTCTTCGAAATGACCATAAACTCTGTCAGCATCAGTTCCTGTGTATAGTTTATCCCTGGGATTCATGAAGGCTGATTTTCCATGTAAGAACAGTGTAAGAGCTCCTGCACAGAAAATGGCTGCCAAGCGATTCAGGATAGTGCTGTTTTCACGTGCATGAGTAGCCCTACACTGTTCTAGCATGGAAAACCATGCGGCATGCAAATCACCTCATTTGCTGATGAAAAACATGCAAATGAGGTGATTTAGTGATTCACCAAGCTGCCCAGACTCCGTGTTAGAATAGTGTCAGTGGAGAAATGTATTCGGTTAATAACCGAAAATATTTCTGCAAATGACAAAACAGGCATGACAGGTCATGAAAAAGCATGTATTATGTTCATTATTCATGCCAATGGCCAAATATAGGGCCATTGGCACAAAAAAACTGTTTCATTTTTAAGAAAATTAAACTTTTTTTGCCGATCTCGGCCTTTTAAGCATAGGGCAGCGGCGCGCAAACACGACTGTGCCAAAAATAAAAAAAATGGGAAAACTCAATTGAAAGGTAAATCTGCATTTTGCTATTATAATCTATGCCATGCAGAATGTAAACAATACCAGGGAGCACTGCTTGTCAAGGGGAAAGGGTCTGTTTTAGTGCAGTAACTAACGACCTACACTCTGGGGTATGCAAATGAGGGGAATGTTACTGAATCACAGCATATTCTAAGTCCACATACCACCTAGCCGTGTAGGTACTAGAACAAGATCATGTAAGCAGGAGGAGAAACTAACAGGTAAAGGGGGTGTGTAATGCTTGCTGTAAGCACATTAGAGCTCAGTGGCTTGTGTTTGCCCTTAGCTAAGCACAGCTAAGGAAGGGGATGTGTTAGCGCTGTTTACATTGCTTAAACAGGTGTGTGTGGTGCACACCAGGTTTTAAACTAAAAAAAAAACAGGAAACAGCAGCAGTGTTTACATTTGAGCACTGTGAATGCATGGCACACCTTGGGGTTTAAACTAGAAGGAAACTGGTAAGGGGAAATAGCAGTAGGAAAGCAATCAAGGAGAATAGAATAGCTGGCAGGTGGAATGTATCAGAATCAGCCACCACCCTCAGCCTCTAGCACATATTGAGGAGCCACACAGTCCCCCACCATTAACAAGACCACCACAAGCACAGAAGGACTTGGAGGAGGAACTTCCTGAGCCTGCCCCTGTAGGCAGATGGAGGCATACCCAGTATGCCCTGTAATTACACTAGCAACAGCCCAGAACAGAACTATAAACTATGCAAACACCTTTCATGGTTATTCCCACAAACTCTACACCACCAGTGTACACAGACGGGGGATTTTTAACTAGCAAAACTAACTAAAAATGTTAGCAGCTGCTGGTGCTTTACTCTATCAATATGTGCTAGAGGCTGAGGGTGGTGAGGAGGAGAATGCTGACAAAAAATTTCCCACAGTAAGGAGGAGGAGAAGAGTGAACAGACCCAGGGTAACCTACCAGGGCCTACATGAGCTGGAGGAAGTGGAGTGCTATAGAGTGGACAGGGACATTCTACAGCAAATCATTTAGCTGTACCGCCACACCTCACATACAGAACTAACAGAGGGGAACCCATCCCAGTGGATAGCAAGGTATGTGTAGGCTTAAGAATACTAGCCACAGGTACATTCCAAGGACCAACTGGGGATATCATGGGGCTCTCACGAGCATGAGCATCCAGGGTACTCAACTAGTTCTCGAATGCCAAGACACCACATGCCAATGAGCACATATATTTTCCCAACACCCGTGAGGCATTGACCAGAGGTATGCATCTCTTCTACCATATAGCAGAATACCCTGAGGTAGTTGGTGCTATAGACTGCATGCACATCTGCATCAAACACCAGCCAGCAAACAATGTAGGGTCTAGATAAACCACAAGAGCTTCCACTCCATCAACTGCCAGGTTGTGTGCAATGCCCAGGGCATTATCATGCAAGTTGTGCTGGCAGCCCTGGAAGCTATCATGACTCCCACATCTGGCATTCCTTACAGCTGTATCAGGGGTTTGCCAGAGGGGACATCCCATATGGCCATCTAGTGGGGGATGCTGACTATGCACTGGAGCCGTGGCTGATGACACCCATCAGAAATGCACACACACTAGAACAAGAATGCCATAGTAAGGCACATGCACAAACCAGGATAATTGTAGAGCATGTGTTTGGGATGCTCAAGTCATGGATCCGCTGCCTTGACATATCCAGTGGAGCCTTGCAGTACTCCCTAGATACATGTGGACAAATGTTAGTAGTATGTGCCATGCTACACAATATGATCCTGTGGAAACAGCTGTAGCAGGAACAGCATGAGGAGGAGCCACACAGGCCCCCACCATTGCCAAGGCCACCACAAGCACATAAGGACTTGGAGGAGGAACTTCCTGAGCCTGCCCCTGTAGGCAGATGGAGGCATGCCCAGTATCCCCTGTCCTTGGCACAGAGGCAATGCATAGCACACACACTGACACTGTAGGGACCCAGGGACTGATAGCTCTCTCTGAATCACACATACAGTAAAATGGATGCCAAACTTGACACTACTTATGCTTTACCATGTATAGGGAGTGTACTATGTGCATCCAACATAGTCAGCCCTCCAGCACTGTCCTCAATACTGGCCCAGCAACAAGGTAAGTCACTCTTCCTATCAATTAGAGAATGGAGTAGTATGTTCTGATAGTTGTATGGATACAAGCATGCAAGGGAATTGGGTGGCTGAAGGGGCTAGCAGCAGACAGCTGACAGCTATATGGGACAGCAGGAAATCCATAACAAATACTGGTGTCAACATACTAGGCAGTACTACACAAGGTGACAACTCCCACCGCAGTACATGTGGTGGCCCACATAATTGTGGGTGTTCATAGGTCACACACATGGATGTCACATACCCACCACCAGCCTCACCCAGCAGGACAGGTGTAGATGACCATAAAGAAAGGCTGGGCTAAGGCCTCCAAATGATGGCAATGGTGAACAGCCCCCCTCCAGACCTACACAGACATACTACAATGGGTCTGACAGTTGCATTTTAGATCTGAAGGGTAAGAAGTCTGAAACTGAAATTTATGCCATTAAACTCTAACGTGAACTCTACTGAAATTCCTCCTTTCTGCATGATAGGTCACAATACAATATGAAATGGAAGCCAGCAGAGTAACTGAAATACCAGTACAGTCACTGGAAATGTTTAAAGTCTTCAGGTGTGACCCCCCCCCCCCACAATCCGATGTAGAAATGCAGTAACATGTAAGTGTGAGGAATAATATCAGTAGAGCACAGATTGCCAGAGCTGTCCCAAAATACATGATAGATTGCTGCATGTGTACAATATGCAGCGGTCAGTGTGGTAAGTTTGTTGTGTGTTTAATATTGTCTGGAAGCAGTCAGCATGTAGGCCTGGATGGTTGTGTTTCAGTGGCCTAGGTACAGTATGGTGGTTGACAAGGCCATGTTCCAACAACTGCAGTGCCATCCACACTACTTATCAGTTACACCCATGTCAGCAGTTGTACGTACTCACTGTCCAGATGTCAATATCTGTCACCATCGGAAAGCTGGATATGCCCATACATAGAAACACTACACAGGTGGAAGTACCCAACACAAAGTGCATATAAAATAACTGGCAATTGCATGCAACTTTGGAATTATATATAGAGGTTAGCATCACATTAGCTGTCCCTCTAGTATGGAATACTGGTAGTCTGACCAATCACTGGCAGACCACAAAAGGCACAGTTATAAAGTAATGACAGGCTGCCCATGTCCACACACAAGGCAGCATAAGGGGAATGTCCCAGGTATATCTGTAAGTCAGGTGCCAGTAGCTCCCATATCACACATGCACTCAGCTCACCCCACCATCAGCCACAGGTTTATCACAGGTCATATCCTTGCTGTAGGGAATGAATACAGCATGACCCCATCTATTTATGGGAATAAATACATGATGCTGCATGCTGAACAGGTGTCCCATTCAGGTGTGCCCCTAGCTGTAAGCAGCAACCTCCTCACATCCAGACTCGTGGATAAGTATGAACAGGAAGGATTGACAGGAACACCTCAACCACTTACCACTGTCACAGCAGGGTAATCCACTGACTTACAGCATGGGAACGTATGAGTGACAGAATGCACTGGCCTGCTACAGATGGTCTGAAGCACTCTCAAATGGCCTACAGTCCTGGCAAAGGATCATGCTTCACCCATAGTGCCAATGTATGGAATGGCAGGGGGTCCTAACTAACAACCTAACACAGCAAACAGAAAACAAATGCAAGGCCATGCTGACAAATGTCAATAGTATGCCTCCCCATGTCCTACTGCAAGAACTGTGGACCAGGTCATAAATACTACTGGGATAAAGGCCCAACTATAGGGATACCTCTGAGATATTGCTTTCATAATGTTAGGAAGAGGAGAGAATAACAGAGGGGGATGTAGAAGCATGGATGGCATGGAGTCTGAAAATCTAATGTCTGCCCATACTACCCCCTGACTGCAAACCCATGAATGAATAGCCACAAAACTGCTTGTAAACCACAATGTGAACATAAACTGACCATATATATGAGTTCTGTCTCTGGATAACCTGGGTGTATCTGTGCAGCTTAGCAGTATGGCCCCAGAAGGATACGGCCATTCCGTTAAGTTGAGAAAAGCACAAGAAGGGGATCCCCAGCCAGCATACTACCAAGGTGTTGGACCATTTAAACAGAACCAGCAGTCTATTGTCTGTAGCTACCACTCCGCAATGGCAGGAGTGTGCCAGCATGTGTAGTCTATGTCTCAGAATATTGGTCTCACAGTCATTCATCCTGTATTTCCCTGGTAAATAACTGTGAGCAAAGAATGATATCTGTCAGTAGTTGACATGATACATCACAGTGTAAAACAGTAGATATGTCAGAAAATCTATGTTACAACCAACCATGTTACACAAGCAGCACAGACAGCAATAGTTATAGTATCCCCCATATGTTACACCCATTGTCTCTCCATATCGGCAACCTATCTACAAATATCCTGCAGAAACAGGTTGCTAGGTGTAGCTGTAGCAAACAAAACCCTAGACTGAAGTACAATTCTCCCTGGAATGGATTCACACACTCAATATAGAAGGTCATACTGGGCATGCTCCTACACTTAGAGAATTGAAGCCCGTGTCTGACAACACAGTGGACTATAGACATCTGTTATTCACAGATGTCTGTGCACACACACCAAACTGTACACCATTTATACTTCACACACACACACACACACACACACACACACACACACACACACACACACACACACACACACTGGAAAGGAATACTCACATATCTAAGGCCAACATAATATAATATGTCAAACATACAAACACAGAGATGTGGGGAAGAGAGAGACAGACAGCGACAGTGAGAATCCCATTATGAGGCCTTTTCCACCCAGTACACATCCCATTGCCCTATATCGCATGATGTGCTGATGTCATTCACTGTAGAAATTCCTTTTGTTAGCCGTCAGCCCTATAGTGTCAGTGGTGCTTGTGATAACTGTGTAACACTATAGTACAAATACGTATTCATGTAGCATTTGTCATCTCAGTCTTGTCAAATGTAAAGTTGTGTGTGAGTGTGTGTGTGTGTGTGTGTGTGTGTGTGTGTTTAGATGAATGAGTATGAGGCCATACACACTCATTACTCTTCCCATTGCCTTACTTTAGCACTCCTGCTGTCAGCCACCTTGAAATAACCCTTTGGGTAGCTTGAAGCACTATAAAGTCTGTGGCATTCACGATAGTGGTGGAATACCATAATGTAGCAAACTACTTAGGTAAGAGCTCTAATCCCAGTCCTGGCAATGGTGAAAATGATTGTGTGTTTCTAGGGGAATAATTTTGAGACCATTCACACTCATTACACTTCCCATTGTACTACTTTAGCACTTTTGCTGATGTCAGTCACCTTGAAATAACCCTTTGGGCAGCTTGCAGCCCTATGAGTTCCCTGGCACTCACAAAGATGGTGTAATGCTATAGTGTAGCAAACTAGTTAGATTGAAGTTCTAATCCTGGTCCTTGTAATTGCAAAAATGTGTGTGTGTTTCTAAATGAAGGTTTTGAGGTAATTCATATTAACACTCATTACACTTTCCATTGACCTACTTTAGCACTCCTGCTGATGTCAGTCACCTTGAAATATCCTTTTGGCATCTTGTAGACCTATAAGCACCATGGCACTCATGAGGACTGTGTAATACTATAGTGTAGCAAACTAATTAGGTAGGAGTTCTAATCCTGGTAACTGTGAAAATGTGTGTGTTTGTGTGCTAGTGTGTGTGTGTGTGTGTGTGTGTGTGTGTGTGTGTGTGTGTGTGTGTGTGTGTGTGTGTGTGGGTGTGTGCGTGTGTGTGTGTCTTTGTAGACATATGATTTTGAGGACATTCACACTCACTACACTTCCTGTAACCCTCCTTTAGCCCTGCTGCTTATGTCACTCACTTTCAAAGATACCTTTGGACAGCTCTTCAACATATAATCTCCTGGTCACTCACAATAACTGTGTGATAATATAGTGTAGCAAACTAGTTAGGTTGGAGTTATAATCCCTGTCCTGGCAACTGTGACAATGTGTGTGTTTGTGTGAGAGAGTGTGTGTGTCTTTGTAGAGACATGATTTTGAGGCCATTCACACTCACTGCACTTCCCTTATCCATCCTTTAGCACTGCTGCTGATGTCACTCACCTTCAGAGATACAGCTCTCCAACACATAAGCTCCATGGTACTCATGATAACCATGTTCTACTATCGTGTAGAAAACTAGTTAGGTAGGAGTTTTAATCCTGATCCTGGCAACTGTGAAAAATGTGTCAGTTTGTCAAAACATGATTTTGAGGCCATTCACACTCACTACACTTTCCTTATCCCTCCTTTAGCACTGCTGCTGAAGTCACTCACCTTCAAAGATACCTTTGGACAGCTCTCCATCATATAAGCTCTGTGGTGCTCACAATAACTGTGTGATACTGTAGTGGAAAACATTACTTAAATAGGAGTTTGAATCTCAATTCCAGCAGTTGCAAAAGTGTGTCTGTTTGTGTGAGTGGGTGTAAATATCTGTAGGTTGAAGTATTTTGCGTCCATACACAGCCAGTACATTTCAAAGTGCAATACTTTACAATGGCTGCTGATGTCACTCACCTTAGAGGTATATTTGAATGCTGCTTTACCTATAAACTCTGTGGTGCATGTGATAAATGCTTAACAATGTAACGGCAATAACTACATAGGTAGGGGGTTGAATTCCATTCCTGGCAAGTGTGTGTATCTTAAAGATCTTGGCCCCATTTACACTCAGTACACGTCTCAGTGCCCTACTTTAGCAGTCCTGCAGATATCATTCACCTTAGAAGTACCTGCTGGCAACCATAAACCATGTAAGCTCAGTGGTGTGTGTGGTAAATGCATAACATAATGGTCTGAAACCTTAGATAGAGATTTGAAACTCACTTCTGGTAAATGTAAATGTGTGTGGAGGGTTAAGTATTTTATGAAATCTCTCACCCACTACATCACCCAATGCTATTATTTACAAGGACTGGTGATGTCTCTCACCTTAGAAGTTCCTTGGGATAACATTCATCCTATAAGCTCCTTGGTGCAAGTGATAAATGTGTAACAGTGTAATAGTAATACATAGAGAGGTAGAGGTTCAAAACTCAGTATTGGCAAGTGTGTGTGTGTGTGCGTGTGTGTGTGTCTGTCATCAGTATCCTGTGTGGGTGGTGGGTGCTTGTGTAATAACAAGATTCATTGGGGGATGGAGTTTGCTAAATTATTGTATTGATGACTTAGTATATGTCCCAATGTCCACATTACAAGGCCAACAGTTGTCAAACACTGTAGAGGTTCGTGTAGACGATCTACAGCCCCAAGTGTCTAGTGCCACGTGGAATGACTATGTGACAGTATGGAATAGTTAACAATATAGGCAACCCTTCTAATATTCAAAGACCACTCTCCACCCAGGAATCATACACAAACATACTTGGCTAGGCATCAACCACTATATCAGTAGTTTTCTTGCAAACTGCCTTGCAGATAGTACACATGGAGTGATTGCAGTGGACTCCATGTCAAACCGATAACCAGACATGACTGGCGTCACACAGGGTATGGACTCATGTCCTCTCATGTTTGGGATCTACCCTTCTAAGGTGCAGGAGAACACAAAGGCACCCTGGCAGAAAATGTTTGTATACAACAGTAAGGTGGGTGGTAGCATTCCATATCCATGTGATGTTGACATCATGCACAAAGGCCACTCTGACACCTTTGACTGTTGTCAGAACCCTGGACATTATCTCAATGCCAAGAGATGTGCTGCCATTACCTTTGGGAACACCATGGCTCACATGAAGTAATACAGTTGTGGTAGTCCACTGAACAGTGACATTGTTATAACAGAATGGGAAACACAGGTTGAAAGTCAGCTGTCTGTTCACCACAACAGTGCCACTGACATCAGAAAATACTTTGATGTGTTACATCTCCTGACTAAGTGTGTGTGTTATCCAGCAAGTAAAAGGACATGGTCACCCTGTACCCTTCCCTCAATAGCCCAATGTGTAGAGTGGCCCTTTTGCCATGTACCCCAAAGGACACCTTCAACAACTCTAGAGTCTGCAAACTTACACCACAAAGAGAATACCATGCCTCATACACATGCTCTGTATGGACAGACTCTAATAACTCCAATGAATCCCTGTATCATACTGTAATCACTAACTCAGTTACACAGCCATGTCTCACCAAACTAGGTCAGGAGTGCTACATCTGAAGATACCAATCTGTCCACACATGCCCCAGAGACCTCAAGCACACTTCCACACTTCAAAGGACATGCTTGTAGGACAGGTTTACAACTCAGACACTGTCCATGTTATGGAATATAAATCACATACATGTGAAGCTGTGCACATCACTGGCCACCCACAAGAGTAATCTGGATGAGTGGATGAGGAATACAATACCTACCCTGGGGACCACTCCAGTGACTATACTCATGAGCCACACTGGAGACTATTGTCATGTGGCTTGATGCCAGGGTATTTCCTTGGGCTAGCCTTGTACAGGCTTCAGGCCCATTCATCTATTACACATCTATGAAGCAATGAACCTATGGATCGCAATACTGACAAATGTGTATATGTGTGTGTTTGTGTGTGTGTGTGTGTGTGTGTGTGTGTGTGTGTGTGTGTGTGTGTGTGTGTGTGTGTGTGTGAATAGTATCTCAGTGTGTTTGGTTTATGAATATCCCCTGTGGCTGTGGTTATTAGCTATCGGAGGTGTGTCCAAACCACAACACGTACCATTTTCCACTCTACAACAGATGTTGTAAATCAACTTATACCTAAGTACAACCCTCAGCCCTGTAATCTGTGAGGCATATGCAATCACTGTGTTACAGACCTGGGAAATCCATGCAGATACAGCTGTACCCTGCCTAAGACATGGTTGATGTGTTACCACACTGCCATACTCATTGGTCTTGCTGCAGGGCCACATCCTGGAGACACACAGATGCCTAGAACAGAAACAGGATACAGCATGTGAGAACATATTCACTCAGCATTAATAATAGCAATAATGTGTCATGGCTAACACTGTGCATACACTATAATTTGTACCCCTTACAAATGCCAGATGACAGCAACTTACACAGCATTACATATCTACAATTTAGTAAGTTCATCCTGTACATCAGACCCTTATATGCATGTCCCTGCATCAATGGTTTTGATGGCAGGGATCTGGCACAGGTTTCTTCATATGAACAGGGTGTGGTGTGGTTTTGCTAGAGGCCTAGGCTGTGTCATTCAGATGGCAGTATGGGTGTGTGTTTGGGGTGTGAGAATGGCATGGCCTGTGCAGGTGTGGTGCATGTGTGTGGGGGTGACCTTTTACTGATTGTGATGTGTGTGTGTGTGTGTGTGTGTGTGTGTGTGTGTGTGTGTGTGTGTGTGTGTGTGTGTATGTGTGTGTGCGTATGTGTGTTTGTGTGTGTGTGTCTGCATGCACACAGACATGCCATGTGGCTCCCCTACACTGATGTTTTTTGGACAGCTGTGGCATGTACATGGCAGGGTGTGCAGTTCACCATCTCTGACCATGGACATGGGAACTGGACCTACCAGGCATATCACAGGCACCACCAGGGACAAGGCTGGACATAGTACTGTTCCATGATGGTGATGGTTGTCTGCTGGATCCCCGTCCCTGTTGGGACTGGCCAGGGACACGTGCCAATGGCCTGCCATGTCCTGGCATGGACATCACATCACCCTCAGTATTGATGGTGTTACTACCTGTATGGGAGCATGATGGTGCATGGCCATGTGCATGCCCAGCTGATCATGGTGCTGAGCTACCTCCACATGGCTGCTGCCTTCCATTTGCCAAACATTCAAGCACAGATACTCCACAGTGGAGGAGTGACACGACCTGACCCCACTGTCTATCAGGGATCTCATTGTCCTCACACAGGACCCCAATGAGTTCATGAAAAGTGTCACATGCACCAGGGAGATGTTCTTCAACCAGCCTGTGCATTTGTCTGGTGTTACATTAGTTACATGCCTGTGCCTCCATTACAGACCAAAACATGCACCTGGTTACTGCAGCAGTGGCACTCTTTACATGGGCTGGATGGGCAGCCATTCTCCTCCAAGCACCCCTGTCCATAGATTTGGTCCAAGGCCACTTTGTATGTCATGTAGAACACAGTCATGCATATGTTGGTGTCCTATGGAATCTGTATTATTGCCTGTGGAAAATGCAGCTCTAACCTGGCCTGCAGTACTGCTGGGTGCCTGCAATTCAACTGTCATTGTGATTGTACACTTGTTGGGAGCGAGAGGGGTAAAGCTGGCACTGAATGTGTTGCCAAGACAGTGGCCAATATCTGTTGTCTCTGGATAGGTATTAGCATTGTGCAGTAACTCACAACACTTGTGTTTAATACTGTGGAGGTTGTTGATGTAACTATCAAAGGCTTTTGTGATTGTCATCGGTGTCTGCTGCATGTCTGCTTTCATAGATGCCTGTAGGGGATTCCATGAGGGATCCCAAGTTGTGTTTGAGGCTAATAAAGGATTTCAACTGTCATGGGACACCACCTTTCTCTGCAAAAGCATCCTCCTTCTGTTGTACACTTCAGTAATGGCAGGGGACCATCACATTGTCTCCCAGTGTTTGGAGAACAGTGTCTGGGTTCTGTTGGCTATGGCTAGTACCATGCATTCATGTACCTGTTTGTACAGTGCATTTGTGTATGATTTTACAGTCATGCAGCTATTTCCCATTGCAGTGAAGTCATCCACCCCTGTTTTTATGGCTGCAAAGTCAGCTTTGGAGAGGTTTTGCAAGAAGTTTACCTTTGTGGGGGGTGTTGCTGACATGTTGAGTTCCATGTTGATTACAGTCTGTGTGGATCTTACCTGGTAGGGATTGACAACTGGGGATGAGCAACAGTCCCATATTTAAGTAGTCAACACAGGTCAAGGTTGTTGCATCCTCTGCCAGGGGTCAGTATGTGCCGGTCCAGGGTATTGGAAATGATGAATCCCAGGAAGTGTTTGGCCACTGTACTGGTGCTTGGCTACTTTCCCCAGGTGATGGAGGGGTATTTAAAGTCTCATACTTTGTCAGTGTTGCATTGGACCATCATAGATGGCAGGGTGTTGACAAATGTTAATTGACAGTCTAGGGACATAGATGTGGACCCATAGCAGGCTATGGTCTGGATTGCACTATTACCACAAGGCAGTTGTACTGGAAGTATCTCCAATTCATTATGCTGGGATACTAGTCTGGAGGTGTTCCTATTCATAATGAATATGTGTGGAGGTGTGGTGTGGTCCATGTTTGGGGCTGACAGCTGTGGAATGCATTATAGCCTCAAACTGGAGGGTTGCTGTCTGCTGTTCTGAACCACCTCTCCATCACAACAGAAATTTAAATGTCCTTCACCCCAATGAGTGCTATGAGCGACTGCATCCTGACAGTTAGATGTCTACTTTTGAGCAGCATGGCCCTCAGATTACATACATGTCTAGCTGTTATGGTGGTAATTACAATAGGAACACTGCCTAATAAAAGTGCTGACAGATGTAAGACATCTGTGGCAAGTCATTGAGTTTTGTCAATCATGTCATCCCAAGCAGAGAGACACTAGATCCCCAGAGAATGACACAAAACAAGTAAGCCAATGTTGCAGTCAATCTTCTGTTGATAGTAATGCAGAATGCCTCTTGTCATGTAGTCAAGGGAGGTGTGTCACAGGTCATTCACACCCATATGGATACAGTGATACTCGTAGTTGTGGAGTGCCATGACTGGCTGTGTCATGTGTTGGATGCTGGCATGTGATAGATATTTGGCTGTTACCTGCTCCATATTCAACTTAGTGAATGGGATATGTGTGTGCCTCAGTACTGAGTTACCCATGATCACTGCATTGTGTAAGGTGGTTAGCCTTAGGAGTTTAGATTGAGGGCTACGCAGCGTAGGTTAAATAAATGTCCCTTGGCATGTACCATGTCATGGTGTCTGAGTGGGTATCTGTCTTGCTGGTCTGTGCTTCTTGGGTAAATGTCCATTGAGTGCCTCTGTGAAGGTGGGTGTGTGGCTTTTCACTGTATGTCATGGCTGTCAAAGTGGGTGTCATGGTGAGCTATGTGTTCCACATGGTGTGGTGCAGGTGTTGATCTTATCATCTTGACCTGCTAGTCCAGTCTTTGTGGAAGAGTGCATATGTCCACATTGGGTGATATATGGGTAACTCTCACAGATCGGAGTGTTTGGAGTTTAGAAGGGATGGTTGTCTGTGTACATGAGACAGTTGCAACAGTACCTCAGAATGGACAAGTGCACCAGATTAATGGGTGAAAGCATAGAGAACTGCCCTTCAATCATGGCAGGATGGGAGGACATAACTAGTAAGTACTGGGACTACTTCTGTGATGAACGAGTACAGCTGATGGCTCCCAGGTGTGCCACACTTATTGATACAATAATCTGGTGAAGTGCCAAGCCATAATGCTATTTGAAGTGCAAGACAGAAAGAACGAGCATGATGTAAAGGTGGAACTGAAGGCAGACTTTCTGCCACCTGTAATACTTTACATTAGCTGTGCAGTTATCAGCAGCTATGGCCATGTGAAAGTTCAGTAAGCTCTGTAGTGTGTGTAACTTCCCAATACTGGCATGTGTGTGTGTGTGTGTGTGTGTGTGTGTGTGTGTGTGTGTGTGTGTGTGTGTGTGTGTGTGTGTGTGTGTGTGTGTCTTATACCATTTTTGACTTGTGTACTACTCTTCACACTTCCCCTCACCCCAATCTAGTAGTCCTGTTGATGTCATTCACCTTAGAAGTACCTTTGAACAAGGTGAAACTGTATAAGCTCAGTGGTGCAGCTGATAACTGCATAGCACTATAGTAGAAATAACCTAGAGAGGTAGGAGTTCTAATCTACCTACTGGTAACTGGATGTGTTTGTGTGAGAATCATGTAGTATGTGGGTTGCACCATTTTTGACCTGTGTACTTCCCCTTTCCCCAATCCAGTAATCCTGTTGATGTCATCCACCTTAGAAGTACTTTTGGAGTAGGTAAAAAAGTATAAGCTCTATGGCGCATCTGATAACTGAGTAGCACTATAGAAGACATAACTAGATAGGCAGGAGTTCTAATTCCCTTATTGCCAACTGTTAGGATGTGTTTGTGTGAGAATCATGCAGTGTGTGGGTTACATCATCTTTGACCTTTGTACTACCCTTTACACTTCCCTTAATCCAATGTAGTAGTCCTGTTGATATCATCCACCTTAGAAGTACCTTTGGAATATGTTGAAATGTATAAGCTCTGTGGTGTGTCTAATAACTGCATAGCACTGTAGTAGAAATATCTTGATAAGCAGGAGTTCTAATTCCAATAGTGGCAGCTGTTTGTTTGTGTGAGGATCATATCTTGTGTGGCATATACAATTTTAATGTGTGTACTATACATGGCTAGTGACCACCTCCTGCTGCCATTACTTTATATAGTGTGGTAACAGCATCTGCCTCACATGCATCAAGTTAAACCATTGTACAGTCCTCTGTACAGATGTGTCTGGAATATCCAGATGTTTGCATCCTATACATGGTTGGAAGTGGTCTGTGTGCCTTAACATTGCCCATGTATGTGATATTGTAGCCAAATAGGCCACCATGCGTGTACTGTCACATTTGACAGCATGAGGTATCATACCTGATTGAAACATCATGCTGATACAACGTCTGCCACCCTCACAGGTGGTCAGCCTTGTAGGTGCAATACATGAGTCCAGATGCTTGGTTTTACAAGTGAACTGTTCATGTTATGGGTCACATTAAAGGCTGGAAGAGGTGTGGACTGACATATTGTGGTTATAATTTGTATTTAACAGGAACACCTTGCATCTTAACAGGGGTGTGTACACAATTTATATACAATGTATACCACTAATTTGTCACACATGTCCCTATCTTAGACCATTTGTCCAGCCCATTTTGTCCAGACATCTTGGCACTGACAAGTTGTGGGTTATGCTATTTGGATGCAGAATTCATGTCAGATAGGTCACAGTGGTGACCACTGTGATACAATGCAGTTAGTCCCACCACAAGTGAACATGCACATAAAGCAATATAGCTATTATATAAAGCAATATAGCTATTACTGATAGTTGTGTGCATGGTAAATTTCATGCCCTTCACATGCGTGGGGTATTGCCAGGCAACAACAGAAAAATGTCATATTCACCAGCTTCAGGCTGCTGTCCCATATGCAGACCAGAGAGTCCAATGTAGTTGTGAGGGGGAGGTATTGTCAGCAGACTCACATATGGCCTTGGTACAGGAAGGATGCAGCACATTAACAGTACAACCCCCAATACTGCAAAATATACTGACCAACACTATAGCTCTACATGTCTGTGCATTACTAAACACCCGCAAGACCTACCATCTCATCTGACATATGTATGTAGATAGTATACAGATAGAAATGGATAAACAACAGTGTTCTAGTAATGTGCAGTGGGGCCTTACCTGAATGCTCCTCGTCCAGTGTGTGGGTGCAACCCACCTCTACAATGCTTTCCTCAGCTTCATGGCTTGTGCATTGGGCAGTTGCCACAAGGTTGGCAAGGAGCTCCTTGCTGGGTGTCAGTGGGGGCTGGATGGCTGGGCCCTCACCTGTGGCTAGCCAGTCCCTCACTACAGCAGCAGACCATTGACAGGCATGGCGGATGAGGTTGGTGGCCCAATGCTGCACCTGCTCATATGTTCTGCTGTGCAGGCCAGCATCAATTACCTTGTGGACCAGATCATTCTACAGGGCAGTCCTCTCCCACACATCTTGTGCTCTCTGTCCAAATAACAGGGCATAATGTTCGATCATATACTGGGTGATAATGTCAGTTTACCCAACAGAGAATGCTGGAAGACATAAACAGGAAAAAAGGTCACAGGACCCCATACAGTTGTCAAATTGCACATCAACAGTGGATATTCCTTGCAAATAATCCAAACTACACCATAACCCTCCTATCTATCATGGCTATAGCAGCTTGCATTGCACTTCTGGCCCTCAGCTATCTTATCCCCCACCCCAATGTTAGACACAATTCCATAATCCTCTATTCTCCATTCATTTCTGTGTAGAAGGATGAGAGTGGCCATCTTCCATGTGGATGGTGTGTGGATGGTGGCAGGTCTGTGTCTGATTGTGGTGTGTGATGGAGCTGTGAGCACATGCCTAAGTTTATGTAGGAGGCAGACAGTGATGTTATTATGCCCCATTGAGATTTGCTGCTGTTGCAATCAGTAGGCAATATGTACATGCTCACCATTGCTGAGGGGAGGAGTGTGGTTGATGTGCATATCCCCCTATAGAACTGGGGTGAACACGATGGCAATGTTCCCACCTAACCTGTCTGATGCAGATGCCTATATCCATGGCATGTGTGTATGAGGTGTGCTTTACCCCCATTACAGGGTGAATTTTGCTGTTGCCTCTGAGACTGACAACTATGTAGAGACACTGTTGCAATTGTCCTTGGCAGTGTGGATATGTCTGATTTGTAGTCATAGTCAGCCTTACAGGAAGTCACCTGTGGACCTACATGCTTGCTCAGATAGAGGTGGACTTGCTTCCAATTTGTTGCCTGCACATATGTGTCCCTGTACAGCCAATATAGCAACCTATTATGTGGTTTGTGTATTGCTGCTTTCCACCAAAGGGGATTACTCTACCTTGGTGGAGGCTGTTTATACAGGTCAGGTACTGCTGAGCCCATATAGTTACAGTGGATATAAAGTGTACACACCCCTGTTACAATTCCTGGTATTTGTGCAACTGAAACATGACACCACAGTAACTCATTTCAAAACAATTCCCACCATTAATGTGACCTATAGCCTGTAAAATTCAATTGAAAACATAACAACATGGTCTGTGAAAACATATGGAAATAATAATCAATAAAATAAGCCAGTTAAATGAGTGTGCACACCCTTAAACTGATATGTTGTGTATGCACCTCTTGATATGGTTACAGCATTCATTCATCTTGGTTTGGACTCTAACATCATAGCACATCTTCACTTGGTATTAGTTGCTCACCTTCCTAGAAACACGTTTGTTGGATTTTCAATGGAATTGTACAGATTAGGGGGCACATTCAAGATGAGAAACATTATGAAATTATGTTTCTGTGGTCTCATTGTCATACAGCACGCAAACCTTGCATTCCAACAGGGGTATGTACACTTGTTTTTTTTTTCCTCATATTTTTTTATTGATTTTTAAGAGTATAATTGCAATTTTTAACAAGAAAAAACAACGTAATATCAAATTTTTACAAAAACTATATACAAAGTCCAAAATAGATACCAAATCTTCAATAACATTACAATTTGTCTAATAGTTTTTTAAGCTTTATCCAGGCAATTTGTTTATGAGTCATGTTTGAGGAGTGTAACATAGCTGTTTGTAATTCCCTACTACAAATAATCTTAGTAAAAGATATAAATTCCTTAAATGAGAGGTTATTTTTACATTTTCCAATTTCTAGTAATAGTTTTTCTTGCTATAGCAAGTAGAGTCCAAAGGAGGTTCATTTGATTCACTGAAACATACCTTGGCATTGGTGCATTAAAAAGTATCATAGAATCAGAGATCTCGCATCTGTCCAACCACAATGCTTTAATAAAATTTTTAAACTCCATCCAAAATGTGGTTATTATTCTGCATTCTAAAAACATATGTGCCCAGTCAGCATCTATTAGCTCCTCGCATCTCCAACATCTATTAAAATCTTTCTTGCTTATTCTAGAGGCTTTTTTTGGTGTAATAAAACTTCTATGAATGAATTTCCATGTAAACATTTTCCAATATGTGGAAGAAGAGGTATGGTAAACAGATCTGAGAATTAAAGTTTTATCATTTATATGTATTTGGGAGTTGTTGAAATTGTTGATATATTTCCATAAATTGTCGTCTAATATTATTAGATCTGATCTAAGAATGTTGTAAAATCTTGACAATGAGATACCATTATTATAGCCTATATTGGTGAAGTCAAAGAGGATGGATAATTTTTTGGGGAGGTCTGTTATAGCAGGAAAATGATGTCTTTTAAATTCCGTTAAAATAAATTCTCTGAAGATTTGAATATTTAACCAGTTATTTTGGTAGATATTATACCTGGCTGAAAGGTAGGTAGTATCATGAATATTATTAGTTCCTAAAAACTGATGCCAGAATAATAACCCATTTTCTTCCATAGTTTTTATTTTCATCATGTTAAAGGAATCAAAGCATCCCTTGGTTAAGATTATTGGAAACATTAGAATGGGCAAATTGTTGTTCAAAAGGTTCTTATTCATTACTTTTTTAAAATTTTGCAAGATATATTTAATTATAGGAATAAGATGTGATTTTTCCTGCTCATTGTTGAAGAAAATTCTTTAATAACTATAAATAGCTTAATATTTTCAGAACAATATACGTTTTTGAAAAACTTGTCAAAATTACTTAATAGTATTGTTTTGTGTAAATTTTTCCAATTTGAATGGTATTTTGGACTTAACCACAAACTTGTTATATTAAGAATAATGGCATCAGCATAAAGCTCAAAATTTGGAAAAGCAATCCCTCCTTCAATCCAGTTTTTATAGTGCCAATCATATTTAATGCTTGGTTTTTGAGGATACCATAGAAATGTAATTAATATAGTGTTTATGTGTTTAAGTTGTTTTCCAGAAGGAGGAGCCAATAATGTTTGAAGATAAAAAAGAATTTTTGGTAATAGAATCATTTTTATCAGAGATAATCTTTCTTCTATAGTAAAGAACATTTTCTTCCATCTATTAATGTATTCTGTGATTTTATTTAATAAAATTTTATAATTTATATTTATAGTGTCCTTCCATTTAGACAGAATATGAACCCCTAGATATTTCAATTTATCATTGGTCCAGTTAAAGTTATTGTAATTAGATAGAGTGTTATTCAATTTTTTTATTGATGAGAATAGTTTCTGTTTTGTTTTGGTTAAATCTAAGGTTTGAGATTTCCTCAAAGAGTTTTAATGATCTGATAATGTGATCAATAGATGAATCAATATTTCCAATAGTTAATAAGATATCATCTGCAAAGAGTAAAATTTTAGAAGAATAGTTCTCATTAACATCAAAACGTTTTATGTTTATATTGTTTCTTATAAAATTAGCAAATGGTTCTATTGCTAATGCAAATAGTAGTGGGGATAAAGGGCAACCTTGTCTAGTGCCTTTTAGAATTTGAAGTGGGCCAGATAAAAAAGCGCCAATTTTAATATACGCTATAGAACCTTCATATAATTTTTTTAACAAGTTTAAGATTTCTGAGGAGAAATTATATTCTTTTAATACCATAAATAAGTATGTCCAGTTAATAGAATCAAATGCTTTATCTAGATCTAGACTGATGAGTGATAATTCTTTTTTTTTATTTGCAAAATCTATTAAAGTTAAAAGTCTAATAGTATTATCCTGAACTTTTCTGTTCAGTATAAAACCTGTTTGATCGTTGTTTATTAAAGTCGGTATCATTTGATTTAATCTGTTTGCTAAAATAGACGTAAATATTTTATAATCTATATTTAATAGGGAAATAGGACGATATGATGAAACAAATTTGGAGTCCTTATCTTGCTTTAGAATGGGAGAAATTAGCGAATATTTCCAAGAAGGACAAAGTTTGTCACTTATTCGAACTTCCTCAAGTGCTTTCATTAATATCTTCAAAGCGGAATCAGGAAAAATTTTATATAATTCACCTATCATGCCATCAAGACCAGGGGCTTTATTATTTTTAAGATTTTGTATTCTTTCTTTAACTTCTATTAATGATATTGATTTAAGTAATCTATTATTTTGTTCTTTAGAAAGTTTATTATTTATATTGTTTTTTAGAAATTCTATTTTTGAACTATTATTAGTAAAGTTTAAGTTTGCTTTATTCATTGTTTCATGGTATGAACGAAAAATCTCTAAAATATCTTTTAGATCTGAAGAAGGTTTTGAATTGTGTTTAGATGTGTCTAATATTTCAATTATGTGTTTACTCTTGTGAAAACTTTTCGTTTTGGCTGCTAATCTATGCATATGTTTTGGATTATATGAATAAGATTGCAATTTTAACCTATCTAAATTAATTGCTACTTTATGACTAAGAATTTCTAAATATTCGAGATTTAGTTGTTTTAATTCCAGATTCGAGCCCAATTCTTTGGGGTGTAAGTTCTTTTTTAAAGTGTCAATTTTCAATTGTAGATTTAATAATTCTTTGTCCCATTCTTTCCTTTTATGTAAATACCAGGTTTTTATTTTCCCATATAGATAAGATTTTAAAGAGTCCCAAATAAACACTTTATTTGTGTTATTATTATTATTAAGTTCAATAAAATAGTTTACTTCCTTTATAAACCATTCTTTGAATCCTTTTATCTTAATAATATAGGCTGGTAGTCTCTGCCAATGAATAAGATCGTTTGGTTTAATTTTAATTTTAAATAGTATGGCATTGTGGTCTGACAGAGGGCATGATGTAATCACTACATCTTGAGTCTTAGATAATAGGCTGTCAGATATAAACACTTTATCAATAGTTGTCTGTGTACCATATCTATAAGAAAAGTGAGTAAAATTGAGAGACCTCTGCTCTTTGATCATGTATATGTCTTTTAGGTTATATAGTGAGACAAAATCTATCAATTTTTTGGCTGATGCAGGTATCTTAATATTGCTGACATTAGTGGTATCTTTAGATGATAGAATACAATTAAAATCACCTGCCAAAATGATATCTCCTTTAGAATTTGCTGTTATTATTTCCAAATATTTGTTTGCAGATTTAGCACCAATACCAGGTAGCCAGTACATATTTGCTAAAGTAAAATATTTCTTATTCAATTCCAATACTACTAGACACAACATACCATTTTATCAGAGAAACTGTTAATTATTTTAGGTATTGGTAATGTATTTTTCCACAAAATCATGGTTCCTCTTCTCTTTGTTTGGAAATGAGATTCAGCTAGAATACTATAACCTTTAAAAGCCATTTTTGCTAGATCTTTCTGAATAATGTGCGTTTCTTGCAAAAATATAATGTCAGCTTTATTAGATGCTAGGTATTTGAGTAACCTTCCTCTTTTAGTAGGGTTATTAAGACCATTTGCATTCAGAGACAGACATTTAAACCCAGACATTGATTACTTTAAGCTTTTGATGGATAAATACTATTCTGGACTTAATTAACAAGTAATGTTCAGAGAAGATGAAAATATAACTATATACAAAACTAACCATGGAACATCTAGTTCCCGGATTGATGAAGAAGTCATCAATACCACCCTCTATCATCCTTAGTGCTCAAGACTATCGTTCTCTAATGCTACTACCTAATATTTTATTGAATCAACAAACTACAACCTATTAATTCTCCAGGATGAATAGGTATTACTATGTAGGAGATATTGTGGAAAAACATCAATTACCATGAATAATGTAATTTTCAAAATTTTTAAGAACAGTGTCTTTAAACTTGTATCATGACATAGTATATCATATTCATTTATGTCTATTCTATACTAATACAGATCTTAATCTAGTATACTACATTAGATCAAAACCTACTTATCTAGGAATTCAGTAAAGAAGTTTATGTATAAAAATAAGAACATTTATCATGTAACAAAACATTCCTGTATGAACTTGTCTGTGAAATCACAACAGTGTTAATATTTACTATAGAATCAGCATATTAATATATAGCCTATAGGCTTATTTTCCTTTTATATAAGATATAAAATCACCAGTTTTTCCTTCCCCTAAAAAAAAAAAAAAAAAAACATATCTGATTAACCTTAAATAATTTCTTAAGGTATTAAAGATATTTAAAATAAAGATGTACTAATGAGAATTTTTTACATGAGAAGATAATATTTAAGTTGCACAAATATCTATGCAGGTATATAGATCTGTGTAATCATCAAAAACATTAGCTTTTCTTTCCAAAGATGTGAGTCTAAAGAAACTATGTAGTGTAGCTTGATTTTGATAAAAATATCATATAATGAAGTCACAGCTTTTAACCTTCAAGGACACTTCAGTTTTAGATGTTATAGTAATAATGTGTTCCCTTAAGTTGTCCTTTTTTAACAAAATACATTAACACATTTTACCAATATTTTTTCAGTTAGAGTGGCAGTGGTTAACATGCAATATATCTTTTGCTATAAAATGTAGTCTACAGACAGTAAAACATTCAATATTTTATGAATATTAGTGAAAATGTCAGATTGTAGTATGCACTTATGTAGCTGGAGGTGGATTAAGTAGATCACAATTTCACCATTCACTATAAATCCAACATGATGTAAACTATTAATTAGAAAAGCAGTTAAAAAGTAAAGGCTACCTTTTGAAATAACAACTGCCCTCATGTCCTGATGAAAGTAGTAACTATAAGCCAAGAGTAACCATCCCCACTTTGCACTGCCCCCCTAACAGTCTTCTACTACTATCACTGACTAGTGAGGCAAAAGCATCACTTCAGTAACAACTAAGATCATTCTCTAAGCAGAACTGTCTCTTTTTCTTTGGAACCGAATTTTTTCCTGCCCCAATATATTATTTCACCCTTTTATAACAGAATTATTATTTATTGTAATGGTCTGTCTGCAGCTTTGGCTTCCCCAATCCAGCAGTATTGCCATCAACCAACAACTCATATAATCAATAAGATTGGGGACGAAGATATCAAGATGAAAGCACAGAAAATACATAGCTGCCCCAAAATCTACTTTAAAAATAATAAGAACACATCAACCCCCAATAGATAATGTATTTTAGTGACTTTATAACCATTGCATATGCCACTTTCTGCTCTGCTAACCAAAAAGGATCAGATGACCTAGTCTATGTTTTCACTGTATCTGTTAGCTACAGCTGCCAACTAATGATCAAGTGTAAACTACTTTGTAAAACATGTCATCAGAAAACTTATTATGAAGGGAACAACATAGGCATCAACATTGGTTTAGTAAAAAGGACCTTTATATATGTCTATGTTTTTTATATATTTTTCTTTGTCGCTCTTGGTATGTGATAAAGCATTCAGTTGTTCCGTTTTCTTTTTTTTTCATGTGAAGATTTCTGGTAACGTGAATATGTAACCAAAGTTCATATGACAAAAGAGACTTCGAGAGAGTACTTGCATAAGTCTCTTGTATTACAAAGATCTGACCAAGAAGTCTCGAGGCAACAGCCTTCTTTTTCCTTTTTTTTCCCTTCCTTCTCCTTTAACATTTGAATTTTGGCGGATAAAAGCTCGCACTAGGGAATCTGCAGCAAGCTATGATAACTGTTCACGAGATACTCGTGATGCGCATTTTGTGAGAGAAAAGAAAAACAGAATATGTTACTCAAAAAGCATGTATATGAAGTACAAAAAAAAAAAAAAAACAACTTTGCCCCATTTTATATAAATATAACATTTTCTGTAACTATCAATTTTAATGGCCAATGTATCTGATATCAAGCATACAAACCCTCCTGTCCCTGCAACACACACTCCACCAGCTTTCATCAGAAAATACATCTTCTTTTCCCTCTCCGTCAGCAGAGGGACCCACAAACCACATTTAGTAAAGACACAAACCTTTCAAGTGTATGAGAATGCATTTTTACATGTCATGACGGATTCTTAGAAAGAAAACAATCTTTTCTTATTATGATAAAGAACAATTTCCAATACCTTTTAAACTATTTAGTACAAGTCACATTAAGTTATATCCGTTAGCTCTAAAAGGACCCAAGCATAACATGACATTTAACAGGAGAGAAAGCCCGCTGATGCAAAAAGGGGCTACACTTTCATTTAATTGCACTGAGATGGGGAGCCTTCATTTCACTTATCAGAGCAATCTATATCATCATAATCTAATACACATACAGTATCCGGTATTAAGGGGGTTCTTGTTTTAACCAATATTTCTATAGTATTGCTACATTGCCCCTATGTAGTTGTCAACTAATAATACACTCTGTCAAGGGAAGATTTAGAATTTTAACATCTATGTTTAACATTCTAGCGTATTTGTATTAAAGGCTTTTAAACAGCAAATAAATTTAAAAATAAATAAGCATACTTAATAAATATTAAATGATTTTTTACCTTAACATGTATGTTTTTCCCCGATGTAGGTGATTTGTAGCACGAAACTTTTGGGATTTGAAGGGATTGTGGAAGAGCTTCATTTGTATTATTTACCCTTAAGCTTCTTGCTTGTTTTATCAATCAATAACATTTTTCCATTTGTTGCCTGCCTTTTTAAACTAGGTAATGAGATGTCCATATCTTCAGTGTTTTCCAAAATCTTATTCTTTTCACATATTCAGAGGCGTCATCAAGATTATTAAACATTTTATTCCTTCAGATAGATGTATTTTAATTCTGGCAGGAAAAATGATTTGTGCTTTAATTTCAGCTTTCTTCAGATTTTTAATGAGAGGAATGCAGGCTTTTCTTTTAGTTATTATAGTAGAGGTATAGTCATTGTCAAATCTTATGTTTCACCATTAATTTGTATAGGATTACCTGCCCACGCTGTTCTCAGGATTAAGTCCTTGCCTTGAGATGATAAAATTTTACAATAATGGATCTTGAAGCATTTGGATTTTTGACACAGACATATTTGACAATGACCGGTGAGCTCTCTCTATCGCAAGAGAGAGAGATGCAGGTAGGTTTAGTGTCTTAGGCAACCAGTCATTCAAGAACTGTATTGTGTTATTTCCTTCCATTTTTCAGGTATGCCGTATATTCTAATATTATTTCTTCGTGACCTTGATTCTAGGTCCTCCACTTTATCTGAAAGTGCGGTGTTTTGCTTTAGTAAGAAGTCAATCTGGCTATCATTTTCATGCTGTCTTCCGTCTATTTCATTAAGAGATTCTTCAATTTCTGTTATCTGGTCTGTGTGTCTTGTAATTATCTCCTTGAATTCTTCAATCTGCTTTCTATTTTCTTTCTTCATGTTTTCCATGATTTTTTTTAATTGTCCATTTTCATGGAAAGATCTTGAATACTGGATATTATTGTTTGTAATTCTTTCTTCATGGAAGTTTCCTGGAGAGAGGCTTTTGAATGACTCATGGCTGAGAGAGTCTGTTATATTCAGCTGCTGTATTTCTGACAGGATGTAAATCACTTTCTATTCACCAAAATTGAAATATTTGTAGAAAAAAATAATCCACTGAATCTAAATATATAGGTGAAAGAAAACTTAGATGTTTTTAAAATAATATTAAGAAAATTTCCTGTCAGAGAAATTTCTGTTAAGCAGAGCATCAAAAAAGTGCTGTTATCTCTCTGACATCTTGGCCACGCCCCCGGGTATGTACACTTGTGATATCCACTGTATATAGGTGTTGATATAGCTGTTAGTAGTAGGCATGGACAGAGGGTCATAACACAGTTGGACACTTCTCCATTTGCTACCTGATAACCATGCCTACTCTAGTACTTATATCAGTGTCAGGGCAATACAACAACCAGTAGCTGTACACATTTATGTCTGTTGTATGCACTGACACTGATATTACACACATGCAACATGCACAACCTATATACCTGACTGCTTGAAACCCATGTGATTAGTTTTGTGCCTTCCAGCTGAACATATGCATACATATATGTGCTCAAGGAATACCTGGTATACATTTCTGTTCTATGTTAGTATGGCACACTGTATTTATAGTCTTGCTGCTCAATCATACTTCTCAACCTGTTATAGCAGTATGTCAGGACAATGGCACACATAAATGGGTCACAGGAAGGACATCAGTATTGATACTGTATTAATATAGCTGCATCATACATTAGTAAGTTGATTGCACAGTAGGCTTTGACATCACTGAAATAACCTGGAAGATGTCCGACAGTCAAAGGAAGGCTATTATGTTACATTGTCATTGCTCACAGACTTGCCAGTGGTTTAGCTGACATAACACAGGTTTATGTGTATGTGCCTACAGATATCAGTCACAAATGTGCTCATTTTCCAGCAGAACACTGTAAAGTTGAATGTTATTAATGCAGTATATCACATGCAGTTCAACACGCATGTCTGCAACAGGTCTATATTATATATTTGAAGTGTCAAAATTTCGAACCTCATATGCTTGACAACATGTGAATGAAACTTGAATCTTTGAATATATAATAAAAATGTAAAAAAAAAACACTTACCTTAATGCTCTGAGTAGGGGGGAAACAGCGCCCCCCCCCACTTAAATATACCAACTCGGAGACCACACTTCAGTTCAGAAAAAGGAAATTTTCCCATTCTGTGCGTACGGAGCCATTGCCTTTCACCTTCAAACTTTTCAAAGTTCGATCATATGGTGTCGACCATATGACATTCGAACTTTGAAACATTCCATAATTTAATAGGGACCCATCTGCAACAGTACTTTACTATGCACATGCCCTATGTAGGTCTCTAAGATTTACAAAACAAACATGTATCATACTCATATTCACAGTTAACATATGGATATAGACAACATCCCATTAACTAGCCTAGCAGTGGCACAGTTACAACTGTTTGACAGACACGCCAGTGGTTGTCATATGTGAGCTATCCTTTCCCAGGGTGAGTCAGGCTCCTGAGCTGTGATCCTACCTCACAACCTCTTAGAGCATCACATCTGGACAAAGCCTAAAATGATGGGGGGATAAATAGGGACAGACTTTAAATATTCCTGTTACAAACTTAGGAAGTTTTTAGAATAATACATTTTGCATTACTGTGAATATTCTTAAGGATGTGGAGTCATAAACTCATGTGTTTGTCATTACTTGATGACTTCAATCCTCAGCTATGTGCCAGAAATGTACAGATTTCAGGAGGAACAAACAAAAAACTATGACGTGAAAATCTGGACATTCTGTGAAGATCTGTACAGTTGAGAGGTATGGCTGTGATCTCTCCCACTGCAGAGAGGGACAGATGCTATGGCCATAGCAGCTGTTCAGCAGAACATTAGTACAGCAAGTCTTGTTGGGACATATATTCTTCCAGATCTTATTTCCCATTATTACAGACCAAGTACTACTTTCAATTACATGCTTACATGTTCCACTTAACTTTTTTTCTTCTCTTTTCCAGTTTTTGTTTGTACTTGTTTTCTTTTGTTTTCTTTCTTTCTCTCTCTTTCTGTGTGTACTGCGGGGATAGAACTAGTTTGAATAAGTAGCAGCATGGCTTTTGTAGGTGATGGTCATGACCAGGTGATAGCCTGTGCACCAACTGGTGTTCCCCACTTGCTAATTGCATGCAAATCAGCTGTGTAGTTCTTCCAATAGCTAGTGTCATGAAAACACACTCCTATAATTGAGTACTCCATGTGGGTGTTGGCCCTTTCCCTTACCTGTGAGGAAGACATCCTGGAGATGTGTGAGCTAATACCTCTTAAAACAGGACTTGGGGAGACAAGCCAAATCAATGGTGAAGAAGGTTCAAGACTTAGGGCAAAAATCTGAGCATTGCTGTTATATGTTGGGAATACTACTAGTTTAAAAGAGTTTGTCTGAACATGCTACATCTGCATGGGTTTTAGTCTGACAAAGTTCTGTCTCTGCATAGCTCTCAGCTATAGGGCTATCCACATAATGGCCACAGGTTAGCCTGTTATATTTGGTCTGTTCCCCAGACAGATGTTGTCCTTGGTAAATCAGTAGCTTAGTCTGGTGATTGCCGCCAGTAAATGCTAGCATCCATTTGTGTTTCTGACTTTATATCCCTCAGAAAAGATATGTTACAACAAACTCTGCAACATCAGCAACTTTCTCACGATTTTTCAAGTATGGCCATATATTTAGGCCTCTGTCCACCAATTATATCAGAATTTGGCCAGATGACATACAGTAGGAGGTTGATAGGTATAATGGTCTATCATTATTTAGTGCTGTCATGTCATGTAATGCGTGTTTTAAAACTAGGCTGTTAGAACATATGAGACATATTACTGATAAGAAAGAAGACAGTTCTATAGCTGTACATTTGAAAAAATCTCACTATGGGGACAGTAGTGGGTTCCAAGGTACTGTTTTGAAATAAGTCTGTTCCTCAGTTTGAAGAAACATTCATAAAAAGGACAATTGATATGTACAGAATCAATGTACTTATATTAAATGTGATACTGTATCCCTTAGGGGGATAAATGAGGAGTGTAATTGTAGATTGTCTATTTAATTATGTTATTAAGTGTTAATTGCTTCTTGTAATTAAGGGAAGTATTTGCTATAATCTTTTACTCCTTGAAGGCTTTGGCCAAGACATCAGAGTATAATACACATGTGTGAATTACTGGCTGGTTGAATTTCTCTTTGCTATGTTCAGTCATTTTAGTTGTTTTGCTAAGGAGTTGTTCTATGTCTGGCCATTGTGTATGGCTTATCATGATTTTGTAGCAGTGTACTGTTCACTTATTTATTTGGACTGTGGGGGGGGGCAGATGTGAGTGCCATGGGTCTTTTTGTATCCAACTGTGCATGCTGCCCCAGTTATGGGTGGTCTATCAGCAGCATATGTTTGTATGGCCATTTTGAGACATGTATGCATATATACACCTCAGTATTTATTAGTAATATCTCTATATATTGTTATACACATATATGCATCTCCATACATATTGTTCTCTATGTATATGTTTCTTCTCAGATATATATATTTGTAGATACCAATCTTTCCTACTTGCACAGTATCTCTTCCCTATTGTAAACTGGCTGTAAAGAAAGGTATGTTTGAGAAAACATCCAAAAACTGTATATCTAAGGAGGCTTACTGGTAAATTGCTTTGGTTATGGTGTGTAGGGTCCTGGGTTGAAAACCTGCAAGGGCTGTTTATTTTGTTGCTAGGCAGAACAAGGACTGTTGGATACAGAGTGATAAAGGCAGTTTTGAGCAGCTTTAAGTGTGTGTGCATGGGTTTGGGCGATTGTAAGCAGTGCTAATGTAAGGTTAAACGAATAAGCACTTACACTGTGTAGGCTAAATTTTCCAGTGTGCACATCTGCTTAGTATTTACATTTAAGCAATGCTTAAACCTGCTAAGCATAGGTCAGCCCTGGTAACCATTGATCACATTCTACTCTGATAAAATAGGGTAATGACATCTTTAATAAGTGTATTTAACTTCCTGTACATAACATGCTTCTATATGCTGTCATTACAGTAGCAAGGGGTGTGACTATACTGTATGTGACACCTGGGTGTACATGGGTAGTGCTACAATCTTTTTTCTTTATATTTGTTTTATACATGGGTAGTATCCCAGGTTATATGCAGCCTCACTTGCATGTTACACCAGCTATAGTACACTGGTTGACAAAAATAGTTTAAAACATAGTGTATCATTACGTTAGTACTCTTAACAGTGCTTTTCCAATTAGAAGTAGATTGCACTAGAACCATACACCACTGCATGCAATGCTGGGACTCTGAGTACTGACTATCCTGTTCTTGGTGTTTGAGCTGCATGTTTTTATGTATCTCCTGTTGGATATTGATCTGATATTATGATATTAACTGTAGACTACTATGTTTTTTGACATGCCATTGAGGAATGCTGTCATGTAGTAATAACATACCTTTCAGTTTCAGAATTCTATCTTTCAAAACATTCATCCTAATATATAGCCTGTTGGCTATCTACTTTCTGTCTGTCTTCTGTACAGATGTGCAGATGTCAGGTATTGCTAAGACCATACCACTATGTAGGTGCCACATAGTATTGTGCTGTGGGCCTAGACACTGCTGCTAGTTCTGACACATGGGACATTCCTTAGTGTGGGCCTTACCCCTTTTCCTTGCTTGTGTGAGGGGCATTACAGAGGTTGTGGGCTAGAGATTCACATACATTAGGTGGCAATACATCACAGGACAGGACATGTGGAGACAGCCAAACAACATGGGGGACATATCACCAGATTTGTGAACAGATTCTATGTCATCAGTGCTGTTAAAAACATGGTGGATTGATAGATTGACAGGGTTTGTGTGGACAAGAATTTAATGAGTGACTTCACGACTGACAATGATATGTCTCTGATATACCTCTCCACTGGCACACTTTCCACAGACTGGCCTCATGTTTGCCTGTTATGTTTTGACTGTTCCCCAGAAGGTTGGTGTCCTTAGTAAATCAGTTGTGGACTCCAGGGAATGCAGTCAGTAAATACTCACATCTATAGGTATTTCTGAGGTCATATTCCTCATAAAGGATATGCTACAACAAACCCAGTAACATCGGCAACTGTCTCAATGTATGACAGCAAATGTCAACTCTATCCCTGTGTTTGTTCCTGTGTCCCCAAATGATGTAAGGCTTTGTCCAGATGTCAATGAGGCTCAGACATATTTATCATTATTTCTTGCCTTCATTCCTGCTATCATCCCAGTGATGTAGTAGACCCACAGACATGTCAGGGAAGAGGCCATAGATATGAGTCCTGTGTACATTCTGAGGTGAACTGTACATGTGAGAGAACTGTGTATGTCTGGCCAATGTTAACAGACTGTCATGATTGTGTACACATGTCATGTGTACATGTTATTTGGGCTGTGCATGGAGGGGGAGTGGATGTAAGTGTTATGGCTCCTTCTTTATCTGACTGTGCATGCTGCTCCATTTTCTGCTGATCTATTGGCTGTATGTGTTTGTAGGGGCAGACTGAGACATGTCCTGTACCTAGGTCAGGATTCAGACTACACTGAGAATTGGGACTGTATATGTACGGATAGTGTGTGAGTGGCAAATGATTTTGCATTTGTTCACACAGTCCGTATAATCTACTGTTCATGTGACTTACCGGTATGTGACTGTGACTGTGGTGATATTGGTTGTGGGTATGCACTTTCACACTGCTGTTTCTGTGTCGATGCTGTTACATCCCAGTAGTGCCTGATATATTTCCAAATACATGTGTAATTACCCATAGCAGATTCCCTAATTTGATTACTTGTGATATTTCACTAAATATATGTTAGAGCCCACAGGAGGGTGTCACTACAGCAACTGTGTTAACTTATCTATGCCAGTACTTCAGATACATCCCCATTTTCATGGCTTCCACCCACCACTTTGTCAACATTGGTCCAGATTCATTGCAGTAAGGGGTTCTGAGCATACCTGTCAACTGGCTGGATTGTTTCAGGATGTCCAGGTTTATTGCTCATATGTCTGGCCTGTTTTACAGATTATTCTCATTTCTCTGGTAAATCACTGTGATGATATGATTGTTGTCAGAAAATGAGGACATACATTTCATTTACCTACTGCACATCCATCAGAATATGTATCCTGAAACAAACTGTATCACTCTATCAAGAAGAGTACAGGGGGAGAATGGCCTCTTCCTTCATGGATGCTAATGCGTTAGTACTGAGATGCGCCACATAGAAGGACTTTCTGACCACAGTGGCAATGTGGTCATCAAAAGAGACATTGCTGTCAACCTGTGTACCCAGATCTCTTATAACGCCTATTTGTTCAGGGGACTATCATTGATGTGGTAATTCATGGGAACAGGGTTTTCCACAAAGGGGATAACAACACATTTTCTGACATTGAGTTTAAGATCATGGCTCTAACACCAGTCATTGGTCTCAGAGAGGCCTTTCAATAGGATGTCAACATCACTTGGGTAGTTAATAATAGCTCACAACTTGCAATAGTCTGCAAACATTGTCAGCCTGAGTCTCTTCATGTTGGCATGGACTTCAGAGAAATTGATACCAAACATGAGAGGACAGAACCTTGTGGGACTCCACTTATGACTGATCAGCAGTCTGACTTGGAGTCAGCTATTTCCACACTGTGAGTCCTGTCTGTGACCCATTTTCCAACCTATCTAGTGATATAGGGGTTGATGCCTAGTTTAGTGAGTTTTTGCATGATGCCTGAGTGGGGAATGTTATCAAAGGTTATGGCCAGAGCAAGGTAGGCTGCATGTGCCACTTTGCCTTCATCCACAGCTCATTTGACTGATTCCAAGAAGTTGACCAGGTTGATTGAGGAGGTATGACCTACCCTTCACAAAAGTAAACTGTGTGGGATCCTGAGTCTGCGGATTTCCATATGATGCATTCCATAGCTTTCATAACAGACTTGTCAGGTAGTTAGGGAGGTAGTTCCCAGGGTCTGTAGTCACAAATCATTTGTGGAGAGGAGTGAATGTAGCACTGCACAATTCAGTAGGGACAAAGCCTGAGGTGAACCTGTGCTTGAACAGGGCACACAGGTGAGGTGCCAGGGATATTGTCAGGTCCCATAGAAGCTGTATTTTTGGCCTTGGGCAATGGTGTTTTAACCTGTGAAGCAGTAATACTGGGTGGCTGGCAGTGTACTGGTATTGTGATTGGTCCTTGGGGGGGGGAGGGGTAAAGTTTGCACTCAATATGTCAGCCAGTATATTGGCAATATTTGTTGGCTCATGCTAGGAGGTACCATTGTCTAGTAGCTTACAGCAGATCTTGGTATTGCCATGGAGATTCTTTACATAAATGTATGAGGTCTTGGGGTTGTTTTTACTATGTGCACCAATTCTGTTTTCACAGCTAACTTTGTAGTATTTGTTAAGGGGATCTCAACTTTTAATTGAGGTTTTTTTCCAGTCTTGGGACTTCACCTTATTCTATATCAGTTCATTCCTTCTGTTGTACAGTTTCTTTATGGGAGGGGACCACCAGACTGGCTTCCTTTTTTAGGACATGAGGGTCTTGGTTCTATTGGGCATGGTGATATACATGCATTTGTGTATGTGTTCATAGTGCATTGTTGTTTGATTCAGCAGTCTCACAACTAGTCTTTATTTGCATGGCTGCCATGAAGTTAGCCACCTCTGTTTTGAGGAGGCCATAGTTAGCTTTGGAAAAAAGCTTTTCATGGTGGTTACCTGAGCATGGGGGTGGGGGGGTGGGAGGGCTGTGGATTTCCAAAGGTGATTACTTTGTGGTCAGATATAACAAGGGAGGAGTTGACTACTGGTGTATGGCAACAATCGCCCATGTTAGTAAGGACCAGGTCAGTGTGATGGCCAAGTGCATCAGTACATGAGTAGTATTCCCAGTTCATGGTGGGGTAGTTGAAGTCAACCTGTATGAGAGTTTTAGGTTGGACACTAATATTATCCAGGGTGTAGGGACATGGGGTGTGAGTCTTGGGACATGTTTGGGGACCTATAGCAGGCTACAACCTGTACCACTATCTTACTCAGTGTTAGCTACATCTGCAGGATCTGTCATGCATAATGTTGGTCTACCACTCTGGAGGTTTGTGCATCCTTTATGAATATGGAAATATTACCACCTTTGGAGCTTCAGTCAAAGTTCTGCAGCCAAAAGGTATGGAATGAGTTA
>NC_056727.1:278191624-278311624 GCF_019279795.1 Protopterus annectens
AGATCTTGGAGCAGGAAACATTTCATATCAGTTAATCTCATGTCTTACAGAGGCACTAACTTTGCCAGATGAGACTTGATTGTTTAATGCTTTCAGAGCTATAGTTGCTGTGCATAACCTGTACACATTTCAGTTCATACAATACCAGAGTAAACACAACTAGTCCAGTGTTTTGAATTTTATTGACAGGCAGTTACAGTTTTATTTATATATAACCTATATGAGACTATTACTGTAATATTGTCTGGTTTATTCAGAGCAAACCATACCCATTTGGGTCTATATTAGAACACCGAACATTTGAAATGTCGAGTGTTCTAATATTGACCCGTTTTCAGAGAACGCTGAAAATATCGAAGAAACAGGAAACCGAATTCTTTCCTAGGGAAAAAAATTGTTTTTCTGTTTCTGTTGCTTCTGTATTTTCAGCGCTCTGGTGGAAAGTTACGGGTCAGGTTTAGGTAAGTGTGCGATTGTGTGGACATGTGGGTTAGGGTGGGTTAGGTGAGTTAGGGTTAGGACGCGGGTGAGGTGACTGTGCAATAGTGACGGACCTTAAGGTTAGGGTTTGGGTTAAGGTAAGTGGATAGTTAGTGGGGTATGTATAGTTTAGTGTAGGGTTAGGTGTAAAAGTTTAGGTATATGTGTGTGGATTGCTGTTTGTCTGGTGTGCTTGTGTTGTATGTATGTGTTTTGGAACAGCAAATTTTTCCCTAGGAAAAAATTTGCTGTTCCAAATGTTCGAGGTTTTGTATTTTTGATTGCTAGGGTTCGATATTAGAACACTCAACATTTTGAATGTTCGGTGTTCTAATATAGACCCTACCCATTTTTAATACTGCAAGGTGACATTCTACTCCTTTATATTTATTTGGTATGAATACTACAAGCTAGTTTATTACTCACCAGCCTCGTGATGCAGCCTTTGCAACCTGCTTTCATGGGATTCCTCTTTCACAGCCCACTCAGCTGGAGCTGTAAAGAAGAATGAGAAACATTTATGCATACCTATCCATCACTTACACAGGCTGGTCTTTTGTAAACAGTTATTGATATGAATACTTACACATGCCTGGGACATTATTCCTCTGCCGTGCTTCTTGGACCCACTGGTCCAAGAGCTCCCTCTTCCTCTGCTTCAAGTCAGCATAGTGGTGCCAGACCTGCTCATCAGTCTGAGGGATGCCAGTGGCACTGGTGAGATCATGGGCAAGACTTTCACAGGCCTCTGCTTTGTATTGGGAGCCCTGGTACTGGTCCTGCAGCAGTCTCACATCATGGTTTTTAACAAGGAGTCCTACCATGACCTTGGACTCCTCTATGCCCCAGCATTGTGCCTTAAAGTGCATACTCAGTCCAACACCAGCCATATTGCTTACAGTGAGGCGTTACAACTAGTTATGAGTTGTATTCCCACCTGTGAGGTTTAAATACGGCTGATTTCCTGCCCTTTGCTGTGATTGGACAGTTTTGAATATGCTAAGCTAAGCGCTGGGCATTGGTTTGAGCACTGCTTAGAGGGGTAGATGCTAAGCACTGCTTACCAGAGTACAAATCCGCTTAGCTACACTAGTTCTTGCTTAGAATGTACATATAAACAATGCTTATTCTGGCTAAGCATAGCTGAGCACAAGTTAGCACTGTTCAGCTTTCCTTTTACAGAATATCAGCATTGTGGGATCGATTCCTCATAGATGACATATTATGTTTACCTTCCATTACATCCCCCTATGTGCCTTCATTACAATACATTATTTTGTGGCTATGCTGTATAGGACACTTGTGTTTATATGGGGGTTTCACATCTGTATTACACTGACACCTCACATTTGGACCTGCTACACTACCCTGGTTAACAAATATGTATATTATTCACTACCTACTGATAAAATCTATTTTTGTGCTTTTTTAACAGATAAAAATGAATTGATTGAATGGGGACTCAAACCGCAAATGCCTGCTTACTAAGCAAAAGCTCTAACTACTATGCTATTTCACTTTCCACTGCTTTGGCCATATATTTCTATTTAGCTCATTGAGATGTATAAGCTAGGCTGAGTATAGTTACACGATGCCCACTACCACTCAGCTACACTTAAACTTTATTGCAGACAGAAAAAAAAATTACATATGTGTTTTATTTTTATTTACTGTGAGGGTTTGCACATTGCCTTCTTTCTACAGCATTTTCTGAGTATTGCTCTTACAAACTTAGAAAGTTGATGGACTAACAGGCTTTGATGTAGCATGAATTTTCTGAAGGGTATGATGTCTGGAACTCAAATGTTTCTCATTATTTTCCACTTCACTGTTAACGCTTTTCCACTAGTTTGCCAGATCACATCATGTTCTGGACTGTGGAACATGAACATGGCACAGATCTGCATACCTCTCAACTGTACAGATTTTCACATAATGTCCAGATTTTTGGCTCATATTTTTGGCCTGTTCCTCTTTTTGCCTGGCAAGCTACTGGGATGATCTCCAGGTTGAAGTCACTAAATATTGACACAACATTTCAATTTCAGACTTCACATCCTTTAGAATGTTAAGATGAACCCTGTTACTCTCTAGCAACTTAGTTTATAAGAGCAATATTTAAATTATGTCCCTATTTGTCCTTCCATTTTGTTGAGCTTTGTCCATATTTCTGGCATTAAGAGGTTGAGAGGTATGCCGATCTGGACAGTCTGCGAAAATCTGTATGGTTGACAGGTACAGTGTGCATTTGCACACATTTCCTGCTTCTGCAGGATGCTGATGTGCCATACAGTGCTTTAGCAATACAGAGGGTGTGTCATAGAAGCTGTGACACACCCCCTGTATTGCTTTCTTGTTTATCGGTTTAATTTCAGTGTCCACAGACACTGAAATTATTTATTTTACATTTCAGTGTCTGGGGACACTGAAATACTGGCATAATATTAGAGTAACTCTAATATTATGCCAGTATGGCTTAGAAAGTGCCGTACAGCAGTTTCTGAGAGCAGTGGATGTGTTTAGTGTCTGTGCACTGCACAGACATGCTCCCTGCACTCGCACACAGAACCATGTCAGTATTAGAGCATGGCAGCACGCCTTCATAAATATGCATGGCACGCTGCCATGCTGCATGGGAATGGTGCTTTCTGTGCAAGACTAAGCTATTTTTGCATAGAAGTTTGCTGAATCCTGGAGTATATGTTGAAGGCATGTTATTGGTCTATAATTTTTAGGGTAGCTTGCAGGTTCTCTCTTAAGTAAAATCATTGTTTTTCCTGTTGTTAGCCAGGTTGGCATCTGTTCAGGGTGTACATATAAATAGTTCTTACTCATGGTTAAGTCTTCGTGCAAAGATGATAATGCTTTTAATCAAAAGCTAGGTACTGCATCTGGGCATGGAGTTTTGCAATTAGAGGCTTTCCTTAACGTTATTTCAATATCTCTGGCAGTTACTTCATCCCATTTCATATCTTGTACCTTTAAACTTCTTATTCTTTCTTTTACTTCTTTTATCCATTCATCATCTTTGTTATGTTCCACATGAACTTCATAGATACTTCTCCAAAATGTATCTATTTCTTCTTTTTTTTGGTCTTTCAATTCCTTTTACCTTGTTTCGCAATTCTCTATAAAACTTTTTTGGGTCATCAATAAATTGCTTATTTTGTACTTTTACTTTACATTTATCTGTGTATCTTCTAAGTTTTTCTGCCTGTGCTGAATTTTTTAGTTTATTTGCAATAGTGCATGATAGATCCTGGCCTGTTTTAATACTGCCCATTGCTTTTATCATATCCATCTTTCTTAGTAGTTTTGTTGATCTATTTCCTCTTCTATAGTCTTCTAATGGTGACACTTCTTGTCTTAATTGCTTTATATTTTTCTGTATTTGATACTTCCATGATGCTACTCGATATCTCCCCTTCCTTTCCATCACTACCCTGTGTTCTTGTGGTAGAAACAGATGAGTTATTAATTTAGCTGCAGAGTAATATATCCTGTTTACTTCTGTTATATCACATGGATCTCTGTGGACAGTCCTAATTACTGTATTCACTTTATCAGACTTCTAACCTTTGGGGTTTTATTGACCTTCTGCGGTCTATTTCTTTCATTGATCTTAATATACCTATCTGTCTCTATTAAATCAAGCAACTCTTCTCATAGCTCATTTTCTTCCAAGCTGAGGGCACATCTCTTGTTTTCCATTTCCCATGGACATTCTATAGACAATTCTATAGCATCTTCCTATGGCACCTTCTCTTCAGTTTCATCCTGTGCATCCATTGCTCTGTCATATGGGAACTCACTGGCCTGTCACTCCTCAGCATTCACTGCATCAGAGTTTCCACAGTTTCCTGTTCCTTCTCTTGCTGTCTAGCTTCAAGTCAACTTTTATACTGAGTTTCTGTTGAAGGCTCCAAAATATCTTGATATGGCACCTGTCCATTTACTTCCTGTTCCACTAGTTTCCCCTTAATTTGGATATCCATTGCTCTATCCTGTTGTGATGCTTTCTGCATTAGATTTTCTACACTGAATCTTTCCCTTTGCAGGTGTTCCACAGCCTCAATTTCTATTTCTTTAAATTCTCCATTACTAATCTCATTTTATACTTTTCCTCTTTGTCTTCTTATTTTTTGTACTGTAAAGTTTTCCATATCAGGATTCTTTTGCCAACATTTCTCTTCAAATATCTTTGGTGCTGCTTTTTTTGTATTGATTAGTTTTGCTTTCTCCTTTGCATAAACATTACACCATATTAAATCTCTTGTTCTTTCCCAAGTCCATATTTCTTCTTTAAATGTCTCCTGATCTTCCTGCTTCTCCTTACTTTTGGGACTCACTCCATCAAACTGTGATGTAATCTGTGTTAGACCTTCTACATATTTTTTTTCACTTCACAGGCACTCCATAACTTCAAATTATATTTTTTAACTTATACTTTACTAACTTTACTAATTTTATTTTCTACCTTTCTGCATAACCTAACTGGTGCCCCACAAGGTTCCATTCTTGGACCTTTACACTTTAATATCTTCACAAACAACCTGTATACTTCCTCATCTCCAGGAACACTCATACAATATGCAGATGGCTCCATTATCATCTGCACCTCTCATACTCTTCCCCAGCTGCTGTCCATCATACAACAAATTTTACTGCCATTAAAATCTGGCTCACTAACTCTCAACTATTCCATAGCCCTAAGAAAACCAAAATCCTTCTCTTCCTACCAAAAAATAACCATTCTGACTTAAATCAGTTTAAAATACATTCTGCAGACAACGCCATCATTGAAATAGTCCATCAAACTAAACTACTAATAGTCATCATAGACAGTCAACTTTTAAGTCTGATCTCCATGTACAACATAATATCAAAAAAACTCACAAAAAAACTAGGCATCCTATATAGAAATAAACACTTCCTGGACACATCAATCAAAGCCACTCTTGTTAAATCTTTCCTGCTCCCCTCCCTACTTTATGTTGCCATTATCATTACTAATCTTCAGTTGTCTATTAGATCCAAACTGGAACAGTGCTACAACAAAGTGGCCAAGTTTGCCACTAATGCAAAAACATGCACACATCATTGTAGAGCACTACATATGCTTCAATGGCTAGAACTCCCTAACCACCTTCTCATGAAGGGATTCACATCCAGATCAAAGGATGTCATTGTACCCTTATATTCCTCCCTTATCAGGCCTATGATTGAGTACAATGCCCCATTTGGTATGTACCTCACCCGGCACCTGCAGCAGCTGGAGAGACCCCAAAAGTACCTTACCAAGAGGATCAAGGTTCTCCAGCATATGTCATATGCAGCCAGACTGAAAAAGCTCCAGCTCTATTCAGTAGCATGCCGCCTGCTCAGAGGTGATCTGTGCCTTATGTACAAGGCCATGTCCAATTCAGAATTAATGGACATGCTCCACCTCAAAAAATCCAAATCCATCAGAGCCATGAGAGTTAAAGATCTAAACCTCAGCACAAATATTAATAGGACATGCTGGAGGGACAGATTCATAACCCAGAGGCTTCCCGCACTCTGGAACAGGATACCTGTCCATGTTAGGCAGAGCCCCTCACTGACTCTCTTCAAGAGAAATCTGAACGAATGGATGGGTGATCGTAGATTTACCCCGGGGGTCATCTCTGTGTCATTGCTAGATAGAGGCACAGTAAACTAAATTTAATTTAAATTGTACACTTTTGTATCATTACATGGGGTGGAGAAAGCCACATACACTTTGACTAGGCTTATAAATGCCCTAGGGCAGATAGCCTAGTACTATACTATGAAACTATAAAACTATTATGTCCAGCTCTTAACCTTACACAACATTATCTATAAACCCTCAGCCTGTCCAGTGCTGAACACTTAGTCAAAACTTACATCTCCAGCAGAACGAACCCTTAAGTCTGAAAACAAAAAAATCTTGCTATCTCCAATCCCTCTAAATGTCCAGGACAAAGCCTATATTCTTACTCAGTCGCTTAAATTTGGAACTTTCTCCCCTATCAACTGGAACAGTTACCAGCCTGAAAGCTTTGAAAACTTCACTAAAACAGCATCTAAATAAATCATGGTTGTGCTCATGATCTGCTCCTGGTCAACTTCACCTCTGCTTTCTCTCCATGCCTTTTCTGATCCATCCTATTAACTAACACTACCCGAGTTAACTAACCCAACTTTCTTCATTCTCCTCTTCTTCTCCTCTCAAAAACAAAATCAGTTAGGAAAAATATCAACTATTTGCGCTATGAAAGAATGTCTTGTACATATCTCCTGTGTCTAGGAGCTCAATAATGTATTACATTGTATATGCGTTAGATGTTTTTCTTGTATGTTTGAATGCTGCAATGTCTGTGTCTCTACAAGAACCTAGAACTATTTTACTCTATATTAAGCTAAGGCATTCTAATTTGTCTGTAATATGTTTGTAAACCGCAGACTGTTTTTAGAGTTTTTCTCTCCAGGCCTCCACTGAGAACGGGTTCTTCTGACCCAGATAGACTATCCCTGTAAACAAATGTCAAATAAATAAACATAGGAATAAACATAGGAACAAAACACTGTTTTTGTTTTTATAAATTTTTCAATGAAATGACTTTTAATGCCACTTATGCTATGATAGTGGTTTTAGTGAAAGTAAGTTCAGTTAAATTGCCTTACCCTAGTTTAGTTCATTTTGTGAAGGTAGCTTGCCATGGTTGTAATGGATAATCAGCACTGTAAATTAAGTGATATTAGTTGGACTGTACTAGTAATCAGCACCTGATACTTCTCATCTGTCCATCAGTAATATCTGTTACACAGATAACAAAACTAATGAATTATTCAGATTCATTTCACAAACAACAATGAATAGCTGCAGCTGAGCTGAATCTAATATTTTAAGAGAATATATATATATATATATATATATATATATATATATATATATATATATATATATATACATATATATATATTTTTTTTTTTTTAATTGTTTTGAAAATATTTCAAGAGTGTTTTAGTATTAATCTAGGAACATATGACAAATGATGACAGAGCTGGTATTAAGAGACATGGCATGGAAGGAAAGACTGTGGTTTTAATAAAAAAATAAAAGGAAACAAAATCAAACAACTGGAAGGTAATTAAATTGTATGAAGAAAACAGGAGGTGTAGTTATCTGCAGTTAAAAGAAAATAATAACCTTCAAGTGTGGGCAAGAGGAAGCATTTGCTTGGGGAGAAAGGAAGAGGTTAAGAAGACTGTCAAGAATGGGGTGACAGATGAATATACTATATAAATGTGTTGTTTTTTTATACATAGAGATTACATTAGAAGCCAAAATGTTATTATATATTAAAATCTACAGTTTATAACAATAATAACAATGTTGTCATTAACCTGACTGGATGTTGAAACAAATGAAGTTTCATAGGGCTCTGTTGTCTTAACAGTAGGAAGTATGAACCTACTTGGACTGTATACACACAGGGTTTGCAACAAATACTAACAGTCATCTAAGTTGTATATTAAATCTGGCATAAAGAAACACTAAAAATAAAATGGTTACTTAGAAATATACATATGGCAAAAGGATATGTGTGTATACAATGGTGATAAATGAAATAAGAAATGCATTGATAATAAAGTGTCGTCTAAATAAAATGTTGACACTATACAATAGATACTGTTACACTGAAAACAGATGTTGGTTGAAGGACATTAAATAACACAGTGAGATAAAATATAAGATGTATATACTAGAACAATGTGTGCATTTAAACTTGGTTACACTATTTTATTTAACTACGGACAGCAATATCATATAACAATCTCTGTAATAATGTTTAATTGAATATTATACAGTTCAATAGTTGAATTTTGATAGCACACAAGCAATAAGAATTTGATGCTTTTATTTATATTTGTTGTTGGGAAAGCTCCAATATCCTAGACCTGGTCATTACCAACATGGGAGATGGATGCTCCACACCAGTGGTCATCGACTCATTGGTCATGTCTGACCATAAGCTAATCACCCTTGACATCCACATTTCACCCCCACCCCCTAGTAAGGAAACCTCCGTAAAAAACTTCTCCAAAGCCAACTTCATGCTACAAAAGTCAGAAGTGACAAACTTCATGACACCCATGCAGACGGGAGCTGAAAGTTCAACTGCTGAATTCTACACTAAGGCACTGTAAGAGCACATCCACTCGTGCATGAATCGTGCCATCCCAAATAGAACCAAGATGCTCTTCTCCAAAAAAAGGAAGCCAATCTGGTGGTCCCCTGCCATAATCAAAGTATACAACAGAAGAAAGACACAGTTGCAGAAAAGAGGAAAATCCCAGGATGCAAAAAACTCCCTCACCAGCCTCAATAAGAAGCTGAGATCCCTCATAAAATCCTCCAAAGCTAGATACAAAAATAAAATTGCTAAAAATTCCAAAGATAACCACAAGGTGTTCTATAGTTACGTCAAGGATCTAAATGGCAATGCTCAGATCTGTTCTGAGCTACAACAGAATGGCATTAAATATACTGATCCTAAGGATATTGCCAATATTGTGGCAGATTGATTTAGTGCCAAATACACCCCCCTCTCACGCCCTAAAGGGCCCATGTCAATACCAAAAGATTGCCAAATTCCAGTAATCATGACCACACAGGTAGAAACTGCACTCTCCAAAGCTAAGAATACAGCATCCACGGGACCAGATGACACCCAGTCTGTGTACTACATGAATTACAAAATGAACTGGCACCTCACCTAAGTGTCATGTTTAATCATAGCCTCACCTCAGGCTTCATGCTCACTGAGTGGCACACAGCTGCAGTTATCCAACTCCACAAGGGGTGATCCAACTTGGATCCTGGGAACTACTGTCCTATCAGTCTGACGAGCCTGATCTACAAGAGCATGGAATGAATTATCATGGAAATTATAAACAAACACATTGGCAACCTTCGAACACTGGACCCCACCCAGTTTGGGTTTGTGAAGGGCCGATCTTGTCTCCTGAACCTGATTGACTTCTTTGAATCAGTCTCCAGAGCTGTGGACGAGGGTAAGGCAGTCCACACAGCCTATCTGGACCTCACCAAGGCCTTCGACACCATCCCCCACTCTGGAATCATTGATAAACTTACTAAGCTGGGCATAAATCCCTATGTCACTCGATGGGTTGCCATTTGGCTTACTGACAGAACCCAAAATGTAAAAGTAGCCGACTCCAAATCCATCTCCAGACAAGTGACAAGTGGAGTACCTCAGGGTTCCGTCCTGGGACCGCTCTTGTTTGGCATCTAATTCTCTGAAGTACAGGCCAACACTAAGGGACTCTGGCTAACAAAGTTCGCAGATGACTGCAAACTGGGAGCCAATATTGAATCCCCAAATGATTTGGATATTCTACAAAAGGGCCTTACAGAAACAAATGCTTGCTGCCAGAGCCATGGGCTCAAGCTTAATGCCAAGAAATGTATAGTTATCTCCTTTGGGAAAAAACATGTACCTATGAATTACCACATAGGTGGCAGTACACTAAACACTGAAAGAGTGATGAGAGACCTAGGGACATAGTTGGACAGTGGTCTCACCTTTGATAACCACAGCACCGCAACAGTCAGGAAATCCTTCTATGTGGCACACCTCATCACTAAGGGCTTTTCATCCAGAAAAAAGGAGGTCATTGTCCCACTGTACTCTTACCTCATTCGGCCATTATAGAGTACAACTCCCCATTTCGTATGTACCTCACAAGACATCTGCAACAGCTGGAAAGGCCGCAGAAATACCTCACTAAAAGAATCACAGGCCTATAGCAGATGCCTTATGCTGACCGTCTAAAAAAAAACTCCAGCTATACTATGTGGCATATCGTCTACTCAGAGGTGATCTCTGCTTAACATACAAGGCCATTTCAAACCCTGAGCTGTTGGACATGCTCCACTTAAAGAAATTCCAATCCCTCAGAGCCACACGCTCCAGGGATCTAAACCGTGTCATCACAATGAGCAAAACATGCAGGAGAGATAGGTTCCTGACCCACAGACTCCCCATACTCTGGAATAGACTGCCCATACATGTCAAGCAGAGGGCCTCCTTGGCCCTCTTCAAAAGGAAGTTTGACAATTGGATGGGAGATAGGAAATTCACCCCGGGGATCACGTCAGTCGCCCTGCTAGACAGGGGTCCAAGGAAGTAAATATTGTGAGAAGAAATATCCAGGGAATTGCTATGGCTAGGCTTGTATAGGCCCTAGGGCCAATAGCCTAGTACCAACCTATCATATGAACCTATAATATGTTGAATAAGGATAAGAGGGATCACTTGAATGGTAAAGCTATTCAAGGATGGGATGTTTTCTCCCATGAAGGGAATGAGTTGTTGTTTATATTTTGAAAACCATTTTTTTTATGCAGACAGTTATTTGTACCTTTTAAATGGATGTCTATGCAATGCATTTATAACATATATGAAATGAATGGTAAAAAATTTTCAGCACATATATAAGGTTATGTAAAAACACAAAAACAGGACAATGGTTAAATACAAAGGTAACATTAGTCCAACTATGAGATGCATTTATATCACTGGCAGTGGCTTCAATAACAGCTGTAAAAGAGGAAGCTTAGAAAGATATCTTAAGCTATGTAAAGTGCAAATAGTATTATACAAGAAACACATCTTATACAGAAAGATATTAATAAGATTCATATGCATAATCACATATTACTAGCAAGTTTAGAATATAATAAAAAGCAAATAGGTGTAGCAATATTATGGAGAAAGACTACCTGGATGCCCAAGATCATAAATACAGTCAATGATAACTCAGGAATGTTTTGTTTAGAGTCAATATTAATAAATGGTTTAGCTTATACCCTGGTAAACAACTATTGGATACCAGGACTAGGTGTCAAGGCAGCCAAACAGCATTTAGAGAACATAATACAACTTTCCAAAGGCAATACAATAATTGCAGGAGATTTTAATTGTATAATGAAAGAAGAAGACAAAAATGCTAAAAACACACACAAGAAATCTCTACTATCAAAACTATTTACAGAGTTTACTGACTCATATAACTTAATGGACATTAACACATATGCTGAACAAGATTCATTGATATTCACACATTACTCACATAGACATAACACCTTTTCTAGAATAGATAGAGTGTATTTAACAAAAGATCTTACCACAAAAATAATGTCTTATTCCACAATATCACTGGGATGATAGCAGGAATGTCAGCATTAAATACTGATAGACCATACCTATCAACCTTCTACTGCATGACAACTGGACAAAGCCTGTCATATAAGTGGAGGACAGAGGTCCAAACACAGGGTCATATTTTAAATATTGCTGTTATGCACTGAGAAAGTTGCTGGTGTTACAGGGTTGGTTACAGCATCTCTATTATGAGAGATATGAAGTCAGAAACACAAATGGATGCTGCCATTATCTGGCAACAATGACCAGAGTATGCCACTGATTTGCCAAGGACAACACCTGTCTGGGTAAAACACTAAGCATAACAGGCAAACCTCTTGCCATTATGTGGATAGGCCTACAGTTCAAAGCTATGCAGACACATAACTATGTCAGACTGAAATCCATGCAGAAGTAGCATGTACATACAACGCCCATAAAACTAGCAGTATTCACATCATATAACAGCAATATTCACATTTGGTCCTTAAGTCTGTAAACTTCCCCTCCATTTAGTTGCCTGTCTCCACAAGTATTGTTGTAAGAGTTATTCCCACCTGCTGTGTGTAACACTCAGTAGCCATACACCTCCAGGATGTGTTCTCACAGCCAAGGCAAAGGGACAATGTCCACATTAAGTACTCAATTATAGGAGTGTGTTGCCATGACATTGACTATTGGAAGAACTACCCAGCTGTTCTGCACGCAATTAGCAAGTGGGGAACACCTGGTCAAGAGCATTACCTACAAATGGCTGCAGACACCTATTCTAAACATCTGTTTACTAGTACTCCACATTGAGAAAACAAAAAGGAGTGGAGCAACCCTCTGATACAACCCAGTGGAGTGTGAAATAATAAAAAGGTATGTGAAACAAGTCAGCATATAAGTGAATGTGGTATGTGTTTTCTAATAATGGGAAATAGGATTTTGAAAAATTTATGTCTGAGCAAGACTTGCTGTAGTGATGTCCTGATAAACAGCACCTGTGACCATAGCATCTGCCTCTTTCTGCTGTGGCATAGAACACAACTCAGGACCCTAACTCACCCCGGGAAAGGACAGCTCATATATGACAAACACTGGAGTGTATGTCAAACACTACTGACTGTGCCACTGCTAGGCCAGTTACAGAGATGTTGTACATATCCATATGCTACCTGTGAATATGAGTATGATACACATGTTTGTCGAGTAAATCTAAGAGAACTATATAGTGTGTATGCACCTTCCATAGCCAGAGAAGAGGCAAGATTCCACAGATGTGGATGGACAGGCGTGCTCATAGGTGGACTGTTGCCTATCATGCCCCTGCCACAAGTGCCACAGCAGGTGTCACCAGGTGCATGTTTTGGACAGTCATGGAGGCGCAGACATGTGTCAAATCTCACTGGACATATTCTCGGCATCAGAAATGCAACTGTTCATGCTATGTGTGACAACATCCTTGATCTTGGAGATGCCTACCATTATTATGCTGAGGTCATAGATAAATGGTGGAGTGAGATGGTGTCAATCCTCGACTGTGGGATGTCTGTGCCACAGCATGTGGCAGGACTTAGGCATCAGTCACGTGGACATGAGACAGCACATGTGCTGTGAGTACAAAGGTGTAAAACTGTAATCCATGGCCTCATTTGTCACTCAAACACACACAGTCAGAAAATTGATCTCACACACACAAACATACACACTTGGCATGACTGAGATTAGAACCACTACCTACCTAGGTCTTGCTATTAAAGTGCTGTGCCTTTGTTGGACATGCCATGGAGAAAGTAGGTTGAAGTGTGCTCTACAGTTCCTCTAAGGTGAACAACATCCACTGGCCTTGCATAGTTTGGCAATGGGAGATGTCCTGGGTGAGAATGACCAGGAAATACTATTAGCTACAGAAATATACACAATGACCAACACAAATACAACCATACATGCATTTGCCACGCCTTTAGTTAGCAGCCCTACCTATCTCATCATTCAGTCTATACTGTTACAGAGTTTTGGCACACAGCACATGCCTTATTGGGCAGAAGAGTGTCATGAGTTGCCTGTATGGTCAATGGTGACAGAGGTCCTCATACAGTGGACCTTGGGACATGTACTGGGGTACCATGGTGTAAAAATATTAAACCCAGCACCCCATCCACATTGGCTATAGTACACACTCATACCCATGATAATGCTATCAGAAACTAGCAAAAACGTAAAAACACACTTGAGAAAACAAAAAGAATGCTCAGCAGTAGTTGCAGTCACAAAGCCTTAACGCAAATTTATTATGAACCAAATTAAATAGCGTTTTCGCTACTAAAACCAATGTAGCTTCTTCAGAGGCTATAAAACACAGTAAAAAAGGCGCCAACCACAATTTATACTGTGGCCGGCCTCATTCAAATCAGCTGTAATGCATGAAATACATCACTTCCTTATAGGACCAAACATAATATGTTTAAAACTATACAAAGTAAATTTGGAATTAAAAATTAAAATGATAAAAATAAATGTAAATGTACTTGTGTATGCAAGTACATACAGTATATACAAAATACCTACTGACTCTGAATCTTGTTAACTTACTGACTCAAAATACAAAACTGTACATAAATAAATATATATAAAAGAAATAAATGCTATTTTTTTAAATTGTGCATTTTATGCATGTATATATATTTTTATGTTATTATATTTTTATGTTTTTATGTACATTCTAAAACTACATTAAATAAAATCAACTGGTTTAATACCAATAGTGGAAGTCACCACATGGATAAATAATCAGCGTAGAAAAGACCTATATTTTAGCACAGGGGCTATATTGCAGCTCTCATTTAACCCTGGCAGATTGAAGGCATCCAGTTTTAATTGCCATTGCAATTCCAGAATCTCTAATAAAAGAGAAATAGGTCCTCCCTCACTGATTTTTGCTTGCAGTCTATACCCATGAAAACAAAATTATGCCCAGGGTTTGATGCAACATGCTTTGCAAGTGCATTTTCTGTCTTGTTATTCCTGATAGCATATGTATGCTGGTATATGCGCTCTCTGAGTTTCCTATCAGTTTTACCGACATAAAATGCCGGACAGCATACGCAGAGAGCAACATATACAATAGATTTGGTGTCACAGGTAATTCTATAATTAATCAAGAATTTTTTACTGCTACCTATGCTGAATGAATTCCCTGTCCGCAGAGTATGACACCAATTGCATGATCCACAGGTAAAACACCCTTTTGTTCTATATGTAACCTGAACAGAAGGAGTTGATTGTAGTATTTCCTTTAAGTTGTTGCCTCTCCTAAAAGTGACCTTAGGTTTTGGGCCTAGTTTCTCAACCAAAAATGAATTGGTAGTAATAAAATACCAATTCTTATCAATAATCTCTGTTATTTCTTTTGAATTCAAGTTAAATACTGTTGAGAAAGACAAAGTATAGTCTATTCTAGGTTGTTCATCAATAGAATCAGAAGAAAGTCTTATATCTGTAATGCCATCAGCTTGGGGTTGGCCCCCCAAGTTTGTAGTGTTTCTATCAACTATTAAGGGAATGATGATCCCAGTCTTTCTTTTATTGGTCACTTCAAAGGTTATTTCATCTATGACTGCTGATGGATAACCTCTGTTCAAGAAAAATTCCGCAAGGACTGTACATTCTTTTCAAATTCTTCAAATTCACTACACATACGCCCAGCCCTAACCAATTGCCCTTTAATGACAGCTTTTTTCAACTTATATGGGTGGGCGCTTGTGTAGTGCAAAAACGAGTTTATGTACGTGTCCTTACGGTAAATGGATGAACTAAACCTAAGGTTGTCTATATCCTTTTTAAGTTTCACATCAAGATATTCTATCTCACTGATGTCAAACTTAAAGGTAAACCTAAGGAATGTGGTAGTGTTGTTGAAGTAATTAATCAACTGTTGTGCCTCTTCTTCATTGCCCCTAAATAGAATAAAAATGTCGTCAAGAAATCTTGTGTAGTGACAAATTCTATCTTTCCATATTGGATGGTTCAAAACAAACTCTATCTCCCACCTTGCCATAAACAGGTTAGCTACTATGGCTCCACATGGGGAGCCCATTGCTACACCTTGCTTTTGGATATAATATTCATTTCCAAATACAAAAAAGTTGGAAGCCAGCACAATGTCTAAAAGTTCTGTGACATTGTTTATCTCATCTCTTGGAGCTTTTAATTCCAATAACAACAACTCCAGCCACTCAATGGCCTCCAAATGTGGAATTGAGGTGTATAAGTCGACGACGTCGACTGTCAAAAAGTTGTAAGTTTTATCAAATCCTATGTTGTTGATACTGGAAAGAAAGCTCCATGAATCCTTACAAACACTGGGAATAAGCTCCAAGTATTTTTTTAGGAGAAAGTCTATGTATTTGGCTGATGGATACGTGACGGAGGATCTCCCATCAATAAGGGCTCTCATAGGTGGATCCCCAAGATTCTTATGAATCTTGGGGATACCAAACATCACGGGTATCCTAGGTTGAGAGATGTTAATATATTCAAACGTGTCATGGTCTATTCTTCCTTCAATAAAAGGTCCCTGTAGTAACCTTTAATCCTGTGGATGTTAATATTCATTTCATTAATAGATGAACTAGAATAGGCAGGTGTATCCAAAATCAAAGACATCTTCTCATTATAGAGGCTATTTTCAAAGACAACAAGGCCCCTCCTTTGTCGGGTTTCATAACCCTAACAGAGAAGTCTTTAAGTTGGTTCAAGGCCTGTACTTGTTCTTTCGATATGTTAAATGTACATTTTCTGGCCCCTTTTATTTTGTCTAAGTGCCTAATATCCAATTCACAGGCGTTTTCAAAAATGCGCAAACCCACATGTAAAGGAGGATTAAAGGTGCTTGGGACCTTTAACCTTTGTCCAACTTCATCACTAAAGTTGTTAAACAATAATTTTAAATTAAGCTTCCTGACAAAACATTTAAGGTCTATCAAGACTTTGACAACGTCAAAGTGTTTTGAAGGGACAAAGTTGTTACCTAAAGAAAGTAACTCTACTAACTCTGGTTCCAAAGTAAGTGTTGAAAAGTTGTAAATAGTGAAATCCCCTTTTCTATTTTTAACAATAGTTGGTAGATTGGGGACCACTAAAGGAACCATTTCTGTCATTAATTCCTCCATTTCTTGTTCCTCTTCCTGTTGTCTTGGCTGGGACCTTTCCCTAAAAATGCTGATTATCATTTTGGCATTATTCGTGGGTTACTCCCATTCGTACACTGAACATCTGATCCCCCTCCCTTATTCTTATTCCTATTACTCCTCCTTACCACATTCCAGCTGCCTGTATTGTCTGTGGTGTTTGTCTTATTTGGAAGCTCATTAGTTACCTCTTGGTCTTCCTCATCCTCCGGTATAACAGTAACCTCATTATTTTCTAAATTCCTCAATTTAGGATAAGCTGTGTTGGATGAGTAAGCCTGTCTGTCCCTAAACAGCTTCCTTGTTTTTTGGTTTTTGAGCTTTCCCATGTAATTGTCAATACTGGCAAAAATGCGTTCGTAATCGAACTTAAACTTCTTAAAATAAACATACATTCTGATCTCATCATCAATTTGGTTAATTTCTGCACTTAGAGTATCAATATGTGCAGAGTAATGTCTGACAATGAGTTCCAAAAGCTCAAGTCCTTGTTTCTGGAACATAGTCTTTAAGTCAAGGAGAAAAACATTGTCCATAATCAACCCCGAGGGTGTGAAACTGTTCCTTAGCCCCTTAGGTATCATGTTTTCGGATATACATTGTTTGAAGTAAGCTACTTCCAATTGAAGCTTACGTATTTTAAGAGTTTTAGCATCCAGTATTTTGAGTTTAGCTGTAATATCAAACTCGTCTCCCTTAGAGTTCCCTGTTAACTGCACCGGCGGTTCATCGTTCAATGGTTGTAAAAAACAAAAAAAGTCACCTGTATTTTTCAACCAGTCCACGGCTGATGTTACGCCTATAAGTGCCTCTCCAAACTGTCCTCGGTTAGTAACGGACGATTCTTCTAAGGGAAAAACGTTTGTATCTTTGTTGGAACCACATTGGGACCGTTGCTTTTGTGCAGGCGGTATAGAGTCCTCCAAAGAGCTCCCACTAGAGCAACCCTGAGTTTGCGTCATAGTATGCACAGGTTTTGTTGTAGTCCGTAAATTCTGCATTGACGTTTTACTCACAGAATCGCTTTCAGGTCTCTTTTCCGTAGCAGCAACAGCTCTCATGTTCCCCATAGCATCAAATCCAGATACTCCACAACTGACAGTAGGTACGGGTGCGGAAAGTCCGCTACCCTTTTCAATATTGGTGAGCCTTAAGTTGAAAACATCAAGTCTCTCGGAAATGCTCACCAGTAAGGAAGCAACATCTGTGTTTGCGGGAGGGCTAGTCCCGAATAAATTCGGACTGGGTGGACTGCCTGAGCATTCGGAAGCCATCAGAAACTAGCAAAAACGTAAAAACACACTTGAGAAAACAAAAAGAATGCTCAGCAGTAGTTGCAGTCACAAAGCCTTAACGCAAATTTATTATGAACCAAATTAAATAGCGTTTTCGCTACTAAAACCAATGTAGCTTCTTCAGAGGCTATAAAACACAGTAAAAAAGGCGCCAACCACAATTTATACTGTGGCCGGCCTCATTCAAATCAGCTGTAATGCATGAAATACATCACTTCCTTATAGGACCAAACATAATATGTTTAAAACTATACAAAGTAAATTTGGAATTAAAAATTAAAATGATAAAAATAAATGTAAATGTACTTGTGTATGCAAGTACATACAGTATATACAAAATACCTACTGACTCTGAATCTTGTTAACTTACTGACTCAAAATACAAAACTGTACATAAATAAATATATATAAAAGAAATAAATGCTATTTTTTAAATTGTGCATTTTATGCATGTATATATATTTTTATGTTATTATATTTTTATGTTTTTATGTACATTCTAAAACTACATTAAATAAAATCAACTGGTTTAATACCAATAGTGGAAGTCACCACATGGATAAATAATCAGCGTAGAAAAGACCTATATTTTAGCACAGGGCTATATTGCAGCTCTCATTTAACCCTGGCAGATTGAAGGCATCCAGTTTTAATTGCCATTGCAATTCCAGAATCTCTAATAAAGAGAAATAGGTCCTCCCTCACTGATTTTTGCTTGCAGTCTATACCCATGAAAACAAAATTATGCCCAGGGTTTGATGCAACATGCTTTGCAAGTGCATTTTCTGTCTTGTTATTCCTGATAGCATATGTATGCTGGTATATGCGCTCTCTGAGTTTCCTATCAGTTTTACCGACATAAAATGCCGGACAGCATACGCAGAGAGCAACATATACAATAGATTTGGTGTCACAGGTAATTCTATAATTAATCAAGAATTTTTTACTGCTACCTATGCTGAATGAATTCCCTGTCCGCAGAGTATGACACCAATTGCATGATCCACAGGTAAAACACCCTTTTGTTCTATATGTAACCTGAACAGAAGGAGTTGATTGTAGTATTTCCTTTAAGTTGTTGCCTCTCCTAAAAGTGACCTTAGGTTTTGGGCCTAGTTTCTCAACCAAAATGAATTGGTAGTAATAAAATACCAATTCTTATCAATAATCTCTGTTATTTCTTTTGAATTCAAGTTAAATACTGTTGAGAAAGACAAAGTATAGTCTATTCTAGGTTGTTCATCAATAGAATCAGAAGAAAGTCTTATATCTGTAATGCCATCAGCTTGGGGTTGGCCCCCCAAGTTTGTAGTGTTTCTATCAACTATTAAGGGAATGATGATCCCAGTCTTTCTTTTATTGGTCACTTCAAAGGTTATTTCATCTATGACTGCTGATGGATAACCTCTGTTCAAGAAAAATTCCGCAAGGACTGTACATTCTTTTTCAAATTCTTCAAATTCACTACACATACGCCCAGCCCTAACCAATTGCCCTTTAATGACAGCTTTTTTCAACTTATATGGGTGGGCGCTTGTGTAGTGCAAAAACGAGTTTATGTACGTGTCCTTACGGTAAATGGATGAACTAAACCTAAGGTTGTCTATATCCTTTTTAAGTTTCACATCAAGATATTCTATCTCACTGATGTCAAACTTAAAGGTAAACCTAAGGAATGTGGTAGTGTTGTTGAAGTAATTAATCAACTGTTGTGCCTCTTCTTCATTGCCCCTAAATAGAATAAAAATGTCGTCAAGAAATCTTGTGTAGTGACAAATTCTATCTTTCCATATTGGATGGTTCAAAACAAACTCTCTCTCCCACCTTGCCATAAACAGGTTAGCTACTATGGCTCCACATGGGGAGCCCATTGCTACACCTTGCTTTTGGATATAATATTCATTTCCAAATACAAAAAAGTTGGAAGCCAGCACAATGTCTAAAAGTTCTGTGACATTGTTTATCTCATCTCTTGGAGCTTTTAATTCCAATAACAACAACTCCAGCCACTCAATGGCCTCCAAATGTGGAATTGAGGTGTATAAGTCGACGTCGACTGTCAAAAAGTTGTAAGTTTTATCAAATCCTATGTTGTTGATACTGGAAAGAAAGCTCCATGAATCCTTACAAACACTGGGAATAAGCTCCAAGTATTTTTTTAGGAGAAAGTCTATGTATTTGGCTGATGGATACGTGACGGAGGATCTCCCATCAATAAGGGCTCTCATAGGTGGATCCCCAAGATTCTTATGAATCTTGGGGATACCAAACATCACGGGTATCCTAGGTTGAGAGATGTTAATATATTCAAACGTGTCATGGTCTATTCTTCCTTCAATAAAAAGGTCCCTGTAGTAACCTTTAATCCTGTGGATGTTAATATTCATTTCATTAATAGATGAACTAGAATAGGCAGGTGTATCCAAAATCAAAGACATCTTCTCATTATAGAGGCTATTTTCAAAGACAACAAGGCCCCCTCCTTTGTCGGGTTTCATAACCCTAACAGAGAAGTCTTTAAGTTGGTTCAAGGCCTGTACTTGTTCTTTCGATATGTTAAATGTACATTTTCTGGCCCCTTTTATTTTGTCTAAGTGCCTAATATCCAATTCACAGGCGTTTTCAAAAATGCGCAAACCCACATGTAAAGGAGGATTAAAGGTGCTTGGGACCTTTAACCTTTGTCCAACTTCATCACTAAAGTTGTTAAACAATAATTTTAAATTAAGCTTCCTGACAAAACATTTAAGGTCTATCAAGACTTTGACAACGTCAAAGTGTTTTGAAGGGACAAAGTTGTTACCTAAAGAAAGTAACTCTACTAACTCTGGTTCCAAAGTAAGTGTTGAAAAGTTGTAAATAGTGAAATCCCCTTTTCTATTTTTAACAATAGTTGGTAGATTGGGGACCACTAAAGGAACCATTTCTGTCATTAATTCCTCCATTTCTTGTTCCTCTTCCTGTTGTCTTGGCTGTATGTATATCCGAAAACATGATACCTAAGGGGCTAAGGAACAGTTTCACACCCTCGGGGTTGATTATGGACAATGTTTTTCTCCTTGACTTAAAGACTATGTTCCAGAAACAAGGACTTGAGCTTTTGGAACTCATTGTCAGACATTACTCTGCACATATTGATACTCTAAGTGCAGAAATTAACCAAATTGATGATGAGATCAGAATGTATGTTTATTTTAAGAAGTTTAAGTTCGATTACGAACGCATTTTTGCCAGTATTGACAATTACATGGGAAAGCTCAAAAACCAAAAAACAAGGAAGCTGTTTAGGGACAGACAGGCTTACTCATCCAACACAGCTTATCCTAAATTGAGGAATTTAGAAAATAATGAGGTTACTGTTATACCGGAGGATGAGGAAGACCAAGAGGTAACTAATGAGCTTCCAAATAAGACAAACACCACAGACAATACAGGCAGCTGGAATGTGGTAAGGAGGAGTAATAGGAATAAGAATAAGGGAGGGGGATCAGATGTTCAGTGTACGAATGGGAGTAACCCACCGAATAATGCCAAAAATGATAATCAGCATTTTTTAGGGAAAGGTCCCAGCCAAGACAACAGGAAGAGGAACAAGAAATGGAGGAATTAATGACAGAAATGGTTCCTTTAGTGGTCCCCAATCTACCAACTATTGTTAAAAATAGAAAAGGGGATTTCACTATTTACAACTTTTCAACACTTACTTTGGAACCAGAGTTAGTAGAGTTACTTTCTTTAGGTAACAACTTTGTCCCTTCAAAACACTTTGACGTTGTCAAAGTCTTGATAGACCTTAAATGTTTTGTCAGGAAGCTTAATTTAAAATTATTGTTTAACAACTTTAGTGATGAAGTTGGACAAAGGTTAAAGGTCCCAAGCACCTTTAATCCTCCTTTACATGTGGGTTTGCGATTTTTGAAAACGCCTGTGAATTGGATATTAGGCACTTAGACAAAATAAAAGGGGCCAGAAAATGTACATTTAACATATCGAAGAACAAGTACAGGCCTTGAACCAACTTAAAGACTTCTCTGTTAGGGTTATGAAACCCGACAAAGGAGGGGCCTTGTTGTCTTTGAAAATAGCCTCTATAATGAGAAGATGTCTTTGATTTTGGATACACCTGCCTATTCTAGTTCATCTATTAATGAAATGAATATTAACATCCACAGGATTAAAGGTTACTACAGGGACCTTTTTATTGAAGGAAGAATAGACCATGACACGTTTGAATATATTAACATCTCTCAACCTAGGATACCCGTGATGTTTGGTATCCCCAAGATTCATAAGAATCTTGGGGATCCACCTATGAGAGCCCTTATTGATGGGAGATCCTCCGTCACGTATCCATCAGCCAAATACATAGACTTTCTCCTAAAAAAATACTTGGAGCTTATTCCCAGTGTTTGTAAGGATTCATGGAGCTTTCTTTCCAGTATCAACAACATAGGATTTGATAAAACTTACAACTTTTTGACAGTCGACGTCGTCGACTTATACACCTCAATTCCACATTTGGAGGCCATTGAGTGGCTGGAGTTGTTGTTATTGGAATTAAAAGCTCCAAGAGATGAGATAAACAATGTCACAGAACTTTTAGACATTGTGCTGGCTTCCAACTTTTTTGTATTTGGAAATGAATATTATATCCAAAAGCAAGGTGTAGCAATGGGCTCCCCATGTGGAGCCATAGTAGCTAACCTGTTTATGGCAAGGTGGGAGAGAGAGTTTGTTTTGAACCATCCAATATGGAAAGATAGAATTTGTCACTACACAAGATTTCTTGACGACATTTTTATTCTATTTAGGGGCAATGAAGAAGAGGCACAACAGTTGATTAATTACTTCAACAACACTACCACATTCCTTAGGTTTACCTTTAAGTTTGACATCAGTGAGATAGAATATCTTGATGTGAAACTTAAAAAGGATATAGACAACCTTAGGTTTAGTTCATCCATTTACCGTAAGGACACGTACATAAACTCGTTTTTGCACTACACAAGCGCCCACCCATATAAGTTGAAAAAAGCTGTCATTAAAGGGCAATTGGTTAGGGCTGGGCGTATGTGTAGTGAATTTGAAGAATTTGAAAAAGAATGTACAGTCCTTGCGGAATTTTTCTTGAACAGAGGTTATCCATCAGCAGTCATAGATGAAATAACCTTTGAAGTGACCAATAAAAGAAAGACTGGGATCATCATTCCCTTAATAGTTGATAGAAACACTACAAACTTGGGGGGCCAACCCCAAGCTGATGGCATTACAGATATAAGACTTTCTTCTGATTCTATTGATGAACAACCTAGAATAGACTATACTTTGTCTTTCTCAACAGTATTTAACTTGAATTCAAAAGAAATAACAGAGATTATTGATAAGAATTGGTATTTTATTACTACCAATTCATTTTGGTTGAGAAACTAGGCCCAAAACCTAAGGTCACTTTTAGGAGAGGCAACAACTTAAAGGAAATACTACAATCAACTCCTTCTGTTCAGGTTACATATAGAACAAAAGGGTGTTTTACCTGTGGATCATGCAATTGGTGTCATACTCTGCGGACAGGGAATTCATTCAGCATAGGTAGCAGTAAAAAATTCTTGATTAATTATAGAATTACCTGTGACACCAAATCTATTGTATATGTTGCTCTCATGTATGCTGTCCGGCATTTTATGTCGGTAAAACTGATAGGAAACTCAGAGAGCATATACCAGCATACATATGCTATCAGGAATAACAAGACAGAAAATGCACTTGCAAAGCATGTTGCATCAAACCCTGGGCATAATTTTGTTTTCATGGGTATAGACTGCAAGCAAAAATCAGTGAGGGAGGACCTATTTCTCTTTTATTAGAGATTCTGGAATTGCAATGGCAATTAAAACTGGATGCCTTCAATCTGCCAGGGTTAAATGAGAGCTGCAATATAGCCCCTGTGCTAAAATATAGGTCTTTTCTACGCTGATTATTTATCCATGTGGTGACTTCCACTATTGGTATTAAACCAGTTGATTTTATTTAATGTAGTTTTAGAATGTACATAAAAACATAAAATATAATAACATAAAATATATATACATGCATAAAATGCACAATTTAAAAAAATAGCATTTATTTCTTTTATATATATTTATTTATGTACAGTTTTGTATTTTGAGTCAGTAAGTTAACAAGATTCAGAGTCAGTAGGTATTTTGTATATACTGTATGTACTTGCATACACAAGTACATTTACATTTATTTTTATCATTTTAATTTTTAATTCCAAATTTACTTTGTATAGTTTTAAACATATTATGTTTGGTCCTATAAGGAAGTGATGTATTTCATGCATTACAGCTGATTTGAATGAGGCCGGCCACAGTATAAATTGTGGTTGGCGCCTTTTACTGTGTTTTATAGCCTCTGAAGAAGCTACATTGGTTTTAGTAGCAAACGCTATTTAATTTGGTTCATAATAAATTTGCGTTAAGGCTTTGTGACTGCAACTACTGCTGAGCATTCTTTTTGTTTTCTCAAGTGTGTTTTTACGTTTTTGCTAGTTTCTGATGGCTTCCGAATGCTCAGGCAGTCCACCCAGTCCGAATTTATTCGACTAGCCCTCCCATAAACACAGATGTTGCTCCCTTACTGGTGAGCATTTCCGAGAGACTTGATGTTTTCAACTTAAGGCTCACCAATATTGAAAAGGGTAGCGGACTTTCCGCACCCGTACCTACTGTCAGTTGTGGAGTATCTGGATTTGATGCTATGGGGAACATGAGAGCTGTTGCTGCTACGGAAAAGAGACCTGAAAGCGATTCTGTGAGTAAAACGTCAATGCAGAATTTACGGACTACAACAAAACCTGTGCATACTATGACGCAAACTCAGGGTTGCTCTAGTGGGAGCTCTTTGGAGGATTCTATACCGCCTGCACAAAAGCAACGGTCCCAATGTGGTTCCAACAAAGATACAAACGTTTTTCCCTTAGAAGAATCGTCCGTTACTAACCGAGGACAGTTTGGAGAGGCACTTATAGGCGTAACATCAGCCGTGGACTGGTTGAAAAATACAGGTGACTTTTTTTGTTTTTTACAACCATTGAACGATGAACCGCCGGTGCAGTTAACAGGGAACTCTAAGGAGACGAGTTTGATATTACAGCTAAACTCAAAATACTGGATGCTAAAACTCTTAAAATACGTAGCTTCAATTGGAAGTAGCTTACTTCAAACAATGTATATCCGAAAACATGATACCTAAGGGGCTAAGGAACAGTTTCACACCCTCGGGGTTGATTATGGACAATGTTTTTCTCCTTGACTTAAAGACTATGTTCCAGAAACAAGGACTTGAGCTTTTGGAACTCATTGTCAGACATTACTCTGCACATATTGATACTCTAAGTGCAGAAATTAACCAAATTGATGATGAGATCAGAATGTATGTTTATTTTAAGAAGTTTAAGTTCGATTCTGACGCATTTTTGCCAGTATTGACAATTACATGGGAAAGCTCAAAAACCAAAAACAAGGAAGCTGTTTAGGGACAGACAGGCTTACTCATCCAACACAGCTTATCCTAAATTGAGGAATTTAGAAAATAATGAGGTTACTGTTATACCGGAGGATGAGGAAGACCAAGAGGTAACTAATGAGCTTCCAAATAAGACAAACACCACAGACAATACAGGCAGCTGGAATGTGGTAAGGAGGAGTAATAGGAATAAGAATAAGGAGGGGATCAGATGTTCAGGGTACGAATGGGAGTAACCCACCGAATAATGCCAAAAATGATAATCAGCATTTTTTAGGGAAAGGTCCCAGCCAAGACAACAGGAAGAGGAACAAGAAATGGAGGAATTAATGACAGAAATGGTTCCTTTAGTGGTCCCCAATCTACCAACTATTGTTAAAAATAGAAAAAGGGATTTCACTATTTACAACTTTTCAACACTTACTTTGGAACCAGAGTTAGTAGAGTTACTTTCTTTAGGTAACAACTTTGTCCCTTCAAAACACTTTGACGTTGTCAAAGTCTTGATAGACCTTAAATGTTTTGTCAGGAAGCTTAATTTAAAATTATTGTTTAACAACTTTAGTGATGAAGTTGGACAAAGGTTAAAGGTCCCAAGCACCTTTAATCCTCCTTTACATGTGGGTTTGCGCATTTTTGAAAACGCCTGTGAATTGGATATTAGGCACTTAGACAAAATAAAAGGGGCCAGAAAATGTACATTTAACATATCGAAAGAACAAGTACAGGCCTTGAACCAACTTAAAGACTTCTCTGTTAGGGTTATGAAACCCGACAAAGGAGGGGCCTTGTTGTCTTTGAAAATAGCCTCTATAATGAGAAGATGTCTTTGATTTTGGATACACCTGCCTATTCTAGTTCATCTATTAATGAAATGAATATTAACATCCACAGGATTAAAGGTTACTACAGGGACCTTTTTATTGAAGGAAGAATAGACCATGACACGTTTGAATATATTAACATCTCTCAACCTAGGATACCGTGATGTTTGGTATCCCCAAGATTCATAAGAATCTTGGGGATCCACCTATGAGAGCCCTTATTGATGGGAGATCCTCCGTCACGTACCCATCAGCCAAATACATAGACTTTCTCCTAAAAAATACTTGGAGCTTATTCCCAGTGTTTGTAAGGATTCATGGAGCTTTCTTTCCAGTATCAACAACATAGGATTTGATAAAACTTACAACTTTTTGACAGTCGACGTCGACTTATACACCTCAATTCCACATTTGGAGGCCATTGAGTGGCTGGAGTTGTTGTTATTGGAATTAAAAGCTCCAAGAGATGAGATAAACAATGTCACAGAACTTTTAGACATTGTGCTGGCTTCCAACTTTTTTGTATTTGGAAATGAATATTATATCCAAAAGCAAGGTGTAGCAATGGGCTCCCCATGTGGAGCCATAGTAGCTAACCTGTTTATGGCAAGGTGGGAGAGAGAGTTTGTTTTGAACCATCCAATATGGAAAGATAGAATTTGTCACTACACAAGATTTCTTGACGACATTTTTATTCTATTTAGGGGCAATGAAGAAGAGGCACAACAGTTGATTAATTACTTCAACAACACTACCACATTCCTTAGGTTTACCTTTAAGTTTGACATCAGTGAGATAGAATATCTTGATGTGAAACTTAAAAAGGATATAGACAACCTTAGGTTTAGTTCATCCATTTACCGTAAGGACACGTACATAAACTCGTTTTTGCACTACACAAGCGCCCACCCATATAAGTTGAAAAAAGCTGTCATTAAAGGGCAATTGGTTAGGGCTGGGCGTATGCGTAGTGAATTTGAAGAATTTGAAAAAGAATGTACAGTCCTTGCGGAATTTTTCTTGAACAGAGGTTATCCATCAGCAGTCATAGATGAAATAACCTTTGAAGTGACCAATAAAAGAAAGACTGGGATCATCATTCCCTTAATAGTTGATAGAAACACTACAAACTTGGGGGGCCAACCCCAAGCTGATGGCATTACAGATATAAGACTTTCTTCTGATTCTATTGATGAACAACCTAGAATAGACTATACTTTGTCTTTCTCAACAGTATTTAACTTGAATTCAAAAGAAATAACAGAGATTATTGATAAGAATTGGTATTTTATTACTACCAATTCATTTTTGGTTGAGAAACTAGGCCCAAAACCTAAGGTCACTTTTAGGAGAGGCAACAACTTAAAGGAAATACTACAATCAACTCCTTCTGTTCAGGTTACATATAGAACAAAAGGGTGTTTTACCTGTGGATCATGCAATTGGTGTCATACTCTGCGGACAGGGAATTCATTCAGCATAGGTAGCAGTAAAAAATTCTTGATTAATTATAGAATTACCTGTGACACCAAATCTATTGTATATGTTGCTCTCTGCGTATGCTGTCCGGCATTTTATGTCGGTAAAACTGATAGGAAACTCAGAGAGCGCATATACCAGCATACATATGCTATCAGGAATAACAAGACAGAAAATGCACTTGCAAAGCATGTTGCATCAAACCCTGGGCATAATTTTGTTTTCATGGGTATAGACTGCAAGCAAAAATCAGTGAGGGGAGGACCTATTTCTCTTTTATTAGAGATTCTGGAATTGCAATGGCAATTAAAACTGGATGCCTTCAATCTGCCAGGGTTAAATGAGAGCTGCAATATAGCCCCTGTGCTAAAATATAGGTCTTTTCTACGCTGATTATTTATCCATGTGGTGACTTCCACTATTGGTATTAAACCAGTTGATTTTATTTAATGTAGTTTTAGAATGTACATAAAAACATAAAAATATAATAACATAAAAATATATATACATGCATAAAATGCACAATTTAAAAAAATAGCATTTATTTCTTTTATATATATTTATTTATGTACAGTTTTGTATTTTGAGTCAGTAAGTTAACAAGATTCAGAGTCAGTAGGTATTTTGTATATACTGTATGTACTTGCATACACAAGTACATTTACATTTATTTTTATCATTTTAATTTTTAATTCCAAATTTACTTTGTATAGTTTTAAACATATTATGTTTGGTCCTATAAGGAAGTGATGTATTTCATGCATTACAGCTGATTTGAATGAGGCCGGCCACAGTATAAATTGTGGTTGGCGCCTTTTTTACTGTGTTTTATAGCCTCTGAAGAAGCTACATTGGTTTTAGTAGCGAAAGCATGATAATGCTATGACAAACCCACAATCACATATTTACCAAGAATGAGATTCAAACCTTTGCTTGCCTATCTAATTATTGCTATTACACTGATATGCATTTTTTGCACGTGCCACAGAGCTAGTAGGGTCAAGATTGTTTCATGGCTCTCCTAAGGCGAGCAACATCAACATCCCTTGTAATGTAAGGCAATGTACAGTGTATTTGGGGAATGGGGCCTCAGAATGCTGTCTCCTACAAATACAAATATGCACACTCACACAAACTTGCAAACACATACACACACACACACACACACACACACACACACACACACACTCACATTTGCCAGGACTCAGAGGGTAAACCACACCAGTCTACTCATTGGTAGAACAGTGTTATGCTGGTACTGCAAGCTCAAGGTCGCCCATAGGGTGAAGAGTGTCACAAAGTACCTTAACAGTGCAGTACAGCAGCAGCCCTTTCTAAGTATAGCAATGAATTTCTCTTGGAGAGGGCCAATGAGGTGCTTTGAGTGACATGTATGCAACATATATTGCATAACGTGGCCATTGTCTGGGTTATGGACCTGTCCATAAGCATGTTCTGTTGAATGTGGTAATGCGGTTGAAGTATCCACAGCATGTGGTGCATACAGATTGGGGTTTTCTAGCTGTGGCATTTGTAACACAGTTGGGCAGACATGGCATTGTCAGTCAAGCAGAGATTGCCTGTAAGTAGCCAAGATGTGACTGGGAACACTTGGGGGTTTTGGCCTCTTTCCGTAGCAAACAGTTGTTTCATGCCTAGGGTCATACATGTCAAGTATGCTTGCAGCCTACCCAGTTGTTGAAGGTGTCTGCTGAGTTACATGGCAAACGGGCCATTGGACCTGCTGATTGGCCTAATGAGCGGGGAGTAGAGGGAGACATTGACCTCTTCATTCCTAGATGACACACCCTTAGTTATGCAATGTACCATATGGAAGGGCTTTCTGTCCACAGTGACAATGTGGTGGCAGAAAAGAGGTTGATGTCCAGCTGTGTTCACAAACCTCCTATAAAGACATCTTTCTCCATTGGACTACCACCAATGTGGTCATTTGTGGACAATACATTGATTCAACAGGGGATTGAGACACATTTCTTGACATTGAGACTAAGGCCAGTGTTCTGACAACAGTTGTAGGTGTCTGTGGCAACTTTATGCAGGATGTTAACATAATCTGGAGATGTAAACATAGCCCCCAATTAGCAATTGTCTGCAAACATTGTTAACCACAGTTCATTCCTGTTGGAATGCATATCAGAGCCACACACAACACACAAAACTGGACACAGGACAAGAACCTTTTGTACTCCACACATGACTGTTTGGCAGTCTGACACCACTAATGACTGTTTTGCAGTCTGAAATGGAGTCCACTGCTTTCACACTGTGAGTTCCATCTGTGAGCTGGTTTGCAGACCACTTAGTGATATAGGAATTAATGAATAGATGAGTGTGTTTGCCTATGATTTCTGAGTGCGGAATTGTATTACAGGACTACAAGGGCCACATATCTTGTTTTGGACTCCATACTGTCCTATAGTAATATCACATGACAAACAGATTATAGGACTGAAGAGTGTCCACAGCGACCACAAAAGTGGAGCCTGTACAGTGGACATTTGGTAGTTTGCTGGGTGGACCACAAAAAAGTGTAGTAAAGCCCACTGTCCAATTGATATAGATAACAATGTTACTGACAGAACCACAGACACACACACACACACACACACACACACACACACACACACACACACACACACACACACACACACACTTGACAGGAATGAGATTCAAGCCCTTACCTAACCAGTTTACTGCATTATAGTATTACACATTTATCAGACATGCCACAAAGCTTACATATTTAAGTGGTGTCCAAAGATATCTTTAAAGGTGAGTGACATCAGCAGCAGTGATAAAAGAGGGGAAAGGAAAGTGTAGTAAGCGCCAATAGCCTCATAATCATGTTTCTATGAGCACAGATACTCTCACACAAATACACACACTTTTACATTTGCAAAGACTGAGATTATAACTCCTACCTAACTAGTTTACTGCACTACAGTATTACACATTTATCAGACGTGCCATGAAGCTTACATACTTGAGCTGTCCAAAGGTATCTTTAAAGGTGAGTGACATCAGCAGCCTGATAGAAAAGAGGAATGGGAAGTGTAGTAAGTGACAATGGCCTCAAAATCATGTCTCTACAACTACAGATATTCTTATACAAGCAAACACACTTTTACATTTGTCAGGACCAAAATTAGAACAACTACCTAATTAGTTTACTACACTAGAGTATTACGCATTTGTCAGATGCACCACAAAGTTTACACATTGAAGAGCTGTTCAAAGGTATCTTTAAAGGTGAGTGACATCAGCAGCAGTGATGAAGGAGGGCAATGTGAAATGGAGTGAGTGGGAATGGCCTCAAAATCATTCACCTACAAACACACACACACAGACACACCTTTACATTTGACAGAATTGTGATTAGGATTGCTACATAAATAGTTATTTGTACTCTACTGTTACACAGTTATCACAAGCACAACAGAGCCTATAGAGCTGAGGACTAACAAAAGGAATTTGTACAGTGACTGACTACAGCACATGTTCAGATATTGGGTAATGGGATGTGTACTGGGTGGGGATTGTGTAAAACATTAATTCCCTCACACATACAGTTGCCAGGACCGAGATTCAAAACCCTACCTGTCTACTTATTTGCTTTAGCAAGTTATGCATTTATTGCATGCACTATTGAGCTTACAGATCTGAGGTTTGTCCAGAGATACATCTAAGGTGGCATACATCAGTAGATAGTGTAGAGTGGTACTATGGGATGTGTACTTGGTGAAAAGGCTTCATAATGGTACTATTTCTCTCACTATCTGTCTCTCTTCCCCATGTGTACGTGTGTGTGTATGTTTGAATTATTGTAGCATGTTGGCCTTAGATATATGTGCGTATCACACAAAACAAATGGAGATTTACCAAATATCTGCCACCTACAGCTGGCTGTGGGTTTTCCTGTCCAGTGTGTGTGTGTGTGTGTGTGTGTGTGTGTGTGTGTGTGTGTGTGAAGACCAAACAGTTAACATTTTGGTGTGTGTGCATGAACATCTGCAGATAAGAGATTTCTATGGTCCACTGTGGTGTCAGACATGGGCTTTATTTCTCTAAGTGTAGGAGCATGTCCAGTATGACCATGGGCATTTACCAGAGGCCAGTGGATTCCCCTGGGTGACATGGGCAAGTAGGTGAGGTGTTCCTGGCAATCCTTCTAGTTCATAGTGATGCATCAGTCTGGATGTGTGCAGGGTGCTGCTTACGGCTAGGGGCACACTTGCATGGGTCACCATTTCAGCATGCTGCATCCTGTGTGTATTCCATAAAAGAAGTGTAATGATTCTTTAATCATTCCCAACAGCAAGGATATGACTGATGAAATACCTGTGGCTGTTGGAGGGGGTGGTGGACTGAGGGCATGTGTGATATGGAAGCTTATGGCACCTGACTCACAGATATGACCGGGACCTTCTCCTTCTCCTGCCTTGTATGTGGACATCAGTAGTGTGTCATTACTTTATAACTGTGGCTTTTGTGGGCTGCCAGTGATTGGGCAGACAACCAGTATTCCATGTTAGAGGGACAACTAACGTGATGCTAACCTGTATATTTAATTCCAAAGGTGTGTGCAGTTCAGAGTTATTCTAGGCACTGCGTAGAGTACTTCCACCTGTGTACTGTTTCTGTGTATGGACCCCTGTTCATAACCTGTCCAGCTTTCTGACAGTGACACATATTGACATCTGGGCAGTGAGTGTGTACAACTAGTAACATAGGTGTAGCTGAGAAGCATCCCTTCTACTGTATGTGCGAGTTGGAGAGCAGTATCAGTCCCTGGATCTCTACAGTGTCAGTGCATGTGCTATGCATTGCCTCTTTGCTAAGGCATACTGGGCACACCTCTGACTGCCTCTAGGCACAGGCTCAAGAAGTTCCTCCTCCAAGTCCCTCTGTGCCTGTGGTGACTTTGGCAATGGTGGGGGGCTGTGTGGCCCCTCTCTGTGTTGTTCCTGCTGTAGCTGTTTCCACAGGATCATATTGTGTAGCATGGCACATACTATGAACATTTGTCTACGTGTAGCTGGAGAGTACAGCAAGGCTCCACGGGATATGGCAAGGCAGCGGAACCGTGACTTGAGCATCCCAAACACACACTCTATAATGATCCTGGTTTGTGCACGTGCCTCATTATGGCATTCTTGTTCAGGCGTGTGTGCATTTCTGATGGGTGTCATCAGCCACGGCTCCAGTGCATAGCCAGCATCCCCCACTAGATGGCCAATTGGGATGTCCCCCTCTGGCAAACCCCTGCTACAGCTGTGAGGAATGCCAGAAATGGGAATCACGATAGCTTCCATGGCTGCCAGCACACACTTGCATGATAATGCCCTGGGCATCGCACACAACCTGGCAGTTGATGGAGGGGACGCCCTTGCTGTTGATGTAGACCTTACCTGCTCACTAGGTGGTGCTTTGATGTGGATGTGCGCACAGTCTATGGCACCCAGTACCTGTGGGTATTCAGCTACACAGTGGAAGCGATGCATATTGCTGGTCAATTCCTCTCAGGTGTTGGTGAAGTAGATGCATTCATGGACATGTGGTAACATGGCATCCAGAAACTGATGGAGTACTCTAGATGCAGATGCCTGTGACACCCCCATGATATCCCCAGCAGGTCTTTGGAACATACCTGTAGATAGTATTCCCAAGGCTACACATACCTTAGTTTCCACTGGGATGGGTTCCCCTCTGTTTGTTCTGGATGTGAGGTGAGGCCGGCACAGCTCCACAATTAGCTGAAGTATGTCCTTGTCCATCCTGTAATGCTCTACAATCTCCAGGTCTTGTAACCCCTGATAGGTCACCCTGGGTCTGAACATGATCCTCCTCCTCCTGGGTCTGTGGCAGTTGACAGCATTATCCTCCTCACCACCGTCAGCCTCCAGCATATAGTGATGTATCCAAGCAATGGCAGCCCCTAGCATTTTGTTGGTTTAAATTTCCAGGTTTACTCCAAAAGTGCAGAGTTTGTGGGAAATGCAGACTGAGGGATGTTTCAATACTTTATAGTGGTATGACGCTATTGCTGCCTGTCAGATTGCCTGTTTCTGATTCATTCCAGCTGCCAGCTTACTTGCTCATGGCTTGGATTTAGCCACTGGGAGTGTTAGAAACATTACTGGTGATTTGTGGATGATTGCCTTTATTCTGCTGTTTCCCTTTTTGTAATTAATTTTTGCTTGCATCTCCTGCAATTTACAGCTCTGCAGCTACTAGCTAGTTGTATTATATTTGCAGGGCCCATTCTGAGTTGCAAGACTCCCATAGTAGTGATTTCTACATAAGTTCCCCTTTATTTTGTGCTGTTGCCCTTTAATTCTATTTTACATGTCCTCCCATCTTCAACTCTGCAGCCACCTGTCAGCTGTATTATTCGAGTGCTTTCATTGCCCAGTTGTGGGTTCCAGACTCCCATATTGCTGATTTGTACAGCATTTCCCATGTTCTGCTACTTCGTTTGCCTTTTCCGTCTACCCTCCCTCTTCCAGCCTGTTGGTAGTATAAACAGCAAGATATGTCCCTCCCCTGCACTTGTACACTCTCTTCAGTGCATGGAGTATGAGTACACAGTCTCAAACACAACCCCTCTCCTAGCTGTGATTAGCTAAGCAGACACCAGCCAACAGGGCTCCAAAGTGCTTCCAGCAAGCTCGACACCCCTCCTTTTCATGTTCCTTGCTCCTCCTGCCTGCATGATGTTGTTAGAGCACCTACACAGTTAGGTGCAGTCTGGCAATTAGAAATTTTCCTATTCAACTTGTGATTCAGTATATGTCCCCTCACTAGCATACCCCACTACCTTAAGCCCTAGTTACTGCACTATTCCCGAGCCTTCCCCCTTAGCAACCACTGTTCCCTGCCTATGTTTACTTTCTGCATGCCATTGAATGTAATGGCAAAATGTAGAAAGTAGTTCTACTGCAGTTCCCCCGCCCCCCCATTTCTACTTCTTCTCCCCCTCCCACTAGCATACCAATCCCCTGCCCTCAATGGCCGAGTTTGGCTAACATAAAATAAAGTTTTAATTTTATTTTTTTCGAGTTATTTTGCATGGCAATGGCCATATATTTGGCCATTGGCATGCAAAACCTAATTAATACATGCTTTTTGGAGCACTGACTTGGCTCCATTGTGTAGATTGCAGAAATGTATTTGATAACCAAATACATTTCTGCAAGCTACACTGTTCCAGCATGGAACATCGCTAATTGGGCTCATTTGCATGGTTTTCACCAACAAATGAGCTCATTAGCATCCCACATGGCTTTCTGTGGAGGAAAAGTGTAGGACCGCTCGTGCATGTACGTGGATCGCAAAGTGGCCATTTTCCATGCAGGAGTGGTTACACCATTCCAGCATGGAAAATAAAGCATTGTGAATCCTGGGGTATGTTTTACATAATGGAAAAAGTGAAATATTTATCTCAGAAGCAGGAAGACAATAATATTAATTTTTAATCTTAAATGTTGTTACTGCTACTTTTGTTAAACTGTAAAATAAATAGTGACTTCAAACACTGAGGATTGTGTATGTAGGGGGCAAGTGGGAAAATGGATTGGAATTTCTGCAATGTTAAATTATGAAAATTTGCAGAAAAGTTGAACACCTTTATAAATCCATAACAAACAATGAGTGAAGATTGCAGGTGGATTGGACACTCCAAATTGGCCCTAGGTGTGAGTGTGTGCATGCGTGTGCCTTCTGTGGAAGGTTGGGTGCCAGGCTGGCACCTCGGCATTGTAAAATTCGACTGCCAATCATGAGCGGACGGGTGATACGCTGTGGCGATCCCTAACCGGGAAAAAGCCAAAAGAAGAAGAATAAGACACAGTGGTGTATTTTCTTTAAAACTGGTTGTAGAAATGATAAGAAACAGTAGGACATAATTAATTAGCAGCCATATCTGAGCAACATTTATATGTGGCAAAATATCAAGAAGTAGAAGAAAAGGGAAAGGATAGATTTAAAATTAGTAAGGAACTTACGGCATGAAACAAATCAGCAGCCATATCTGAGCAACATTTATATGTGACAAAATATCAAGAAGTAGAAGAAAAGGGAAAGGATAGATTTAAAATTAGTAAGGAACTTACGGCACGAAACAAATCAAAATTTAGAAATTCAAGTAAAGTATTGGAAAATTGTATGAAATGCTGATAAAAAGGTGTCACTAAATGACCTAGAATAAGCTTTTAGGTTTAAGCATCAGACAAATCAACAGATAGATGTTGTGACAGATACACAGAATCAAAAAAAAAAAAAGATGAGGAAGAAATGAATAAAATGACTAAGAAATAGTTTAAAGACCTGTAGGAAAAAAGGTAAAGGTTTGTGTAGGTAGAAGTAAAGAAAAAGAGAAAAACTGCTACAAAAGAGGTATAGCATGGAGTGAGTATACTATTGAAGACTATTGTAGCCGGCCAGGAAATGATTTCACCAGATTACTTATAAAAACATAAAAAGAAGAGATGATAGGGGTATTAGGGCAATTGCTTAATGAAATTCAAGAAGATAGTCAAATTGGAGATCAAGATGGCTGCCATCCTATAGACAGTGTTAGATCATAGCTCAGCATCATAGCACTAAAACATTACCTTTGGTTAGCCTGAGAGAATTAACTTACATGGTTAATAACCTTACTTTGAACTAAAGAAAAAGTTACAACAGTCACCAGTCACAGGCAGCAATAATACGTCCTTCCTTGTTCTAAATATGCTGTAGCAATCAGCACCACACGACAGGCAATTTCCAAAAGATTTCTTTAATATAAACTTAAAACACACAAAAACGGATCAAGCGCTTTCATCCACGTAACGTGGACTTCATCAGAATCAATTAACTAATACATTACACAGTATTTAAACATAAATTGGCGCCATTTCATGCTACATTCTTAAAGGCATCAACACAGCTTAAATTCAATGTATATTGTGTTATTTTATTAGAAGCTATATGTATTATTTTACTGTGAGAACAATTTATTTTAATTATTTATTAATTCTATGCTATGAATTTAAGCTGTGTTGATGCCTTTAAGAATGTAGTCAGATTTGTACATGAAAAAGGACTTGCATTTGTATTTTGCCATATTATACTATATTAGTTTTAGTTGTATTTGTATAGCTAGTACTATTAGTGACTTCATATATTGTAGTGTATTAGTCTGATAGTGGAGCTTTTCTCCTCGGGCCTCTGCTGAAAATGGACATGTATCCAGCCAGACTAGCCCGGTTAACAAATGTAAAATAAAATAAAATAAAATAAATAAATAAATAAATGTAGCACAAAATGGCACCAATTTATGTTTAAATACTGTGTAATGTATTAGGCAGGTGACTCTTGTAACTTTTTCTCTTACTTTGAACTAAAGGAATACCTTTTCTTACCACATATGGAATCAGGAACAAGCAGGAGGAGTGTATATATATATAGAAGATTGTAACAGATGTTTCCTTGCCTTCCCTGCATGTGCTGTCCATGAGGTCTGGGGTTCCTTGGCCTTCACTCTCCTAATCAAGCAAAACAAGAAAATCGACTATGTCACAGGATTCTGAACACATGGACTCACAAACTATGAAAGCAAAATACTTTACAATTGCATCTCCAGAAAAAAAAACATTACCCAAAAGGGTAAGAACAGGACAACAACAGGAAAGTACAAAACCTACTGGCAAAATTAAAACAGACCCAACTAATGTTCAAGAACTAAAAATGGCATTGCAGCCTATAGAAACTGCAAAACAAAACTTTTCTGCTCAACTACAAACCTTTGGGGGCTCCATAGACAGAATATTTACAAGAAATGACAAAATTGAGGCAAAGGTTATAGATAATAAAATTAAAATAGAGCAGTTACAAAGAGAACATAATTCTAATGCTAAAACTATGTTGGATATGCAACAGAAACTTTTGGACCTTGAAGCCAGATCCAGGCGCAACAATATCATATTAAGAGGTATACCTAAATGGATAGAACATAATACCATACCAGAAACTATCACTTCTATTTTTGCTTTATTCCTAGACAATGCTCCCTTTATACACCAGATAATAATTGAAAGAGCTCACAGGGCCCTCAGACCATCCTCTAACCTAAAAAATCCTAGAATTGTCTATGCCAATATTTTAAATTTCCAGCATGTAAACAAACTTTTACTTGCAGCTAAAGCAAAAAAATATATCATTTGGAATGGATTTCAAATCTATTTATCACCCGACCTTCCTGCGCAAATAAAAACGGAGAGGCAAAATATGGCACCCTTCTGTGTATATTTAATCCAAAATAAAATTTCAGATGAAGTACCCAAACACACTGATTTTCCATCATCAAAGCTGCAAGCTATCCACAGTAAACACTAAGGAAGCTACTTTGTATTTTCTTAAAGCATTTAATGAATGTCCAGACCCAGCACAACAAAACCGCTGACTTACTTCAGTTTTTATTCTCCTTTTTATTTATCCAACCCACACCTGAGAGATTGCGTTGGATTACAGAAGATATATTCAGCTTCTTTATGACTCACCAAATTCCTTTGGATTTCCTCTAGGGTGATCACTGGCTGTGTTGAAGTCCTTTTTCCCTCATGGCTCTGGGATTTTAACTAAGGACTACAACTTCCATTTTCACCACGAACTTCGGCACCGTGACATTCCCTGACCCTTGCTCTCCCATGATACCTTGGTGCCTTAAAAAAACAAGCACCTGAAAACAAATCTACATATCGTGGAGGAACATCCCAAAAACTTTAAAGGGGTCGGTTCATCTTCTCTTCAGTCAACCCTCCCTGGCTTTCACAGCGATTAAAGTTTTTTTATTAAAAAAAAAAAAAAAAAAAGAGGCTATGCCATGCTTTTTCGAGTGACAGGTATGTGGATATTTTACATTTGCTGTGCAGTTGGGCAGAGGGGAAGCCTTTCAGAAATCTCATATTCAATAGCAGATCAATGTGCAACTCCTTAACCATACTTAGACAAGGCTTAGATCTTTAATGGAAAATAATACAGGTTCAGTTCACAAAGGTCCTTTGTAGAAGAGGAGCAGCCTGTTACTGACCTCATACCACCTGCGATATCTACGCACAGGAAATAATGTGGGTAGCCTGTTCGCAAAAACTATGTAAAGCTTGCAATGTGCTGGCAGTACTGAAGTTTATATACTGGTATAACTACAAATCACCTTCATACTGCCTTGGTCTCACGTCAGTCTAATAGTTATAGACATACCCCTTTTCTACTCCTAGGACCAGGTAACATCATGTTAATAGTCATGACAGGATCTATAATGATTGTCATTTTCTGTGTTGAATATATGAACAACTGATGTTATAACTGGTTACTGGCACAGTCAAAAAACATTTTTTTTTTGTATAAATAAATAAGTGTTGGCTAACTGCATGGACAACGAATAGGTATATATACGACTAATTGACAATATGTGGATTGTATTAACATTGCATTTAAGGTGACTAGAATTGTAAGGTATAGCTTTACAATGTTTCAAACTAGTTAGTTCTGAAAATATTGCATATATTCTGAACATAGTATATCATTATTAGACATGAGTCTTCCTGTTGATTTGGAAAATCTAGACTGCTGCTCTGGTTTACTACTTCATCTCTAATGTGCCTTACACCTACTTGCTAAGTACTTTTACTAAACCTATACACAAACATCTCAGTGGAGACTCTACTTTAACACCAATAACCCTTGCTTAATGGACAGTGATATGGTTTTATTCAAAAAGAGAAATTGTATTCATATGTTGAAATATTTCTCTCACTTAATAGAATTTGGTGTTATATGTTGAAATATTTCTCTCACTTAATAGAATTTGGTGTTATTCATCAGGTAGGGATACAGTTAACACTTAGATACATATATAAAACTCTCAGTACAATTCAAGATGGCTGAGCTATGAGTTTGTTTTTCTAATCTGTTTGGGATTGTTATGCATTTTAGATTCTGTATATATTGTTTGTTCACTTTGGGATATATTAGTTTCATTGCAATAGTTTGGTTACAAGTTTTATGCAATGTGTATTACTTTGCTGCTGCAATACCTAATATCCCAGTTTCTTCCGGGCTAGATGGGTGGTGGTTAGGCACGGGCCTAGAGCAGGAAGGGTTTCTTATCTTTGCCCATGCATTCTTGTTTGCCATATATCTATTCTCAATTAGTCCTACATTCTCCATTTATAGTCTTTTACTTAATAAATAATAAGATCATTAATGCTGAAACTAGAGTAATGGAATATTAAAAGGTTACAGCCAGATAAGAAAAGAAAACTTTTTATGCATCTGATGTTTAAATCTATATCAAGCAAAATATTCATCCAAGAAACTCACCTATCTAATGACCAGTGGGAACAGGATCGAGGGCGATGATGGATTAAAACTATCATTGCATCAGGGGCAAAAACTAATAGCGTGGGGGTTGTTATAATTATCAAAAATCCATTCCAACAAGACATAATCAATTACAACTCCGATAAAGAGAGAAGATGGTGCTACTTCACTAAACGTTATACACATCTAGATATTTATTAGTATCTATGTTCCATGCACCGGACAACAAAATTTCCTCATGACAATTTATAAAATCCTTTCATCTTTTCCTAATCATTATTACATAGTGGGAGGTGACTGGAATTCTATCCAAGATCTGATGACAGACAGGACCAGCATTAATGCTAATTATAATAAATATGCTACCTTAACTATATCCGAACTAAAAGAAGATTACAACTTATTTGATCCTTATATCTATCAAAATGGCCCCTCAAACAATAACAAATTCACTTTCTTCTCTAATTGTCACAAAAGTTGGTCAAGGTTGGACTTCTTCCTAATCTCCTCAATACTCACTAACTTTGACATCTCCTTTAATACTGACCCTAGATCTCTTTCAGACCACTCAAAAAATCTCCCTTTCTATTCACTGGTCTTCCAAAACATCCTGAAATAACATAGGTATTTGGTGGCAGTTAAACTCCAATCTTCTAAAGAAGGAAGACATACTCACAGAAGTGGAGTCCTACCTAGATCAATTCCTTCAATCTTTAAATTCCCAATCATCTTCCTTAGACTATTCCTGGGCAGCCACAAAGGCAATGATTAGAGGATTTCTTATTAATAAAGCATCCTACTATAAAAAAAAACTTTACAACAAAAACAAATCATCATTAACAGGTAAAATAAGTAAGCTAGAAGCTGAAATCCAAACAAATTATTCACTTGAATCTGAGAATGAAATAATTCAACTACAAGAGAAACTCCTATCTTTACATGCTGAGAATCTCTCTTTTCAATAAATAAAAACCTTAGCCAATTACTCTGAATGGGCCCAATTTCTCTATAAGTTTCTAGCCAGAATCTTGAATCAAAACAAACCATCTTCTTCTATATCTGAAATTTCATATCAAGGGAAACTCTATCAGAATACAGAAGAAATTCTCACCCTCTTTGAATCACTGTATTCTCAACTTTCTAGTCCTCCGGAATGTCCTATTGACAAAGCAGAGCTACAACACTTCTTAAACAAGTTATCCTTCCCCAAGTTTAGTAATGATCAACAAGATATCCTAGCCAGGGAAATTTCACAACAAGAAATTACCTATGCTATCAACAACCTGAAACCTAACAAATCCCCTGGCCCCGATGGCTTCATAGCCAAATTCTATAAATGCTTCACATCTAAAACTTCAAACGACCTGCTTCAGTTCTTTAACCATATTATCCATTTTGGAATAAAAGATATTCACATAAATGCATCTAGAACTATCCTTATTCCAAAACCTAAACTCCCCTGGAAATATAGGCCTATTTCTATTGTTAACATGGATATGAAGATCTTGGCCACAATCCTAGCTAATAGACTTAAAGCTGTCATTCTCAGTATTGTATCACCTGAACAATCAGGCTTTATTCTACATAGACAAACAGTTGATTGCACTCTCACACTAGAAGCTATGATATCACTCTCGCAAAAATCCCTATATACACTTTAGCCATAGATGCATCCAAAGCCTTTGACCGAATCAACACAGACTTTCTGTTTGATATTCTCCCTCACTTCAATATACCAAACCTATACATTAATATTATTAAAATTCTTTACTCTAATGCATACACTGTTCTACAAATAAATAAACAAATATCTTCCGGGATCGACATTAAAAATGGTGCAAGGCAAGGATGCCCTCTTCCTCCCCTTTTATTTAACCTATTCATTGAACCCTTATTCCTATTAATCAAACAGAAAACCTTTCATCACATTCCTTTGTTATACAGCACTAAAATCCCCCATCAGCTTATGCTGATGACTTAAACATCTATTTTACTTTATCTAATTCTGATCTAGAGAAAATTATGTCCTCCACTGATACCTTCTCCAAATTTGCAAGCTACAAGCTAAACAGAGATAAATCCTTAATCTTCCCTATTAACATGTTCACTCAATACCCCAATATATTCTCATCTAAAGGTATAAATATGAAACAACATTCCATTATCTAGGAATATCATTTTATGAGGACCCTATCGCATATTACCAGGGTAATATTACTAGATTATGGTTGAATGTACAAAATGATTTAAACAGAATGGCCAATCTTAAATTATCCTTCCTTGCTAAAGTAGCAATCATTAAAATGAACATACTCCCCAGATTTCTTTATATTTTCAATGCAACAAATATTATTTTACACAACAAATTCTTCAAAAATATATACTTGTCCCTTTCGAAATTTATATGGTCCCCTAAATCTGTTAGGATTAGTTACACCAAACTTTCATACCCAAAAGAACAAGGAGGCCTAGGATTGCCGAATTTTAAACTATACTACGAAATTATAAATTGCAGTAGGATACTTAACATAGCTACATTCAATAAGGATTCCTCTATATGACATACAGCTTGGGTCATACTCTACAATAACTATGTTAAATCTCTGAACTTCAACCATTTAGCTCTCCCTTTCTTAAATAAAAAAAAATATGTGCAAAATCAAGATGCATAGCTGCATAAAAACCAGAATAGTGACACTACAAAAACTATTTCACTCTCTAAAGCCAACCCCTGCCTTTAACACTTTACAACCACTCCATCTTAATCCTAACTTAAAATTGAATGGGATTATGTTAAATTTAAATCAATTCCCCCTTCTGAAGAATAAAAGCATTATAGACCTCTTCTCCATCTCAGATATAAGAATCAAAATGAATCTCCCAAAAAAGTACACAATTATAATAAGGCAAATCTGGGAGTTATCTCATGAATTTTTAGACCATCCCTTGGTAACAGATAAAGACATTTCCTCCAGGAAAGTACTATGGAACCTACTCCTCCTCAAAAAGGAAATGATCTCAAACACCTACAAAATCATTATGTCCTTTAAAACACAAAAGAAGACCATTTACTCTAACTACTGGCTGAATCAGGATCCCTCTATCACCCACAATCAGATATTGAATGCCATCAAGACTGGCTCCAATCTCATACCCCTAAAAAAACTTAAATATACCCAGCTCATGTTAATGAACAATGCATATCTTACCCCAAACATAATCAACAAAATGTACCCTAACTCTTCTCCTCAGTGCCAATTCTGCCAAAATCAAACAGACAATCTCTTACATATATTCTGGAGCTGTAAATGTTCATATAAATTATGGTGTGCCCTAAGAGTCCAGCTGGGAAAAAATAGGTTACGAAAAATCAACTTTGTCCTGGAAATTTACCCTTTTACATATTTCTCCTCCTGGACTATCAAAGGTTCAACTCAGAATATTAATTTCCATATTCATGTTAATGAAATATTACATCACACTTAATTGGAAAAACAGGCACATATTATCTTGGGATGGGTTTAAGCTCCTAGCAATTAAACACCTTAAGGCTCATAGGTATCTATTTCACAACCTAAATCAGAAACCTTATATCAAAGAATAAACGAGGATGTTTTTTGAACATATTCTGAAATTATTGTAACCTTACCATGACACACTTTTGAATTTTGGGCATTGTATAAGTGTACATAGTTTAACATGTATATAGTTCATGTAGATTTGTTGGTTGTCAGTTGCTTTTTGGTTCTATTATAAACAAATAAAAAGAATTAAAAAAAGAAGATAGTCAAATGGCACAAATAAATGGGAATTTAGTAATGATGTTGTATTGAAGTGGAAGAGAAGGGATTTAAGTAATTGGAGGCTGATAGTATATTATATACATAAGACATACAATAAGTGGGGAAATCCAAGATGATTTAATGTTATTAAGGGACTGCAAAAACATATTAGAAAAAAAGATTTTGAAAAAGGGGACATTAAGTTGTGGGTTTAGTAAGAAAATTTTGCATAATGACGTAAGACATTTAAATGAAATATTTAAAAGCCAGCTAATTACAATTCAGATGACTGCAAGCTACTACAAAACATATTTTTTGTAGTGGGAATGCATTGCTGGAATATGGGGCTGCACTCTCCATACTCTGTGCCTGAAATATCTTACCCTCAGTGCTGCACAAACTCAAGGAAAAGAATAATTAAAAAAAAATCACTTTTACTTCTTCTGAGCCACAGGACCTACTCTAATGTACAACACCTGTGAAAAAACAAGCCCTGCAGTACTGAAAAACCAACAATCAGAAAACCGTTCTTACAAAAGAGATATTATAAAATTTGTTGAAGAAGCACACGGTAGACAACCTTGCTTCCTGAGTTGTTAGGTTAACTAAGGAGATATGGGAGTATTATATCAATTTAGGAAAGCAGTTAAGATTTGGAGGAGGAGACGTGATGAAGGAACAAGTAAATGTAAAGTTACCTAATGAGGCATGAACACCAGCAGGAACACTTGCTGGGGTACTATAAGGATGCTCTCTGAATCCAGTATTATGCAAACATGTTAAATAAATATTTTATTGTAAAATATAGAAGATCATCAGTATAAAGGAGGACTAAGGTTGACAATTCAGTACATGTATATTATTTGGTTAGCCATGCTGAAATATCTACAATAGATGTGAAGAATTATGAAGTACACTTTCAATAAAACTGCTTCTGTGCCTTGAGATCTTCAATATCCACCTGAGATACCATCAACTTAAACAAGTGGAACCTTGGTCTATTGTCTGATCTGAATGGTGTATCTTAATAGGTGTGTGTCAGTCCTCTAATGCTCCATCATATTTTCACTGCTGCAACATAAATCTAGGCACCCGGAGTGAGACAGATCCCCATAGTCATCTGATCTTTTCAACTATAAAGGCAAGTGAGATACTTGGTGGGCCATTGACAAAGTTCAGAAGTGCAAATATTCTTCACTGAACACTCACTAAAAGCTGTTGATGGTTGATGTCTTTCCCTCTACTCAGCTCACATCTCCCTTCTCATTTGTGTGACTGAAAATAATTAAAACAGGAAAAAAGGCAGAACTATTTCTAGTCTGGGCCACCTACCTGTGATGTTACTGGACACAGTCACTGACTGCTTAGGAAGTACAATGAGTATTTATTAAAGAAGTCAAATTATGGAGGACATGGCTGCTGACAGAGCTCACCTGTGACTGTTTTCTTCACCTTTTTGGGTCAGTTTTTTTCACCTCCAAGTTTTAAACAGTCAGTAGCTAGAACTCTTGTAACTTATCCATGTCAATGGGTCCTGCTCATATGCTGCTATTAAAAGTATTTTTATGTAACATTAATAAAAGAAGGGATCAACTCTGCTCTTTCCTGCCCTGAATGTCTCACTGTTGATTTCCAGTGTTTTCTCCCACTTCTTACTGATAGTCTGCGATATGATTCACCTTCAGCTGCCCTCCAGCATGTGATGCTTATTTATGTTGTTAAATACACACAACAAAGGTTAGGCTAATAAAACTTGTTAAATAAATTAAAGCTGCATGTAAGCTAGCACTCCACCAAACCTGAATCACCCAGCTGTACTAAGCTGCTTTTCCCCTCCATTTTCAGCGTGGCCTCCTTCTGCCATTAGCTGCTGTTTCTCCTTTCTTTCTTCCCCCTGTAGTGTTTCCTTTTCTCTTCCTTCACACCTCTCAATCCAGTTCCTCTTTTCCCTTGAACCCCCCCCTTTGAAACCCTGCTATATTGCCTATTGTATTATCAGTCTTGGCATGTCCCCTTCACTTTAAATAGTTGTTAACTACACTCTCACTCTCTTCCTCCTCCACTTGCTCTTCTACCTTTTGTTCTTTTGATCTTCTTTCACACTACCCTTCTCTGTGGCATTTTCATTATTTTCAGTTTCTGTCTCCTCAACACTGCAAACTCACGGTCTCTCCCTGCCCACATACTTACTGGTTTCACTGATTCTTGTTCATTTCTTTTTTCAGCCTGTTGAGACCTGGATCTACCCGCTCTGTTCGTCCTTCGCAATGCTCAGGCTTACTCCACTAATCTACCATACCCCCATTTCCACCCACCCCCTATTTCATTACATTTATACTCTCTTAACCACACCTCTGTGATCAACAGCCAATAACCCTGCTCCACTTTCTCCTCCTCACTTCCTTTATAACAATTAACTTTACTTCCTGCCCTTATAGAGTTTTCTTAAAATGCCTACTCCAATTCCGCAAACATTACTCCTATCCCTTCTCTCCCTATTACTTCTATTTCTTTTACAAGTGACATAATTAAATCCTCATTCTATACCTCCCAGAATCAACTATTTTATGAGCTTCATCTTTTCTCCACAAAAGTCCTACTCCAAAATTAACCCTAGCCTATATTACACAATTTACCTTCTTAATGCAAAAATACGTATTCTCCCCACAAACTATTCCTTACATTACACACCCAACTCTCATTACTACCTTCTCCACTATATTATCTCTAAACTTTTTCATATCATACTCCATCTTTCACATACCCTTTCTTCCATCCTCTGTTCCGGAGACATCCACCCTAACCCTGGGCCATTCACAACTTTTTACCCCTCAAATGCTAACTCCCCCAAATACTCTAAACCGCTTTACATAACTACTCTAAATTTTCAAACTATTTCAATAAAACCTCTGAGCTGTATGCTTGGGTCTCCCAAAACACAACCCAAATCATAGCTGCTACAGAAATCTGGTTAAAATCCTCCATACAAGACTGAGTTTCTCCCTCCAGACTTCTGTGTAATTAGAGCAGATAGGTGCAGGAAGAAAGGAGATGGTTTTGCATCATGTACCACAATTCCTTCATAATCTCATAATTTAAAGACTCTATTCCTCAATTCCAAAATGCAGAAATTCTGATCTCCTATCTGGAAATTAACTACTCTAAAAAACTTTGTATTGTCCTATACATTCCCTCTGGAAACAACATAACAGTTTTAGATAATATCCTTTCCTGGAGTTCCCATACTATAAAAATTTAATCAATTATTCTTAACATGAATATTGGTTGGGCTTCCATTTCCTCCAAACAAACATTCTTCAGCATAAACTTGTTTCCCTTCTCACAATTTATCTTAACCTCTACTATGTACAACAACAGAACCAATGAAGGCTGGATTCTAGTCTCACACTCCTCCAAGTACATAGCTTCTGGCACCATGTCAAATTCCATTAGCGACCATCTCCCTGCATACACTATCTATGCCTAGTTATCCATACCTAAAGTCCACAATATTAAATCTGTCCAAAATCTTTCAAAATTCAACCCCCATGCATTTAATAGCCAGCTGAAACGCCTTAACTGGAATAGTCATAAAAACTCTTTCATTGGATGATGCTCTGCTATACTTTAAAAATACCTTTCTAAATATCTTGGATAGTCTAGCTCCTACCAGAACCAACAGAATCAAAAACAATCATGCCCCATGGTTAACAAAAGCTACCAAAGACATTATGACTAATAGGGACAAAATATGGAAACTCTGGCATAAATGTAATAATCCATCTGACCTATTTCTTTACAAACAGCTCCAAAACCAAGCTAAAAAATTGATCTCTAAAGACAAACAGCAGTACTTCTGGAACCTGCTAACTAATAGAAAACATAACCACAAAATGTTCTGTTCTCTCATCAATAATCTCTTAAATCCTGGCACCAAACCCAATCCCTGTCCACACCCTGACATATTTCCTGAACAAATAGCTAGTATCTTTAAATCCTACTTTATTGACACCATTACTAAAATTACTGCTTTTTTCTCTCTACTTCTCCCAAGTACAATTCCTACAAGTTCCTCTTCTCCTTCTTCCTTGCAACACTCTCTACCTCATAACATCGATAATACTTCAACAACTTTGAATTATACTATCCAAGCATTAACATCCCCACCTAACTGCACACAATAATCCTCCCAGCCAGTATTCAATCTCTCTCCCATCCCAACCTCTTTCATCAGAAAACTCCTTCTGAAATTAAAACCCTGCTCAAACTCAGCTGAGAGAATTCCTGCCAAGTGTCTTAATATCATTGCTGACGCAGTGGCCTACCCCATTAGCATACTAATTAACAGAGCTATCCAAGAATCCTATGTCCCCAGCCTATGCAAAAAAGCAATCATCCTTCCTTTGCATAAAGGTGGTCCTTCAACCAACATCTCCAACTTCCGACCTATTGCTATACTTTCCCCATCTCTAAAATCCTAGACAAATGTGTGCAAAAACAACTCTTAGCCTTCCTTCTAAAAAATACAATCCTCTCCCCAACAGAGCATGGGTTCCACCCAGGTTACAGTACATCCACTGTACTAATATCTTTCTTAGACTTCATCAACAAAGCCCAAGACTCTAGACAATTTGTATTTGCCCTTTTCTTAGACTTATCAAAAGCACTTGATACCGTTTTCCACTCTCTCCTACTCTTTCAGTTCTCAGCCATTGGACTTTCTCCCCAGTCACTTAACTGGTTCAAAAGTTACCTCTCCAACAGAGCGCATGTTGTCAAATGGCAAAATTCCATTTCCCCTTACCTTCACAACCTTACCTCAAGGTTCAATTTTAGGCCCACTACTGTTTAACATTTTTATCAACAATCTCCACCAAGCTATCCAGCAGGGCTCCCTCATCCAGTATGCAGATGACTCTACTATAGTCTGCTCTGCACCCAATACAACACTTTTGCAGGAAAATACCCAGACAGCATTTTCCACTGTGGAGACTTGGCTTCACAATAATTACCTTTTTTTAAACCCTAAATCTACTAAACTTGTGATCTTCACACCCAAGAGAAATTCTCCTAAAGTTGACCTTGATATATTCTCTCTTAACTCTACAAAAATTGAGCTAGTAACCCACATTGAATTGATAGGAGTAATAATCAATGAGAAACTCAAATCTGACCTGCACATTCAAAGTAATATAAGCAAGACCCATAAAAAATCAGGGCTACTCTATAGACACAATAAGTTTCTCTCCATCCCTACCAAACAAGTATTAGACTTAACTTACCTACTACCCTCTCTAACCTATAGTGCACCTTTGCTAATCAATGTGCACTCTTCCTTGACATCAAAATTAGAAACATGTTATAACAAGATAGCTACATTTTCACTATCTACTACTCTTTCAGCTCACAATTACACATACATTTACATATAAACCTCAAGACTGCCCTGCGCATATCTCTTTACTCACCCATTGCAACCCCATTAGGCCCCTGCAATCTGAAGAACAACTTCTTCTTTAAGTTCATAAACCTAAACTACCTGCAAGCCATTTATTATACTCTTGGACCATTGCCAGAAAATGGAATAATTTGCATCCCCTTATTCGTATACATCAAAGCCCACACATTTTCAAAACTGCGCTGCATAATCATCTCCTCACCAATTGGATGTGTAACTGCTCAGTTCCTTCCACTGCTATTACTTAAATCTATTAAATGAAGCTATATCTATTTATACCCTAGCTCCTGCTCCAGTATTTTACTTTACTGATAATTTTCTTTTGAACCTAACTTTTAAATTCTACCTCTTGCTTCTATTTACTCCTTTCCCCTCCCCCTCTATTTTCCATATTTTCTGCTTTCATTCTACAGCATTCTTGTTCTATTCTTTCCTCTTTCTTCTTTCCTATCACTCTCTCTTGTTTACTGTCCTTTCCATTTACTATTCCCCCTTCTGTTCTTCCTCTTTCCTTCTCCACTCTGTATTACAAAGTTCTCCACTTATGCCTATCGCCCTATGTTTTATATAAATATATATGTACATATTGTTTATCCTAAGTGGGTGGTCGCGGTGGTGCAGCAGTTAGCATTGCCACCTCACAGCAAGAGTTTTGCCAGTTCGGTCCTTGGCTGGGGTGTCTTCTGTGCAGAGTCTGCATTTCCTCCCTGTGGTCGTGTGGGTTTTTTCTGGGTGCTCCTGTTTCCTCCAAAATCCCAAAGATATGTTGTAGGTGAGTTTGTCTTCTGTGGAAGGTTGGGCGCTGGGCTGGTAACTCGACACCGTAAAACTCCACTGCCAGTCATGAGCAGACAGGTGATCTGCTGTGGTGACCTCTAACTGGGAAAAGCCAAAAGAAGAAGACTGTTTATCCTAAGTAATGCCTTGAATTATATATATACTTTAGTGCGTAATCTGTATATCATTATAACCTTTCTGCCATGATATTATTGTCTGTACTTTATCCATACTCTGCTGCTAGCTTAATGTTCCTGATTTCCCCTTGAAACTTATCCTTTTTTGGAAACTTTTATGTAAGTTGTATGAACATTTTATGCAAGCTTTATGTTTTTATATTTTTTGTAAGTTTTTATATAACTTTGAGTATAACCTGGAGCTTTTCTCCCAGGGCCTACACCGAAAATGGGCTTACCTTGGGCCAGTGGACTTTCCTGGTAATCAAATGACAATAAGTAAATAAATAAATAGAACAGTGTAAGAAACTTCTCTGTGTGGAAGATTTTCAATCCATAAATCTCCAGTTAATCACTGTATATTAATCAGATCAGACAAAAGTAGTGGAGGTAACGAACTTAAACTCGTCTTAACTAAAAAAAAAATAATAAAAAGTATATAATTGTACAGAATTACTAAGTATTCGAAAGTAATCCAAGCAAGGCAGGCAGTCTGTTTCCAGTCGAAAATTATTTATTAAGTACACAGACAAGCGATCCAAGTAAAACAAAAATAAAAAAAATAAATATAAATAAGGACAAGGGATCATAGATAATTTGTAGGAAATAAAGGAACAGGTCTGGATGTCCTATCTCTGATGCTAAAACAGATTGTAACCTTGGTTAAAGTATACTGTTGGACTTCTCATGTATCATCTGTGTTTTACAAATATTTCTGAATATGCTCATTTGTTATAGCTATAACTGGTTTCAAGACAAACCAAAGATTATATCAAATTTTATGATGTTTTAGTTTAACTGTTAACTTAGTTTATCCTTATGACCATACCCACAAACTGATGTCAACTTAGGTAATGGCAATGATTTACCTAAACCAGCAAAGCATTCTCTGTAATCAAAGCTTCACATTTCTTTTGAGGAACAACCATTTACTTACATTGTGATTTCACTAATAAGTGGTCATGTGTGTTAATTTTCAATAAATGGTATTCTGCCTGAGAGAAATAGATGACAACTTGTCTTAATAGCATATGGGTCTCCTGGTACAGCATTTAGCAAGAAAAATAATGCCTTATACTTTAATGCCAGTAGTGAAACATTCTGGCCTCAGTCTTTCAAGGTGGCACTTCAGGAGTTTATGGCTTCAAAAACATTTCAAGGAATCCTCCTTATCCACAAAATTAATTGTAAACATAACATACTTTTTGTATCATTGTAAAACTGATGTTGTATGTGGTAAGGAGATTATTCCAACCACTACAAGTCTGCCATCTACATTTGCTATGGAAAGTTTCACGATACATTTTAACTACTTTAAGAACTGTGCAATCTCCTTAGAAAATGGAGTCATGCCACAAGATTTGGCAATGGCAGACAGTACTTCTGTCATAAACTGGGTGATCTAGGAAAAGTTGTTTAGTTACAGGTCTATTAGTTTAATGCTTACCTCAAACATATATAAAAAGATTCTGCATAATTCCCAAACACATTTTTTTTCTTGATTGTATTGCAGCTGAGTAGGATAGGAGAGACCACTCAGTGAACTATATTTTGATTTCATTACGGCCTTAGATGCTGTAGCCCACATGGGATTGATAGGGAAAATAAAGGATATGAAATGTGGTCCATAAATGATAACTGAGTAAGTAACTGCATGACAGAGCAGGTACATACGCAGCTCTTGATTTGTGTGAAGGGATGAGAGAGGTGAGTAACTCATCTCTTGAATATAGTGCAAGGCATTTAACCTGCAATACTTTGTTAAGGATAACAGTATCTATTATGCATATCCCATCATTTCTCAGTGACATCAGAGATATTAAAGAGTGTAACAAGGAGAAATGGACTAAGAAACACATGCACTCGTGTACACACACACACATTTTTATAGTGAAATGTCCATTTCATCATATGTTCAAATTAATTGAATTCGGTCAATTTCTTTGATCAATATCATAGGTAATAGTTAACAGTTAAAGATGTATATTGGACTTCTTTCCATTTTATACATGATATTGTAATTTCAGAGTTAGTATACAAGTAGCAGGTGCAGAGAGGAAGTGCACGTCCACACAGACATATTTATTTTTGGTAATTTGCAGACTGTGAATGTAATTTTGAGCTTCGTGATATTTTAGCTAATGAGCCAAGATGTAATATCTCAAATTTATGGCATGTCAATGTCTCCATCTTTTCAGCAGCTAATTCTCAACTTGATTGTAATCAGTTGGCAGGGTGCCAAAAAATAAAAAAAAAACATGGACTACACCCTATTTTTTTACAAGTGTACTAAACTTCATCATTTTAGTGTTTTTTTCCCATATGGCTATTTTTGCTTTACATCACCTGTTGTGTAGTGACATGCTAATGTGTCACAAGTGTATTTTATAAAGACCAATAATAATAATTAATTGTAATTATATTTTATAATCTCAAAGCTATATGGCTTGTGGGGAGTCATTCTGAAGTCGCCCTAGGCTTGACTATAACTTTGCAGTCTCGGCTGTCAAAAGTTAAGTGGCACAGTATTTCCAAGGGTTCCAAAGGTGGGGTTCACTTGTAACTTCTTGCTACTCTCTGTGTCCACTCTAGTTTCTTCCCACTTTCTAAAAACATGCTGATTGTTTACTCTAAACTACTATCCATTTAGATAGCATTTCTCTTGTAATGGTTAGAGTTGTGGCATGACAGAGGTCAGTTCACTTACCACTTTGAAAATTAATGAATTAAATGAAGGAAAAGGCATTTGCATATAGTGACATAGTCGGACTGCATGAAGACTGTAAACATCCTTGTTAACTATATTGTGCAGCCTACATACATGACTATTACAGTATTTCAAACTGTACATAAGGACTTTGCACCTAATGTGCTTACCCTGTCAACAAATCCAATACAACAACTATTTACAAACAAAAATTGTTAATTTAGCTAAGCTTACTAGTCAGATTAATGCATTCCATAACAGGGGAAACATGAGTAAGAATTTGGGTTAGTCAAGAGCATTCAATGTTTTCCTCCCATACTAACACAAGTACCCGGAGTTCAAGATTTTCTATATTTATATACACTTTTTCTTGTTTTGTCTTGGTTGAAGCAAGGACAGCAGAAATCAGACAATATTTCTAAACTGTGATGACCACTTTATGATGGCCTTGATCCAGCATGTCCTTTGTTGCTGCCTAGCCATTTTAATTATCTGACTGCCAAAAGTTATCACACATTTTTCAGTGTTACTTAGTGCTTCATTCTCCTAAGCATTCTGCACCATTTAATCTTCTTGTTTAAATTACATGGAAGGATGCTGTCACTTGAATTCATCAAATGGTTTGGAGGTCACATTGCCTTTGAGATTCATTCGCTTAAATGGCCTGCAAATAATAACAGCATAACATTTTCATTAATGGATAGATTGACATTGTACATCACTGTAAGAAATGCCTTATTACTGAGGATATTAAATTTTATCTAGGCATAGGATCATTGTTAGCTTGACATCACTGAGCTTATTATCAGAATAGCATCGTCATGACAACCTATTATTATTATTTCGGGTAGTTACAGAAAACCGGCAGTCATTTACAGATACATAATTGTTTTCTTTTCTTGTTTTTTCAGTGCATTGCTTTTTCTATTGACTCTGAAGAACTTACATAAATTTTTTAGCTAGGTAATTTTTGTATAAATTCTAAGTCATTATTTATGATAATAGATGGCCCATATCATTAACCTTAACTATCATTTATTCACCTCCACATTATAAAGAAAAATACACTATGTTGTTTAAGAACAGAGTTGTCAGAAAACTACACACACATGCACACAAAATGCATACACACACACACACACACACACACACACACACATACACACGTGCACACAGACGCAAATATACATATGTATATATCTATATCAACTGATGAATACATATTTATGTGAACCAAAAGACACTTGCTAGGTATTTTGCTCTACCTTTTGTAGGTAACTTTTTTGGCGATATGATGCCATCTACTGGAAAGGTTGGCTAGAAAAAACAGTTAAGACAAATACATTTGTAACTTTCAGGTGGGTAGTGTATGCATTTTATTTTTACTTAAGTTTTCTTAACTCAGACATGTTGAGCTATAAGTAAGTGATAAATGACCAACTTCTATGGCTGACAATAAGAGTTTTCTCAGGACTTTATGTAGAAAACAAGCTGCTCTCAGCAGCCAGTCAAATCTAACATAATGCATATCAACAGAACCTCAGAATGCATTAACTTAGGTTTAAGTCTTCCATTTATATTAGTTGAGAAAGTAGGGGTTATTTTAAATGTACAGGAGTGGGAAATAGCATATAGTCACAAAAGAACCATTTTGCTCAAACACTGGATGTTGTAGGGGCGACTCATCTAGGTCAGCAACTAAAAATACAATTTTATCAGTTTCACTTCACTGCTGACTGTGACACACTTACATTTTTGGGCTTCACAACTTAATGTATTGGAAAGTAATACTTAGAGTTTGTATATCCAGAAATTAAGTGGTTATTCTGAGTTACTTCTGATAGTATTTCATACTCCTGGAATATTGCTTTTTATTTTTCATTTGTGTTGACACTTTCAAAAATTAAGCCCACCATTGCTGCATTTGTAGCTTGTGAACATTGTACACAATGAACTCCAACTCTGAGGGCAAGAATGCTGTAAATCAAAGACCTCAAAATAAGGACTACTAACATTAGTGAGTTTTACCCCCTCCTTCTTTTCCAGTTCTACTCACCTGTCATATAGGAGAAAACTCCTTTATCAAGCCATTCAAAATACTTCTTTAAAAGTACAACTGACTTATTAAAGATTATTGAGGTCCAGCCATCCAAGCAGAACTTTTTAAATAATGTATTTGAGGGCCCTGCCCCCACACCCCTTATGTGTGACTGGTGGGGGGTTACATGCACTCCTCCTTATTATTAGATATCTCCAAGGTCACCAAACCATAAATCAAGAAAATAATAAATCTTTCAAATGCTACATTTTGTGCTTTACTCCCTAGTTTTCAGCTTTCTACAAGCCAGCCTGCAAAGGAATTAATGTATTTCAAATGTATTTCTTTATCTTTTATCAAAAAGTAATACATAAACCCAGAGAACTAAGGGGAAAAAGAGAAAAACAAAATGGGAATATCCTGGAGGAGTGGATACGATGGAGAAAAAGACATAAGGATATGGGAAACTTTTATAGGAAGGGAAATTAAGAGACATAAGCAAATATGGAAGTGGACAATAGCTCTTGAGTAGATGGAATGTGATAAGAAAATTGAATAAATAAAAGGACATAAAAGGTGAACAATTAAGCAATCAAAGAAGGGATGGACAAAAGCTGGATGTTAAATTAATCAAACTGCCAAAAATAATTGAGGATTGCAACAGAAATGTAGCTTCAATGACAGGTTGCAGCTTTGAGGTGAATGGCATGATGGCAAGGAGACTAGACATCCTGTGTACCAAGAAAACAAGATGGAGGGCCAGAGCAGAAAAGCCATTTGGCTTGGGAACCAGAGTCTACTACTCAAAAGGAGGACAGACTAGAACTTGTCTGTGAATTAAAGTGAGGGAGACTCTTCTGAAGATCGTGAAGGGTGTCATCAGAATTTGTGACAGACTCATACCAATCAGAATCCAGTGTAAAGATCAAGCAGTATTTATAATCGCAGCAACACAGTTGTGATAATGAAGAAAATAATTCAGGCAGTAGTTATAGGACATACTAGATAAAGCAAGGCAACATGAGTTGGTGATAACAGGAGATCTGAATGCTCAAGATGGGACAAACAGAATAGTATATGAAGACTACCTATGTCCACAGGGTACAGCAACAGGAATAAAGAAGGATAGACCATTCTAGATTTTTGTCTGGAAAATGCCATATGGTATACAATACACTGTTTAGCAAGAGAGACATTCACAGGATCACATACAATAGTAGTCAACAGGTAATACAGGTAGATTTGTTCCTAGCAATGAAACTGCATTGGGGCATAATCAGAGATCGCAAAGTCATTCCCAGAAATGCAGCTGGCCCACAGCATTAACCACTGATGGCCACAATCAGCAGCAAACAGTGGTCAGACAAAGCTCTAAGATCAACAGCGACTAGACAAAAGACACAGAAGTTGACTAAAGTGAAAGAGCAAGCATTCAAATAAATACTCAAGGATTTAGCCCCTCGAGAATACAAGGAAATAGGCAGAGGTAATGAAGAATTGCAGCATCTCAAAACAACTTGTGTGAGGACTATAGGAAAAATGTGTATGAGCCAAGTATGGAAGTAAGCTACAAAAGGAAAGTTGGTGGTGGAATGCACAAATCTAAAAAGTCATCACAAGGAAAAAGAATGCAGGAAAAAGAAGGAGACAGAAGAGATGGATCAGGCTAGGAATCATAAACAAAGACATTGGTAACCTCCAGACTCTGGATCCCACCCAGTTCGGGTTTGTGAAAGACAGATCATGCCTCCTGAACCTGATCGACTTCTTTGAGGCAGTCACCAAAGCCGTAGATGAGGGTAAGGTGGTTTCACACAGCCTATCTTGACCTCGCCAAGGCTTTCAACACCATCCCCCATTCAGGAATTATAGCTAAACTATGTAACTAATGTTTATAGTTGTACTGGTTTATTTAGTCTGAATAGCAACCCCCCTATTATTTTTCCTAGTGCTACTTGTAAGATGTTAGTTAAATATATCTAAATTTTTCAAATCCTTGGTGTTCCTGTGGAGCTATTTTACATATGCCAATAAGGTCAACCTAGGTATAAATCACTATATCACAAGATGGGTTGCCAACTGGCTCACTGACAGAACCCACACTGTAAAAGTTGCACACTCCAAATCTGACCTCAAACCAGTGACAAGTGGAGTACCACATGGTTCAGTCCTGGGACCTCTCCTGTTTGGTATCTACTTCTCTGAAGTACAGGCTAATACAGAAGGCCTCTGGCTAACGAAGTTTGCAGATGACTGCAAACTAAGAACTATAGTTGAGTCCCCAAATTATGTGGAAATCCTACAGAATGGCCTCGCTGAGACAGATGCCTGGCGTCAGAGCCATAGCCTCAAGCTCATTGTCAAAAAGTGCATTGTCATCCCCTTTGGTAAAAACTCTGTACCCACGAACTACTACATGGACAGCAGTCTACTTAATACCGAATGTGTGATAGGAGTCCTTGGGACCCAGGTGGACAGTAGTCTGTCCTTTGATAGTCACACCGCCACAGTAGTCAGGAAGTCCTTCTATGTGGCACACCTCATCATAAAAGGGTTCTCATCCAGGAAAAAAGAGGTCATTGTTCACCTCTACTCGACACTCATTAGACCTATTATAGAGTACAATGCCCCATTTGGAATGTACCTCACAAGACATCTGCAGCAGCTGGAAAGGCCACAGAAGTACCTCACAAAGTGGATTACTGGCCTCAAACAGATGTCAAACCCAGAGCTGTTGGACATGCTACAGCTAAAGAAATCCCAATCCCTCCGAGCTACATGGTCTAGGGACCTAAACCTTGTCACCACAATAAACAGGACATGTTGGAGGGATAGATTCCTGTCCCAGAGACTTCCCATACTCTGGAACAAGCTACCCATCTATGTCAAGCAAAGCTCTTCATTAGCACTCTTCAAGAAAAATCTTGATGAGTGGATGAGAAATAGGAAATACACCCCGGGGATCACTTCTGTGTCTCTGCTTGACAGTGGCACAGGAAAATAACTTTCTTGGGTGGCGTAAGCCAGTGAACCTTGTTGGCTAGGCTTACGTAGTCTCTCGGGCCGATAGCCTAGCACCTACCTATGAACCTATGAAGGAATGCTGGTTGGCAAACAAAGAGGTTAGGAGAACAATCAGAGTAGCAAAAAGTAAGGCATCAAAAGCATTCTACCAGCTTCTGGAAAGTGACTCAGCAGATGATAGAAAGAAATTCTATCAGGTTGTAAGACATAGACAAAAAGATAATGAGGATAGTCATCAGTCAACATTCATAAAGGATGCCTACAACAACCTGCCTACCAGTCCATAGCACATCAAAAGTAGATGGAACAATTACCTCCAGCAGCTTCTGAATAAAGAAAAACCCACACATAAACAAGCAACAATGAAAGGGAAAGAACAATGAACCTTCGAAGAAGAAAGAGCAGCACGAAGGAAAATATATAAAGCTGGGGAAAGCACCAGGCTCAAATGACATGACGGCAGATACGATCAGGATATTAGGTGAGTTTGGTTGGACAGATAGTTTCTGAGGGTACTCGTAGCAGTATGGAGAGAAAGGACTATCCTAGATGACTAGAGAATAAGTACGCTATTGCCAGTGTGCAGTAATAAAGAGAACATTAATAACTCTGGACAGTACAGCAGGATCAGACTCCTATCAGACTGCATGGCAGTGCAAACAAGGGGGGCTGATGAACAAATACAGGGAATAGAAAATTCCTCCATATGTCCATACATCCAAGCGGCCCATTGTGAACAATTTCCAGTCAAGACTCGTTCTGTAAGACTAAGGGTTACAATGTTACCTCTCTCTCTGTCTTCTTATCTATCTATTCATCCCTCCATTCCTTTGCCTATCTCTCCATACATACATACATACATACATACATACATACATACATGCACACATACATACATACATACATACATACATACATATATACATACATGCACACATACATACATACATGCACACATACATACATACATACATGCACACATATGAACATTTCTTTGTGAACAATTCTTAACCAAGACTCAGTCCATAACAACACGTTTGTAAACTGCATCTGTCTACCTCTCTTATAATCTATCTCTCTGTCTTAGTGCACTATCTAGTTGTCTATGTAGACAGACAAATAGACAGATGGGATAGGGTCCACCTTTATCAGTCATAGCTTGGGGTATGAAGCACAAAACACCATGTATAATTAGGATGGGGAAACAACAGAAATTACATAGACATGAAACTCAGCACACAACCTGAATGGGAAAAAAATATACAAGAGTGTCCAGCACAGCCAATAAACAAAAGGCCAATTTCAAAAACAATATTATTGTATTCCCTGTAGGAATTTATAATCCTGACAGTTAGCACACATGGTTAAGACTAAAAGCTGTAGTTCTTGTGTTGTAGTATTTGATTTCCTTAATCCTTGTTCCCTGTTGTATGGCCTTGAGCAAGTCCCTTAACCAAACAGTGATTGGGAACAACTGGGAATCTGGGCTAAGCTTCTCAATGGTCCCCTGGACTGCAAGACTAGTAATTGTCTAAGAGCATAAAAAAAATTACACAGTTGACAACACATATTACACGGCATCACTCTGATAACACATACCTATTATTTAATTAGTAGTGTAGGATACACATTTAACAAGTAACATTTTAAAGCTGGTAGATAGTGCAGCCTAGAGGTTGACCTTATTGGCATATGTAAAACAGCTGCACAGGAACAACAAGGATTTGATGAATTTAGATATATTTAACTAATATCTTACAAGTAGCACTAGGCAAAATAATAGGGGGGTTGCTATTCAAACTAAATAAACCAGTACAACTATAGACATTAGTTACATTGTCTAGAAACAGTCTTTTACATTCCTATTGGCAGATAAATGATTTTAGTTAGTTGTAGAAGTCTTTTAAATATATTTCTTTGAGTAATGTATCTCCATGGTGTTAAAACTCCTTGGTCTGAGGACCTAATAGAGTAGTTGGGGCTGGTTTCCTTATGTTTCTGTGCAAGTTGGGGAATAGTTATTAGACAAGAGCTTATATGTGAGAGACTCAACCTTTGAAGGTATCTTTGTCAGGTTATGGTAAAACTAAATTGTTGGGACTCGTATGGTCAAGATCATATGGCTGACAATGCAGTTAACTGAAAAACTGACATAAATCTACAACACCCACCAACAACGCAAACATGGAGGCTTTTTTAGGGATCAAGCCCTGCTGCACCCTCCAAACCACCCCTGCTAAATATTTATACCCACTCTGAGAACACACTACAGTGGGGAAAAAGGCAAGTACCTCACTCCCTGCAGTACCACAGTCTCAATCAGAATCATTCAACAAACCAAAATGTTGACCATATGGTCTCAACCATATTGGTCTTGATAGTTTGGTCCTTGACTAATTGATATAGACCCTCCTCCCCTTTAGAGTACCTGTGGCAGCTACTGTGAGCCATCTAATCGTACCTAATGAGATGGACTTATGTGCTATGATAGTCAGATAACATAAAAAAATCTGTAAATGTTATTCGGTGCAGAATAGTATCATAGAAGAAACTGAGTACAATAAAACTCCACATTTGGTATGAGTAGGTTAGTCTCAGCTGGGTAGAATGATTCTCTGTGAAAGTGGTTGGAAACCCTTCTGAGCAGTCAGAGTTGTTTCAGGATTTTGTCAGCACTAATTTCAACATGAAGCGGGGATCGCTAGTCAAATTATGATACTGTGAGTGTTTGAAAGAGATTTCTAACAGAAGTCCATCTGCCTAGAGGTATTTAATTTAGGAACTCAAGATAAGTATTAGATGTAACACCTATGTATGTGAGATGCCAATATTAAAATTTCCACTATTGAAATGATAGGTCCCAACATCTACCTGGAAGGTTCTTTCTTTAAACCAGTCTGATACTACCTAGCATGGCATTGGTATAACTCCAGACAGCCAGGTGATGAATGCAAGGTCAATACATCTAAAATGTGATACAAATTATTTTAGCTATTTATATACTGTTTAATACCTTTTTAAGAAAAAGTAACCTGTTTTTTTGTTTTTTTTTATTTATGGATTATGTGGAAATCAAACCAATTGTCCATTAGTCCTGAAAACACTGCAAAAACATTGGTATTCTGTTTGAATAAATGAAACAAATTATCACAGTTTGTTATATCGACGGATTTATTATGCTTTTTTAATAGAACAGCACAGTAAATTGCCAGAAAAAAAGTATTGCAAAAGGAAAAAAAGCAGCATCCCCCCTCACCTGGCATGATGATGATGTCACAAAATGAGCAAAAACTGGGCTGGGAGAGAGGGATGGGATGGGTTGGGTTATGGGACTGGTGTGGGGTATGGCTATGGTCCAGTTTTGGCTAAAATGAAAGGTGGCAATCCTAATTCCAAAGGATGTTCTAGAGCCAAATATTTTGTGAATATTTTTAATATCTAAATTAAATGGGAAGACTGGCCTGTAGTGTTCAGAAGAGTTTCTGGAAATACTGTCATTATGGATGGTTGCTATGTTGACTTCTTTTATATTCTAATAAATGGCTTATTAGCATTTATACAATAACACCTCATTACTATTCAAAATGAATAAGTTGATTGGACAACCCAACTAGTGTGGCTGTTGTAAATTGAGCATATAATAATAGAAAAATTCCAAATACTGAAGTACTATTGAGCGACCAGACTTTTCTATTGGCATATACTGAAGAACACACCAAAATGTGTGAAAAATAAGGTACATTCTACAAAACTAAAACAGAAACAGAAACATAACTGATTTTCCTCATATTTTTGCATTGTCCCTGAAAATATTGTTTTTTAACAGTTAAAAAAAACAGCAACTGAGAATATTTTTTTCTCTGTCACTTCTGCACTGATGTACTGTGCAAATGTGTGAATGTATGTCCCATATGCATGTGCATTACATCAGAATAGTGAAGAAAACACAGAAGACAGACGTTCCTTTCTACAATCAAATTATTTAAGAAAGGTGAATAATTTCTTAAATAATGTGATTGCATAAAATCAGTAATCCACTCCTGCCTGTAGGTATATCAGAAGTTACTGACAGTTGGATTAGTCTAATCATGAGGGTGAAATCCTCATGATCAAACCACACTAACTATGGGTAAATCCTGGTATAACCACACGCACAGTCATGTATTATTGTTTTAATAACTAGATATAAAGTTATTATCTCAGGGAATTTGTTAATTTCTTGGAAAATATAAAAGCTCAGAATGAAAACTGTACAAGCCAGGAAACTAGACTTGGTGCTCCTATAACTTAATGAGTGTGAAATGGATGTTTCAAACTCGTGGGTCACAAATGTACAAACTGGACCTCACTGATTGCTTTTTCTCAATGAAGATAATTTGCAGTGCTGTTTTTATTGCATGGCTGTTAGCAGTAAGTCATTTTTCTTAATTGTCTTTTCTCTAAGGTTGTATAACAGTGGAGTTATTATATATAAATATGGGGAGTGAAATAAGTCTCTATGGAGGGAGACATGCAGTTAGGGAGTTGATCTTCTGCAAAAGTACTTCTTAAATTGTTTTTCATCCAGATAAAGTTACAATTACATGAGTTGGTCCATTTACAGCTCCATGCAGACAAATCTTAAGAAAAATTGTCTGGCAGTCGGTGCAGATGATTAGGGCTATAACTTGGTAATTAGTTGCTTTTTGTGGTACACGGTTTGATTCCCTCAGCCTTTATATTTCTACTGTGTGATCTTGAGCAAGCCACTTAACCAGACAGTGCTTTGGACTAGTTGTGTGGTCTCCTGGACTGCATGCCTAGTAACTACCTATAATCATAGTGGAAAGTGAACTTCCTTTTATAACAATTTTTTTCTTCCTAAAGAGTTTCCACAGCTTCTAATATGGGTATACAGTGACATACTTTCTAAATTATATTAGTGAACCAGCAATGGAAAAGAACTGAAAAATTTATAGGTTCTTATAGAGGATTCTAAAACCAGTGACAAGTGGAGTACCACAGAGTTCAGTCCTGGGACCTCTCCTGTTTGTTATCTACTTCTCTGAAGTACAGGCTAACACAGAAGGCCTCTGGCTAATGAAGTTTGCAGATGACTGCAAACTAGGAACAATAGTCGAGTCCCCAAAAGATGTGGAAATCCTACAGAAGAGCCTCACTGAGACAGATGCCTGGTGTCAGAGCCATGGCCTCATGCTCAATGCCAAAAAGTGCATTGTCATCCCCTTTGGTAAAAGCTCTGTACCAATGAACTACTACATAGACAGCAGTGTACTTAATACCGAATGTGTTATAAGAGACCTTGGGACCCAGGTGGACAGTAGTCTGTCCTTTGAGAGTCACATCACCACAGTAGTCAGGAAGTCCTTCTATGTAGCGCACCTCATCATAAAAGGGTTCTCATCCAGGAAAAAAGAGGTCATTGTTCCCTACTCAACACTCATTAGACCCATTATAGAGTACAATGCCCCTTTTGGAATGTACCTCACAAGACATCTGCAGCAGCTGGATATGTTATAATAAACTCTTGAGAATGAGTTAAGATCTTGATAATATCTTTAACCACCGGGATTTAATTTCTACCTGTTTATTAATGTAGAAGGCTAAAACTAAACTTTCTGTTGTACACTTCCATTATCCTGGACTATGGATGACAAAAGATGCATTCATGGCAGTCAGTGACAAAATTGTCCAGTCTGCAATTAAGATTCTTTAGTTGTTGACATCAGCAAGTGTTGTAATGTTTTCCTTATTAAAAATATTTTTTTTGAAAAAAAAAATTAGCTATTGTGAAGAGATGTGTTTAAAGGAAGGTAAGCTTCAAAACACTTCAGGTTGCATACAAATGAAATGTTGTCTGACTAATTTTAGCCTGATTATGATGCTATATGCCATTATGCAACTAGTAGTAATGTGTGTGACATCTGTGTGCTTAAAACATAGTTTGAAAAGTTTGGGATCTCATATTTTAAGTAATTTCTAAATGTTTTGCCTTCAAGGCGCAGGGTATATTCCCAACAGCAGCTAAGCGGTAGACGCTATCTGTATATCTATCTATATATATGTGTGTGTGTGCATGTGCGTGTGTGTACGTGTATATATATATATATATATATATATATATGTGTGTGTGTGTGTGTGTGTGTGTGTGTGTGTGTGTGCATATGTATCTATCTGAGTTCCATTAGTTTGGTCGACAGGGAGTTTGGTTGACATGTTTAATCAACTGCATTTGGTTGACTGGTGGTGGTGCTGCGGTAGCGTTGTCGCCTCACAGTTAGACGTTGCCCATTCGATTCTCAGTTAGAGTGTCTTCTGTGTGGCGACATGCATGAATGGGGGTTCTTTCATTGAAGGTTGTGCGTTAGGCCTGGCAAGCCAGCACGTAATACTCTACTGTGAATCATTAGCGGACCAGAGTTCTGCTGTGGTGACCCCTAACTGGGAAAAGCCCAAAGACACAAACAAACAAACAAATAGATTAGCATAGAGTGTGGGGGGATATGATTTAAGTATTTTGCTAAAGCAATATTTGCTTGTACAAACTGGGCACATGCATATTAGGAAATCAACGTTTCCATTTTCAGTGCAGAGTGGTTTACCTTCAGGATGTCGACATTTTCGTTAAGTCACCCAGCTGAAGGTAAATCACCTATATATAAATAGCAGCAGTCTGAAACATTGGATGTTCATATAATGTTTTTTTCAGGCTGTAAATAACAACAAATGCTTATATAAGTGAACATTGTTTTCAGTGGAGTTTTTGCTGACAGCATTTTGTTTGGGATCATGATGAAACAGCGTAAGGGAAATTGTTATGCAATCTTGGACTTGGTATCAATAATTATCATTGGGTGTCAGGGTGCAAGGGTGCTTGCCCCCTGAAAAAAATGACTTTTAAATTTTGCTGTTTTTGATCATTTTAGATTTGGTCTAAAATTATCGTTCTTTTGGTGGTCAGTATTGTGAATGTTCAATGTTTGATGATAGATTTATATATGTATATGGATATACATATAGATATATATACAGATATAGATATAGATAGATATAAATATACATATAGCTATATAAACTACAAATGGACATTTCAGCCACAGAGATTGCATAAAACTTTATTTCATTAGCTTTTATCATGTTCTCACATTATTTTCAGACGCTGAGAAAGACACTCCAACCTCAACCTCAAACAAAACCTTTAACTATAGATGGATGCTTTGAACACAAAAACTGTCTGAACTTTGATTTAACAATGTATTTCATGATCTGACCTAGTTTGAGCCATGTGATCAACAGAATAGTGCCCTTCCTTAAACAGAAGATAGAAGTTTCAAGACTGTAAATGTTTGTTACAAACATAGACACTGTCTAGACACTGAGCTCATTAGCTTATTTCATGTTCTGTCCTTGTTTGAACACTCTAAGGAAACAGCAACATGCCTAACCCAAAGAAAACTTTAGAAACTGGATGACTCATCCTAAAAGTACTATCAAGTACTTTAATGCAGTTTTCTCATTTCATGTCCTGATCCAGAAGTCTTGTAAGTTCAATGGCTTTTTTTGATAATTTAAACTCTTTCCTATCTTCTGTGTAAAATGCATAGCTACTTCTCAGAGCTCAGGGGTCTTTACTTATATCTTGCTATAGCAGCCCTCTATGAGCTTTGGATACATCTTAGCAACTTCTAATATCAAAACTAGGGTACAAATAGTAGTGGTTGTTATTTCAAGTATAACAGACAAGCACAAATCTTTAGTGCTGAACAGGAAATATCTGGGAATATATTTTCACTCAAAAATATTAACAGAGGAATGCATTTTTCACCTTAAATGTTTGTCTGACACTAAAACTCCAGGTGATGCAGTTTCACTTTTTTTTTTTTTTTTTATTAATGGTTGTTAATGCCTCTTGAGTGCTTATTTTTTGTAACATTGCTTTCCTTTTGACAGCAAATCCTACTATTGCTTAAGTTGCACTGAAAAATGTAAATCTCATAATTAGTAAGCAGGCATAATGGGTGGGATTCTGAAAAGGCTTACACATAGGGTTACCACCTCCCATAACGCCACTCATCTCCTCTCATGTTCCACACACTTTCTTCCCATTTCATGGCATCATTGTCATGTCAGATGATGAGGAACACTCTACTTTTCTTTTTCTAATGCCTTATTTTTGTTGAATTGCTATGCTTTTCTGTAAAAAAAAAAAAAAAAAAAAAAAAAAAAAAAGCATAGTAAATACACTGACTTAAACTCCAATAGTCTGTTTCTTTTTTTTTTTGAAACAGAATACCAGAGTTTCTACAGTGTTTTCTGGACTAGCAGACGATCGATTTGACTTCTTGATATTATGGAAGAAATGGATAGATGGCAATGCTACTTATGCAATTAGGGTTGCCACCTTTTGCTGTCGCTAAAACAGGACCAAGACCACAACCCTTCCACCTTTGACAGCCCTTCCCATCTCCTCCCCGGTTTCCCACACTTTCGACACATTTTGTGATGCCATAATCAAGTCAAATGTTAAGGAACACCCTTTTTTCTGTTTGTGATGTCCTCTTTCTGCTAATTTACTATGCTTTTCTGTAAAAAAGCATAGTAAATACAGCAATTTAAATGAATAGATGGCAGTACTAGTAAAAAATATACTTTTCTCCATAGAAAGTCTAAAAACTGTATGGACCTGGCTTCTTAAAGAGGTTATGGAAACTGTAGCTGTGACAGTTCTGACTGTATGGATCAGAAAGAGTAGAACTCTTATGTTGGTGCACTGAACTAAACTGTTGGTTACCTAGGAGTACCACCTTATCCTACAGGTAGGGACTATCAGAAAGAGCAGAACCACCACAATGTGCTTATCTTTCACTGACTACATAGTTTTGTCTTAATATGTGCTGTGTACCTTTAAATGTTTAATATATAACATGTATGGTTATCACATCATATGTCTGTGACATAACTGGGTGACAGAATTCTAGACGTCTTCTGATTCTTATCTTGGAATTAAATAATTTCTATTATACAAGGACTGGCCATGAACATTTGAAAACAAGTGTGCTGATTGATCAGCCCAGCCAGCATGCCTGTTGTAAATCAAACATATACCAGAGGGATCAGGGCAAAGAAACTGCTGCATTTATTGTTTACGTACAAAACAAAAAGAGTGCAACAAGGCTGGCCCCAGTGACTGAAGATTTTCATCACCACTATCTAATTGAGGGCCAACTTCTTTGGTAGAAGAATGGACCTGCTTACCTTGTCCACTAGAAAACTGGAAATCCCTGAAATATGTATTGCTATGAAAAAGTGATGGGAAGACATTGCCCACTGCCACACTCTCTTGGCTTCCCGGCAAAGTGGATATGAGCAGGTTCCCTCTTGCTTGTTGTACCAGACTACTGTCATATCTGTCTGGAGAGAGATCACACCCTTAGGGAGGTAGTGAACTAACATAATCCACTGAAGAGCACTCATGTTATATCTTGATAGGGGAACTAGTGTGCTCATAGAGGCCATTAAGCCTAGCAGTCCGAGAATGAGTCTTACAGGAGAAAAGGGGTGGTGAAGCACCTGAAAAGTCACCTGATGCAGAGATGATATGCTGGACTTTGGGAGTATGACTATTTGACTCATCATATCCAGGTGGCATCCAATGAACTCTGTTGTGTAGGGGTCATTTAGCTCTTTAACTGGCTGATTGTAATTGTCAACTGTGGGCAAGCTGCAGCAAGAAGTCCCACTGTTGGACCACAAGATTCCTGGTTGGAGCAGTGAGAGGTCAATCATCTAAGTATAGGAACAGCCCAGAACCTCCACACTCTGAGATATGCTGCTAACACTGTCATATATTTGGTGAACACCCAAGGTGGGGCTATGGTGAGACCAAAGGCAGTGCCCTGAACTGAAAATGATCAGCTCCCAGCTAGAAACAGAGACCTCTGAGACTGGCCAGCTATCTTGACATTATAGTAAGCATTGTGAAGATCATTGGAGCACATCCAGTCATAACTTCTCAGAAGAGATAGAATGGACTGAACCATGACCATCCAGAACTTCATCTGTTTTACAAACTGACTGAGGTAGTTTGAGTCCAACATTGGTTTGACATCCCCTGCTTTCTTTGGAGCTAAAAAGATATGTAATAGGCTATTGATACTAACTGGTCTGGGAGGTTACCTGCTGGATGGCTTTTTTTCTAGCAGCTTTTTTTTTTTACTTCTGTTACTGCAGATTCCATCTGACTAGGTGGTACATCTGGAATAATTCTCCTTTTCTGAGGAGGGGGGAATAAAGAGAATAGCATACCCTTTGGTGATTAGCCTCAGCACCCGTATTTCTTTTATGATGGCCTGCCAGACTTGAAGGTGCAGGGATAAGTTCCCACTGACTGCTGCACTATGGAGGCAGTCTATCAACGCTTCAGAAGCACTGATAGAATTTCTCAATGAAAGGACTGTAACTTCCTTGATTCTGCAGTGCATCTTTGCCCCAGTGTGACATCAGTTGAGATTGTACCACCCCCCCCCCCCCGGTCTGGCAGGCAATCTGTCTACAGGGCATCTTAGTAAAATCACATCTTCCTTCATTTTTGGGGCTCCAAGAAAAGGTCATTTTGGGGGGTGGGGGGAGAAAAAGAGGCCAATGGCAGACAGGGTCTTACCCTCTTGTTTACTCCTCGTGAGCTTCTCTTTAACCTTTGGTTCGAAGTTTCAAGCCATCAAAAGGGGTAATAATGAAAGACATCTTAAAGATTTTGGCACATTCACATAATTGCATCCAAGTGTGCTGGCAAATGGCAATCCTGGTGCTTGCTGCTCTAGCTGTGCCATCAGCTAAATTAGAAAGCAGATGCATGGATATGTTGGACATCAATTGTAGGGTAGATGATTGGAACTCAACTTATTTCTGGATGTCTGCAGGTAAGTTACCAGAGAGGGACTTGGTAAGCTCTTTGGTCAGGTCCCTTTGGAAGTGTGTCATAAGGGCAAAGTAGATCATCACTCTGAGTTCAAAAATTGCTGACACGTAAGTCCATTTCCCAAACTTGTCCAGCACCATTGAATCCCTTTTAGGGGTATGGATAGATATAGGCTCCTCAGAGATCCTTCTATGTGGCTGCTGCCATAACCATGGCATAAACTGGAGGACCTTTGCTCCAGCATTTTCTGTTCTTTGAGGAGATCAAGATTTTGTCCAGCTTTCTTGGAACTGGCTCCACCATGTCAGGATCCTTCCATGACTGCTATGCTACCAGATCTGTGTAGTCATCAGCAGGTGACACCACCCAAGAGGAAAAAGAGCCAGCCACATTAATCTCAAGGAACACAGACTTCTCAGGAGAGGGTGTATCAGTGGACTAACCTCCACACTATTTCATCACTTCTAGAATATCATTGAAGGTGATGTCTTGCAGAGGAGATCATGGGGACCCTTCAGTATCACCAAGGTCTGTGTCTTCTGTGACTGACTCCAGGGAGGGGGCAAATGTCTCCTTTTACATATCTGTTTCCTGAAACCCTGCCCCATTTGGGCTTCTGGGGAAGGGTCAGAATGGGAAATCACATGGCGAGCTCCCCAAAGCTGAATGAGGCTAACTGCCTCAGTCAATCTGAATCTGGATCTGGATGTATGAGTCAGAAACTATATCAGATAGTGATCGGAATGAACTGAGCACAAGACAGACATCTCCTCTTCTCTAGGTCTGGTGATAACCCTTTCAAATACCTCAAAAGCTGAAGCTGCAGTTGGAGCCAAAGCAGCACTCTGAAAGGGAAATAAGAAGAACACCTTCTTCCCCGACATGCCCCAGATCAAATGCTGACCACAGAGCCATACTACTGAATGCTGAGAACTCAAAGGGAAAATATGGATCCAAAATCTTCAAAGTCAACTTGATCCCTAGAGTCTCAGCTTTGAGACACATTCTGATCCAACAAAGTTGGAGTCGAGAAAGTAAGGGATACTGCTAAAGTTTAGAGGACTATCTGTTCTGACATTGGTGCTTTGGGAAGGCTCAGACCCATAGGCACTGCATTCTAAGATCAGATTGCAATTGGAGAAACCACTGGAGGGATAGATGTGCCCATAGCCGGGGCACGTGATGGGGAAAGCACCAGGAAGATGCCCAGTTGAATCTGCATTTGAAGGAAACTCTGTATTATCCAGTCAATGTCCACTTCAGAAATGCACTTATCAGAATGAAAGAACCTCAAAGGTGAACTCACCAAAGGAGGTCAGGAGGAATGCCTCTCCTGTAACAAAGGGGAATGGAACCTAGGATTCACCAGCTACTGTGAGAAATGGGGAGGAGGCATTGGAGAATGAACCTGAATGTCTGTAAGATCTGATTTTTTCAGTGTCTTTCTATTTCTCCTTAGGTTTATCCTTCTCCTTTTCTTTATCTTTGGTGAGCCTGGGTTTACCCAATTTGCTCACTGGAGAAGAAGATTGTGAAGATGAGAAATGTGCCACAGCCACCTTAGGGCAGACAGCAACGCCTTCAATGCTAATTTTTCTCTATGACCCTGCAATACTCTAGCACCAAAGGAAGAAAACCTGTAATCAGAATCCAAGTGAGTTGCTTCCATTCAGTAGACACATACAGAATGAGGGTCCTGCAGCAGGATTTTGTGGCTACAGGCCAAACAATTTTAGGACCCGTTGACCTTGTCCACCATCACCGGGAAGAAAAGAACATGATACAGTCTTTAAAAAGGACTACAATTAAGCACCAAAACCAGCTTAAAAGGAAAAAAAGAAAAGACAACAACAATAATGCGGCAAATAGAATAGGAAATCCTAATGCAAATAATATAAGTTATTTTAGGAAGAAACCTAATAAAGATGTATTTTAAACTTTTTTTTTTATTGGTGAGGAAAACAGGTATGAAAAGAGAACCGGGAAAAAAGGTATGGCTAAAATATCTGAAATAACTAGCAAAAGCTATTTCACTAAATGTCAGAGCCCTCATGTACCATACCATGCCAATCAGGCAGCAAATGAGATCTGAGGTATTCTGAGGGAACAGAGGGAATTATGGGAGAGGAGGCATCACATCTCTGTTTCATAAGTATAGCATATGTGCTGTGATAGCTTCTTAAAGGTGCTGAGGTTGGATCCAGTCAAATCCTATAACCTAAAGTTTGAATTGGACAAAAACAGACAACATAGGATCCAGTAGTTTCACAATGTTATTACTCAATACAGAGACATAAATAAACATTTTGCATTTCAGTTCATTACAACATGTCCTCATTTTATATACAGCTCAAATAAATTAAACAAAAGTTAGAAGGGAGTTGCAGCTGAACATGTCAGGACTCTCAGGACATGCAAGTAGAAAATGAATACTGTGATATGATTTCTAATACAGCTTATTAAGAATCACTTTCACACAGTGCTTAATCTTAAGAATCACTGTCACACAAGTGTTTAATCTGTTTATTAATCTTCTGTTCATTGATTTCAAAACTACAACTTGAACTGTTGTGATCATACACTTTTCGTAGACCTCTCAAGTGTCACTATTTTGTAGAGACACCCCCTAATAAAGGAGCAGAGGGAGATTGCTTTGAATGTACGAATTGGTCAGTGTTTAGAGATGCAGCTGTAAAGAGCCACCTTATTGACCCGGACAAGTATACGGAATCTGTAATGGCCTGTGTTTCCAAACGTGTTGATGATTATCAAATGTATCACCATGCCTGCTAATCAGAAACGCTGGCTATCTGGTGAAGTACATAAGCTCCTAAAGGCACAAAATGCATTCAAATAATAAGACAAGTGTGTTCTAAGACAGGCCAGAGGAAATCTAACTAGAGGTATAAAGGAGGCTAAGAGGACCTAAGGAAATGAAATTCGGGGACACTTCTCTGACCAAAGGGACTCCAGACATCTCTGGCAAGGTTTTCAAGCCATAATTGACTACAGGCCTCCATCCTCCTCATGTGATGGCAACACAGAATTTCTTTACAAACTAAACACCTACTTCAGCAGATTTGATATAGACAACAACACTATGCTAAATAAGCTCCCTATCGAACAGGATGATGAGGTGCTATGTCTAAGAACATCTGAGACCCTGTGGCGAGTAAACCCAAGAAAAGCAGGTGGTCCTGATAATATTATGGGAAGGGTTCTAAGAGACTGTGCTACCCAACTGTCCACTGTACTAACAGATATAGTCAACACATCCCTGCAACTAGCCATTATACCCAGTTGCTACACAAATATGACAATCATTCCCTTACCCAAAAAATCCCAACTGACAAGCCTAAATGATTACCAACCAGTTGCTCTTACATCTACAGTAATGACGTGTTTTGAGCGGTTGATCAAGAAACTTATCTCTTCAAGCCTACCTGCAACACTGAATATATTACAGTTTGCTTATAGAGCTAACTGTTGCACAGCTGATGCAATAGCTATAGCACTTCCTGAATCATTAGAACATCTAGAGAACAGGAATTGCTATGTCAGAATGCTGTTAATCCATTTAAGTTCCACCTTTAACACTGTCATCCCCCAGAATCTGATATCAAAGCTGATCCAGCTGGGCATCAACACCCCCTATGTAACTGGATACTGGACTTTCTCATCAACAGACCTCAGAAAGTATATGTGGAAAATAACAGTTCAATCAGTATTACATTGAGCATAGGTGTCCCTTAGGGCTGAGCCTGAGTTCTCTGCTATTCACTGTGTTGATGCACGACTGCATGGCCAAGCATGAATCCAACAAAATCATCAAATTTGTGGATGATGCCACTGTCATAGGTCTTGTCACAAATGGTGAGGAAACAGCCTACAGGGATGAAGTGGAGTATCTGATAAGCTGGTGCAACAGCAACAATCTAGCCTTAAATGCAAGCAAGACCACAGAATTAATAGTGGACCTCAGGAGGACTCAGGAGATGTATCAACCACTAGAAATTAAGGGGGTGACAGTGAAGAGAGTCAAAAACACCAAGTTCCTGGGGACGCACATCTCAGATGACCTATCCTGGTTGTCTCATATTAGTCACGCAGTGAAGAAGACACAACAACGTCTGCATTTTCTATGGAAACTGAGGAAGGCAAACCTGTCTCAGTCTTTCCTCAAAGCCTTCTACAAGGTGACTGTCGAGAGCATCCTCTTAAGTAACATCATAGTTTGATATAGTAACTGCAAAGCATCTGACTGCAAGGCTCTCCTGAAGGTAGTGAGGACAGCAGAAAAAGTCATTTGTTCATAGCGCTTATCCATGGATGATCTGCATGATATTCGGTGGGTGTGAAGGGCTAGGAAGATAATCAATGATCCAACTCACCCTGCCCATGGCATGTACTTCCACCTTTCCTTGGGCAGGTGGTATCACAGCTTACACTGCAAAACATCTAGACTAAACAGGAGCTTCTTCCCTCTGTCAATAAGGCTGCTGAACTTGAATGCCAGGCATGACAGTGAATAATCAGATCAATATGTCACTTGCTGTGAAGTTTCATCTATAGTAATCACTCTGGTAAATTGCTTCAATAACTGGTACAGTTAGCCTGATTTCTTATGCTATTACTCCCTAAATGTGCAATAGTCAGGGGTGAGTCACGACTTCATACATGTGCAATATGAACATCAGACGATATCATACTATAGTTGATGAAGTGCAATATTCTAAGCAATCACAGTGTGAAGTCATAGCCTTTGTAATACCTACAAGCATATTATTGTCTAATGTCTTCCTGTCCAATTCTGGTAATTTATTGTGTCAACATTTTAATTATTATAGTATGAGCATTAGTTTTACTGTCATTCAAACTATGTGTTTCATTATTATATCTTGCACAGGGATCAAAGCAGCCTACTTTTGTTCAGCTTGCACTGCTGTGTACATCTGAGCGACAATAAAGTTTACTTTGACTTTGACTTGACTTTGACTAATGTTTCTCAGTTTTGTTCCATTCCACCTAAAACTGGAAATCATTTTGAGAATTTCTAAGACAATAGTGCCAACATTTAAAATGTGTCCCTAATTTGGGGCCTTTTCCTTAGTAATTTTTCAGTTTGTTCCAAATTCTGTTGGTAAAAGCTGAGAGCTCCAGGTATCACTGCTGATCAGTATGTCATCTGCCCATCAGGAGTCAAAGAAAGCACACAGATTATGAAGAGCAGATTTTTATGCATACATTAAAAATGGAATGAGACTAAGCTATGCTGCCTTCAAGGGCTCGTAGCTCTATTTGTTTATTTTCTTTTGCTAACTAGGTAAGTGTGTACTAGTGAGCTGGTCAAAGAATCCCTTTCCAACCTAGACCACTTAAGCAGATGCAATGAACAAAGCAGTCATCAGAATTTAGACATTGTTAAAAGTAGAATACAGCAAACACCAGAATATATGCATCACTAACAGGCAACATAATATGAACATTGTTACCACCAACTCAAGCAGATGAGTACGTATAATGAAATCAGGCAGTAGAACATAAGCATCACTAATACACAGTAGCAATATAAAATACAGCAGTTTTTAAAGGTACACATGCATAACATATTGATTTTAACAGTAGGGGAGTAACCCCCATGATAATATCAGTCTAAAAGTAAAAGAGATATAGCAAATTAAATTTGTATGGCAGTACACATGGTCACTTTGGTGCAGAAGGCAGTGAGTAATACTCCCACACCAGGTAGATCAATAGCTGACACTGCAGTGCAGCATAAAGGGGGGGGTGCTACACTCCTGAGTGTGTTGTCTTTCAGATGCGACATTAAACTGAGGCTGCATCTGCTTGAGTGGGTGGTAACGCAGGTGGATATAAAAGATCCCATGGCACCTGTTGAAAAAAGTAAGGGAAGTTTCCCTGCTGTCCCGGCCAAATTTCCTTTGGTGGTATAAATACCACCTATGGCATCCCTTGAAAAGAGGCCATTAGCCTAGTAGGACCAACCAAGTCAGCAAAGAATAAATAAAAAAAATAAAAATAAAAGTACATAAATATATTTATTTTCAGCCTGAGAGGAACAAACTGCAACAGCCCTATACTGGCTCAGAGTTCCAAACACAAATGAGTCTTCACAGCACACTGAAACATCTCCCATCCCACATAACTGCAGGCTTCTACATTCCATTCTGTGCTGACATCCTACATGCAGGCTACTTCTCCCAGACTGTGTATTTGACAAAATGCCACTTGATATTCTTCTTTGGACAATAACCCTTCTCAGAAGAGAAGTATGTCCTCTTCCTTTTTAAATTCTTCAAACCTTTTGGGTTTGTAATACCATGACAGGAATGGACCCCCACTCCTAAGTCAAAGTATGATTAAGATTCATGAAATTAGTATTGTTTCACTCTTCAATGCCAGCCAAGAGTGCTCTTTGCAGCACACGCAATGTGCCCAGTAATAACTCATTCTGCAATTTGAATGGAGTTACATGCATTGGTAGCATATCTAAATATGATTGTAGACTCTTTTTTTATAAGACCTGTTGCTCCTACTACTATTGGAACTATCTGGGTATCTTTCTTCCACATTGCTCTCTTTTCTGCTTGCAAATCCTGATATTTTAGGACTTTGTATCTCTCTGTAGATAGGACACTGTAGTCACTGGGTGTGGCAATTTCAATGATCAATGCTACGCTTGTCTTCTTTTTCTGGACCACTATATCTAGTTTTATAACATCTATCTTTTGAACTGTTGGTAATGGATGGTCCCATATGATGTAGACTTCAACATTTTCTATAATGCTTTGTGGTTCATGTTTCCAGTGTTTTTCTGCCACTTTACTACCATAATGATTGCACAATCCCCAGTGCAACAATCTCGCCACATTATTATGCCTTTCAGTATACAGTCCTTCTGCCATTAGTATGTCACAACCAGCAACAAGATGTGCAACTGTTTCCAATTCTGCTTTGCAAAATCTACATTTGTCTGTTTCTCCCACATGTTCAATGGACTTTGTAAACCAGTGTGTATGTAGCCCACTGTCTTGGGCTTCCAATATTAACCTTTCATCTTTTGGTTTGAATTCGCCTCTCCTTAACCATTCTTGCATTCGTTCCTGATCAACATGAGGTTCTTCCAGATGTTTTCTATACTTGTAACTATATTTATGCATTTTCCACATTTCTTGCCTTCTCATTTGGTCCTTCACCTTATATTCTTTCTTTTGTTTTTTTGGCACATTCAGTTGTGGCCTGGTTTTTATCCACTTGTGGTTTGATTTCCATTCCTGCTTGACACCAATATGCTTCTGCTAGATTAAGCAGGGAAGTCATCTTAGATTTATTCAATTCATGTTTCAAAACTTTCACTGAATTTGGGTCTTGTGAGGTCAGCAGAAATGTGTAGAGTTCCACGATTGCAGATCTGTACATGTAATCAATTTCATGGAGGCCCATCCTTCATTCGGAGTGGGGAATATATAATCTTGGTATACACTGATTTTTATAAATCATTTGGTAAGCATGAGACATCCTTCTTGTTTTCCTAACTAATCTATCCAACATGTTTTGGGGCCAGTCAATCACTCCAAAACGTAAGTTAGGACAGGATAAGCAAATTGGTTTATAGCTTGGACTTTGTTCCTAGATGTCAACACTGTTTTCAGGATTAATTTAAGTCTTCTAAAGTACTCCTTACTAAGTTTTATTTACATTTGTTCATGTTTTATTGTTGATCCTACATCAGTTTCCAAATATTTATGCACTCCCTCTTACTCAAATTCTTTTATATCACATTCTTGTTCCAAACTGATGTTTTCTTGGTGCTGCAGTTTTCCTGCTTTAAAGGTTGCTTTTGCACATTTATCAAGACCAACTGACATTCTTATATCATCTGAAAAAGTTTTGACAACTTGCAGTTGTACTTTCAGTTCCTTATCTGATGTGCTATACAGTTTCAAATCATCAGCAAAGAGAAGATGAGAAGTCTTTACACTTTGTTGTTTTCTAGGAGCGAAATTATAGCCATAGACTATGCTGTTAAGTAGACAGCTTAATGGGTTAAGGGCAAGGCAGAATAGCAGCAGGGACAGAGTCACCCTGGAATATCCCCCTATGAATTTTTATCCCTGGAATAATAATTTGTCCTTTATCATGGCTTAATTGCAAAGTGGTCTGTCACTATTTCATGGTCACTGTTATGTAGTTGATCAGTGTATGTCCTCTACTTTCTTAATGTCTATGAAGATGGCAAGAGCACCAAAGAAGCAGACACCTGCCTCTGTTTCTCATCTTGAAATGGATTCATTTTGTTTCTTTTTGCTTCCACTGAACTTGTATTCATTTATGAAACACCAGAGAGAACACAATTTAAAAAAAATGTTTCTTCTATACACCAGCAACTGGTAGAACACCATCCTTCCTTCATATTAACCTTTCCAGACTCTCCAGCCATAAAAGAAGGAAAAACTGCAGTGTGCAGGGATGAAACTGCTATCAAGTATAAGAACCTATGTAAAGATTCTAACCAATGAACATTGTAAAGTTATCCAGTACTGTAATATTAATAAAGGACTTAATAGTTTCATATTGAAGGTTAGTGTAATGTACAGCACCCCTATGAGAAGAAGCATTCAGGAGAAAATCATTCAGGTGGGGTCACTCTGGGCTTAAACACTTAGTCAGCATCCCAATCAGGCTTTCATTAGCCTTTTCAAAACTAGTAGCTGCGTCTTCCTGGGATTGATAATAGCATCTATGATGGGTGAACTCTTGCCAAGAGATAATATTCAGTCTCATACCAACACATTCAGTAGAACTGAACTCCAGTTTCATTGAAATCAATCATGAGGCATAAGCTACAGAGGTCAACCATTTTCCCTCAGCTTCCTGCAAAGGAGTGATCATACTTGACAGTCTTACACAGCTGAGCCATAATTTCCTGATATTTGACTTGCTGAAGAGTTGTCTCTCATGGTTCCTGATTATGTACAGGACAGTTAGTACCCCATATTACCCCATGGGAGATGTCTTCCTTCCTAAACAGAACCACTCAAAACATCCTTTATTTGTCCAGGCTATAGTAGAAGAAGAGATGAGTTAAAGGTAAACTTCTTTTGTGGAAGGCTAATTTTTTAATCTTTATGCATACCTAAAGCTTTCCTCATTTTGACAGGTAATGCCCTGCTAGTCTGAGCAGAATTTGGTCACATATATCCCTGCACCTGCCCTGTTCAATTTCAACATAAATGTTTCCTAGTTGGGCTCATGTTTGTCTGGCTCCAGGACAATTAGAGAACATCTGGGCCATCAAGGTGGGTGGGGGTGTTGCTCTAATCTAATCCATTAATATGTATGAAGCACTGATGTCATAATGTCTTTGTAACATCTGGATCATCATGGCAACCTAAATGGGAAAAACAGTATTCTACAGCTCAGCAGACATTCCTTAAAGTTAAATAATTTCTACAGAAGAATTGTTAATACTGGCTACAAGCAAAACTTGGGAAACATTTGTACATGTTTTGGAAGGAAAAAAAGGAATACAATCTCTGCGCAAGATTAACAAATATAACAACCACCACCATTAGAAGGAAAAAAGGAATACAGCCTCTGCGCAAGATTAACAAATATAACAACCACCACCATTAGAAGGAAAAAAGGAGTACAATCTCTGCGCAAGATTAACAAATATAACAACCACCACCATTAGAAGGAAAAAAGGAATACAATCTCTGCACAAGGTTAACAAATATTACAATCACCACCATTATATATGTTGTTCTGAAGGTATTGTAGACTCTCCTGAAACAACTGATATACTGTTCTCTGAAAACAAGAATCATAGTACCAAATAACATTATGACACTCACAAAGAAAATCAGAGTATGACCTGAATACATTCAAAACAAAAACAGAAGGCAGGATGGTAAAAGTACAACAATGTTTATCACTCTTTTGCTTGCAGTATAAATTATTTAATTAATCCTAAACTTGCAAAATGTTTTCCATTACCAGTGAAAGAAAAAATCATTGACATGTAGACCTAAGCCATTTTGTTTTGTTTTTGTTTTTTTTGTTTGTTTGTTTTTTTTTAGAGGTATTATAAACTATTATTCATGTTCTGGATCAATGAACAGTGATTGCTATGATCTGATGTTACACAAACACACGATTAGAAACAATTCAAAAACTGGTGGGGCAGTGATGCCCTGCACTGATGTTCATTAAAGATCATCTGTAAATGGAGCAGTCCTACATTTTTGTAAAACTTGTTCTTCAGCCATTATGTTGTTGCTGCATCATCAGTGAGCAGCTGTGGTGTGTAGCTCCTGCCCATAAGTGATGTACAAGGTGAAAAAATGAGTTATAAAACACTATGTCAGTGGTAACATTTCTTAGGTAATCCAAACATCACAGGTGAAAGTTACCAGCACATGCCACATGCTGACATCAATGAGAGGAGTTTGTGAATGAAGCAAGGTATCAGACTACATTCAGTCAGCACATACATTACAGTAAAACAGTCCCCAACTACATCTTAGTTACAAACCTACAAACTTCTTTTAATTTTTATACCACAGTTACTGAAGACAGTAGGTTGAAAACAATGCATGTGTATATTACTTACAAAGCATGTCAATGTAGCTAATATTGTGGCAGTTATCCAGTGTGCTGTAAGTTAAAACTTGCCTTTGTTGAAAAAACACTAACCACCTGGGGAAATAATTGTTAATTGTGATTTCTGTTATGCTTTACTTCCTTACTCTTTTTGCTGTGCATGCAAACTCTGCTGTTCTGGGTCACTGAAAGATGTTCCAACACTTCTCAACACAAAGCCACAATGCACAGCCTGGAAGCAGGCAAACATAGGTGCAAAGCTCAACTGTGGCAACAGAGGTAATTTTTTTTTTTGCTGTTTCATTTCTCATTTCCACATAAATACAAATGAATGGCCATCAGAACACCCAAGGAAAGAATTTATAGCAATACTTTGTTGGTCACAGTGCAGGTGTTCTGAATGCATTTGATATTTAAGGAAATATTTAGCATGTTGCAGTTATCTTAAACGAAGCCACTAATCTTACTGGATGAGAAATAAAACAGAATAGCATTTAAAGGCATGGCACCCAGTAAAAAAGACACCTTCACTAAGTATACATTATCTGTATTCAAGTAAATCAGTAGCACATTTTTCTATGCTTTCAAATAACCCAGAAATATTTCATTAAGTGTACATGTAGTCTACACTTTGTGATAATCTTTATGAATCCCCCTTGATATTTCAGGCTGCAAGAAAATCAGTAGAAAATGTAAAATTAGGCGGAAGAAGGCATGAGTTATACTTGTATTGTCTGTTCACTTAGAATGGTGTATACTTAGTGTACACTTAGTGTAGGCATTAATGAATCACAGGAATGGTCTTAGGACATTAGACACTGGTTTAGTTAAGAAACCAGCATCAAACCGATATGAAATTTGATCCCCGGGATTCAGTAAAGTTCCGTGCAAGAATAGCTTATTCCTGCATGGAAATGACAGTTTCAGAGCAGCACGGCAGCGCAACATGCAAAGTAATGAAGGAGCACTGCCTCTGCAACTAAACGGACATGGAGCATGGATGAGTGCAGGAAGTGTGTCTGAGAGGATACCTCTCACAATGCACATGCCCCTGCACTCAAGAATTGCTGTTCGGCAATTACAATGAGCGAGAATGCTCATAGGGGGTTGCATACCTCCCAACTGTACAGATCTTCACAGAATGCCCAGATTATTTGCTCATACATTTCACCTGTACCCCATTTGTCTTGGCAAATCACTGGGATGATCTCAGGATTGAAGTCATGAAATAGTGGCATACATTTGAGTTTCAGACACCAAATCCTTCAGAAAAGTTAAATTAAAACAAATCCTGTTACTCTAGCAACTTACTTAAGTTTATAAGAGCAATATTTAAAATATGTCTCTAGTTGTACCTCATTTTGTCAAGCTTTGTCCAGATATTTTGCATGAAGAGGCTGAGAGGTATGGAGGTTGCTAGGATGTCTGCCAAATGTGCAGATGCATGCAGAAATCCACAGCAATAAGTGTAATCTGTTTCTTCCTAGAGAAAATAACACTAGAAAGTTTTATTTTATCAAACAGATTAAATTTAACCGTAGCTGTACGGGTTTGCCTATTGCTTAGCTATGCATACTGTAGCTTAAATAGCACAAGAAAATAAATAGCAAGATACATTCAGTTGAAACAGTACTGCAATAGTGTAGAGTTCAGAGTGTTCGCTTTGCGAGCAGTCATTCCTGGTTCGATCTTCACTGTAATAAATTCCATTTTCCACGTGAAAGCAATTTATGAACATTTTTTTCACTGTATAACCTTCTAAATAAGATATATTTGTGAACTGGAGTACTGCATTAATTGCAGATGTGAGGTGTCCTTGTAGTGATGTGGTAAAATCCACAGATAAACACAAGTGCCCCATACAGTATAAGTACACATGAATTAGGGATACTAAACAAAGTTATAATGTGTTATGAATAATAAACCCATGCCATATAACAAATAGCGTAAGATATGTATAAAGTGTCCAAATCTACCACTTTCCCAAGACTCATGTTTTATTTCTTTCTAAATTAGTGCAGGGGTAAGTGGGAGTAAGCACTTTAAAGCAGTAGTAAGTGGGTTTAAGCCTATTTGCACAGGGATAAGCAGTGCTCACACAGGTTAAGCAATTTTGAAGCTAACCACTGTAAGCATATTTAACCAGACGTTAGCATTGCTTACTGTCACGCAAACCCGCTTACAAGTGCTTAAAAATGCCTTAATAACTCTGCATCCAATAGCCCCTGTTCTGCCCAGCAACAAAATAAACAGGCCTTGAACCCAGGACCCTGTACACCATAGTCACAGCCTTTAACCATAAGCCATCACAGCTGTACATAAAACTGAGGTACACCCAAACAGATCCTCACCATAGCAAAATCACAATTTACATGTGAAAGGAATCTATAAACAGTTTTATGTTGTATAACCTACTACATAACATATATATGTGAACTGGAGTACTGCATTAAGTCCAGATGTGAGATGTCATTGTAATAAAGTGGTGACATCCCCCAATAAACACAAGTACCCCATACAGTGTGCATACACATGAATCACAGATACTAAACAAATATATAACATTTAATGAATGATAAATCAATTTAAACCAGCAACTAGTGTACAAATTTAAAAATAAGCAATGCAAAGTGTTGCACACCTCTCCTTACTAGGTGTAAGCAATACGTAGCCCAGCTAAATCAATTTGCCCATTAGTATACCCCTTTAAGCAATGCCAACCTTAGGTAAGCAGGTTTGCCCATAGCTTAGCATTTTCAAAACTGTCCCATCATGGCAAAGTGCAGGAAATTGGCTCTATTTAAACCCCACAGGTGGGAATACATCTCATAACTGGTTGCAGTCTCCTCCTGTAGGCACTATGGTTCATGTCGGAGAAGGATCATGCTTCCGAGTGCAGCACTGGGGGGCATCCAGGAGTCCAAGGTCATGGCAGGACTCCTGGTAAAAGACCATAAAGATCAACTGCTGCTGAGCCAGTACCAGAGTTCCCAATATAAAGTGGAAGCCTGGGACCATCTCACCCATGACCTCAGCAGTGCCACTGGCATCCTTCTGTTGAGCAGGTCAGGCATCACTATGCCAACCTGAAATCGAGGAAGAGGGAGCTCTTGGATCAGTGGATCCAAGAAGCTAGGTAGGGTGATGTCTCAGCAGTGTGTAAGTACTCATTCTACTACCTGTTTAATAATTGCCAGCTCATGTATATTATGGGTAGGTATGGGTAAATATTCCTCTTATGTCTTTGACAGTGGCAGTGGAGTGGGCTGTGAATCAGGAAGCCAATGCATGTAGGCTGCAGAGGCTGCATTGTGAGGCAGGTTAGTAATAATCTTGCATGTACTGTCATAAGAAATAAATGTAAAAGCAGTAGAAAGTTAATTGCCAGTATAAAACCGGTACTGTGTATGGGATGTACTGAATAAACCAGACAATATGGCAGGAAGAGTCTCATATAGGTTGTATGCAAATAAAAGGGTAACAGCCTGGCAATAAAGGTCTAACTCCTGGACTGCTTGTGTTTACTCTGGTATCATATGGTAATGTAGTGTTGCATTCTCTTAATAGTACTGTGCTACATAAATAAAATGTGTAGGAATGTCTGTATATGACTGTTGTAATCACAAGGTCATATTGTACAACTGAGGGAGACCTAGACTGAAAACAATGAACATAACAAAATCCAAATCGCACACTCAACTGAAATGTAAACTGTTGTATTTTTAGCACACGCAACCATGGTTCAAATCCTGGGAGTGGTAGTAAGCTGTATGCAGAATCATACCCCTCAACTATACAGATTTTGTCATAAAGTTCAGATAATTGGTTTACATTCCCTGCCTGGCATCCTGTCCCCCTGGCAAATCAGTGGGATTATACCAGATGTTTAGGCAGCAAACAATGACATACAACTGATTGTCAGACATCATAACCGTCAGAAATATATCTATAAGAACAAACCTGTTACTCTAGCAACTCACCAAAATGTTATGAGAATAATATGCAAAGTATGTCCCATCTCTACCCCCATGTTGTTAAGCTATAACCAGAGTGTGTGCAGTAACAGAGTGAGGCGTATGTGCATAATAATTACATGGAATCTTTTAATATGTGTGGCAACATTCAGGTAATATTAACAAACATTCCTTCCACAGGTCTGTCAGATAAGAAAACTGTGCCTGGAAATAAAATATTGAAATCCTGGACTGGTATTGTTTAGTCTGGTATTGTATGGCATTGTTAGTGCTGCAGTTTCTCTGAATAATAATGTATTACTCAACACTGTCGTACACACTGTGCTACATAATACAACTGTTGAGCAATCCCTGTATAATAGTGTTGTAATTACAAGATCAGATTGTAAAACCATGGGAGACTTATAGACAAAAATCACTGAAGAGATACACAGCAATATCTAAATAGCACACTCAACTGTGATGTACACAGTTTTATTTTTAGCAGACATAGCCATGGTTCAAATCCTGGGAGTGGTAGTAAGCTGTATGCAGAATTATATCCCTCAACTGTACAGATTTGTTCAGAATGTCCAGATAATTGGCCCATATCTGCTGCCTGTTGCCCTGTCCCCTGACAAATCAGTGTGATGATCTCTGACATTTAGGCAGCATTTAATGACATATAACTGGCTGTCAGACCTGTAAATATTCAGAAAATGTATATGAAAACAAATCTCTCATTGTAGCAACTCATAAAGGTTTATGCAGGCAATTGTCAAAATATGTCCTAGTTTCACCTGCATGTTGTCAAGACTTGCCCAGAGTGTGTGCAATAAGAGTTTGTGAGGTATGTGCATAACATCAACCTGGAATCTGAGAATATGTGTAGAAACAGTCATGTAGTGTTAACAAACAATACCTCCACAGGTATACCAGGTAAGAGGTGTATACTGCAGGTAAAACACAGTTCACATATATAGTTGTCTACAAACATACCACTGTCCAAACTAAGGCCATAGGGTAGTATAATAATACCTGTAAACTACAGAATACAGCACTGACTAAGAAAGTATTGAAAACTACAGGGATATACAAGTTAATTGACACCCCCCCACACTATATCTGCAACAATAATCTAAACACAAAACTCAGTGGGTATGTGTACAATTAAATCTACTGTTGGGACATATGTCCTATTGTTTCATAAATATTGAAATTTATTTCTATGCATGTGCCATGTTGAAGTACTCCTGACATCAATGTGCCTGCATGTTGTTGTAATAGCCATTGTGGTTCCATATATGCATGTGTTCTGTTTGCTATGCAACTGTTCCATGTCTGGTATTTTGAGTTAATGGGAATATCTGTTCATGCTGTTATACCTAATCCTGGAATGTGTTGATTATTACTAACCCACATATGTTTTAAAATTGAAACACCATAGCACATTTGGGAAGGCTGGTCCTAGTGGACCCACATCTCCCACCTCATCTGGCCATGGCAACAGGCACCAGCACATCTGGGACCTACCCCAGGACCTCCTTGTCTGCTGCCTCTGCACCACCTTTGCGTGGAACTGCCTCAGGGGATGAGGCTCCCCCCGGGAGCAGGCACGAACAGGAAACTGTTACCCATCGTCAGGTCCAGGGTCTGGTGCGTAGAGAGCTCCACAGAGAGTTTGGAGATCAGCTATGCCAGCTTGATGACCACATGGTGCATCTAGATGGTCAGCCTGCCCCTCCAACACAGCCCCCCAGCACAGCCACCTTCAGAGCCATAAAAGTACAGTAGTGACTGCCCATGGGTGGACACCTCAGTTCCACTGTTTCCATTTGGGGGCTCATGGGCTTCTGACTTCCAAAAATCCCTCCCCTGTTTACCCTCCACATATACCACCTCTGTATGCTGTCTTTTCTGTCATGTCTGTCATCCTACCCAGCCTGCCTCCCTAAATATACCTACTATCCCTCCCCAGCATCCCATTCTCACCTTAAAAAAAAAAAAGGGCAATCTGTTCCAAAAATAAACCTCGCCCCATACATAGCTGTCCATTTTGCACATATGTCCACTGGACACATGTAATCTGGTCTAATTGGCTTCACAACATATTATTGTTGTTCTCACCCCTCTCTCAGGGGTATGAGTGTCGAAATCTACCTACAAATCACTGTATATGCACAGCTGTTGCTGTAAAAGAAATGGCAGCTATGAACCTTCCCTACACCCGTCCTACACATCCCTAGCTATTTTCCCTACTGTCTTTCCCTCTTTGTACCCCTTTTTCACCACTTTTCTATCAACACTTTTTCTTTTCTTTTAAAGAAATTAGCACGGGGTAAGTGAGAGTAAGCACTTTTAAGCAGCAGTAAGCGGGTTTAATCCTGATTGTGTGGGGGCAAGCAATGCCTACACAGGGCAAGCAATTTTGAGCCTGGGTGTAAAAATATTTAACCAGACGTTAGCATTGCTTACCATCGCACAAACCTGCTTACAACTGCTTAAAAGTGCCTTAATCACTCTGTATCCAACAGCCCTTGTTCTGCCCAGCAATAAAATAAACAACCCTTGCAAGTCTCAAATCCAAGACCCTGCACACCATAGCGAAAGTCATTTACCATTAAGCCATGTCAGATATACATAACACTCATGTTTTCTCAAACGTATCATCCAGCACAGTCATTCAACAGTAGAGGAAATGTATTTATATATGTAGATATATGTGTATGTATGTATGTATGCATGCATGCATGCATGTATGTATGTGCGTGTGTGTATATATATATATATATATATATATATATATATATATATATATATATATATACACACACACATCTATAGATAGATATGTATACATATATATATAAGAGAACACAACAAATACATATATGACCAAAGGTACCGTTAATAGGGGTGAGGGGCACAATTTAAGTATCTCTTGTAATTATTGATATCATCTCCTCCTCTACAGCCAACCAGATCTGCCTTGCAACACAATACCAACACTTGCAAGTCTCATACCCAGGACCCCACACAACATAGCCACATGAAGTTAGCAGTAATCCATCCCACCTGTACGATGTCAGGATGGTATCAATAACATATCATGCAGAACAGTCTAGCTACCATAGGGAATGTACAATGTGGAAGCAGTAAACATTCCAATGATACACACACACACACATATATATATATATATATATATATATATATATATATATATATATATATCTATACACACACACACATATATGCAGATACATATTTATATATATATATATATATATATATATATATATATATGCGTGTGTGTGTGTGTGTGTGTGTGTGTGTATACACATAAACACATATACATATATTACTTTGTATAGATATGTATAGAAAGATACATATTTAGAGGGTGCACAGCATATTGAACAGCCAGTATTCCTACAGTTGCCACCTTTTAAAATGGACAGTGTATGATTCTCTCATACAAAAGACAATTATTGCATAAAACATATGCCCACAGAGAAGTCAAAGGTATGACACCACACACAGGTTTGCATACATAAGAAATGTTTATTTGTGTACTATTACAGTTGTATATGGCATGTCATAGAGCTGTTAGGTGTTTGAAATACATACTAACTGAGTAATGCAACTCTCAAGCAAAACATTTTATACAATAATCCAAAAGCATAACATATGTTGCTGTCCAGACCAAGGCCTTCAAGTACAACAACAGTAAAGAAACACTGGCCCACAAGATAAGAATTACTCAACAGTAAGCAATGCAGATGTAGTTCAGCAGAATTACACTCTGTACTCAACCCCTAGAGGGAAAAGAATTAAGTTGTTACAGTGAAGATGTATCTGTTTCATAACAATGGTTAACTTAAAACATAACTATCACACTGACTAACAGAACAGTCTGTAAGACAGTAAGCACAAGCCCACCAATGTTCTCAAGGTGAAATGTATGAAAATTTACAGCCATATAAGTTAAGGTGTCTTACTACTGATATCCCTCATATGTAACAGCCTTGTTTATATATGGTGCATATCCCTCCCTCATAGAATGACTTACAGGGGCATATAACAGTGTTACATACACTGACCTCTGGACTGCACAAGGGCACACATGTTTTGTCCAGCTGTACCCCACATATATATGGACCCTACCCCACAATATGTGTGGGGACCTCAACATCACTGGAATGATGGCAGGAATGGCAGCACAACATAATCATAGGCCACTACTTAACAACCTCTTACTGCATGACATATGGGCAAAGCCTGCTATATAGGTGGAGGACAGAACCTGGAACACAGGACCATATTTGCAATATTCTTGTTATACACTGAGAAAGTTGCTGGTGTTACAGGATTGGTTGCAACATACCCTTATGCAGGAATATGAAGTCAGAAACATAAATGGCTGTAGCCATGTACTAATAGCACTCAACAGATAGAATCCCAGTGATATATCTGAGACAAGACCTGTCTGGTGGACAGACAAAAGATGATAGCCTATCCTCTGGCCATCATATGGATAGGCCCACAGTTGAGAGCTATGCAGATGGACTGTATTCCATGCTAAACTAGTATGTACACATAAACCCTGTAACTCTAGTGGTATACAATGCATATAACAGCACTACTCACACTGTCTGTAGGGCTGGAACCTTATACAAATATGTAGTTAGGCTAAGTCTGCAAGTCCTCTTGTAAGAGGTATTGTTGCCTGCTGTCTGTAACACTGCTGCCCACACACAGGAAGGATGTCCTCCATACAGGAAAGATAAAGGGACCATGCCCACACGATTTAGTAATTTATAGTAATGCGTTGCCATGACAGTGGTAATTGGAAGTACTACACAGCAGGCTGCATGCAGGTAGCAATTGGTAGACACTGATTGGTGCAGAGACCATCACCTGATCATGTGCAGCACCTACAAAATCCATGCTGAAATCTATTCAAAGCAGCTCAATCCATGTACTGGAGAGAGACAGAGATAGAGAGAGAGAGTGTGAGAGAGAAAGAAAATAAACAAACAAATGAACAAACAAACAAACAGACAATCCATCCGTCCAGTAAATATAAAGTTGTTCAACAACTGAGCCGACAGACATTCCACGTTAACCAAGGGGGCACAGCAAACTGTATCCAGAAGAGACGACAATCCCACAACAGGTATGTGAAGAATATATGCATGTAATTGAATGTAGTACTTGGTCTATAATAATAGGATAGATGATATGGAATGATTTATATGTGCCATCAGGTTCTGTTGTTGTAATGATGTCCAGCTGAACAACTGCTATGGACAATAGTGCCGGTCCCTGTAGACAGTGGCCTAAATCTGTCAACTGCGCAGATCAGCACTGAATGACAAGATGTAAGCCATTATAGTGTGTGTTGTGTACTGCAAGACATGCATATTAGTGTGGCCAATAGCTGGTTCAAAGGTTCATAGGTAGGTATTAGTCTATTGGCCCTAAGGCCTATACAAGCCTAGTCAAAAAGGTATCCAAGCTTTTGCCACCCAAGAAAATTATTTTCCTGTGCCCCTGTCGAGCAGAGCCACAGAGGTGATCCCTGGGGAGAATTTCCTATTTTTCTTGAAGAGTGCTAATGAGGAGCTTTGTTTGATATAGCTAGGTAGTTTGTTCCAGAGTATGGGAAGTGTCTGGGAAAGGAATCTATCCCTCCAGCATGTTCTGTTTATTGTGTTGACAAGATTTAGGTCCCTAGACCATGTAGCTCAGAGAGATTGGGATTTCTTTAAGTGGAGCATGTCCAAAAGCTCTGGGTTTGACATAGCTTTGTATGTTAGGCAGAGATCGCCTCTAAGTAGGCGATATGCGACGGAGTAAAGCTGGGGTTTTTTTAGATGGTCTGCGTAGGGCATCTGTTTGAGGCTGGTAATCCTCTTTATGAGGTATTTCCGTGGCCTTTCCAGTTGTTGTAGATGTCTTGTGAGGTACATGCCAAAAGGGGAGTTGTACTCTGTAATGGGTCTAATGAGGGATGAGTAGAGGGGAACAATGACCTCTTTTTTCTGGATGAGAAACCTTTTGTGATGAGATGTGCCACATAGAAGGATTTCCTGAATACTGTGGCAATGTGATTATCAAAGGAGAAACTAGTGTCCATCTGTGTCACAAGGACTCTTGTCACACTTTAGGTGTTAAGTAGACTACCACCTATGTGGTAGCTCATGGGTACAGAGTTTTTACAAAAGGGGATGACAATGCACTTTTTGGCATTGAGCTTGAGGCCATGACTTTGACACCTGGCATTTGTCTCAGTGAGGCCCTTTTGTAGGATGTCCACATCATTAGGAGATTCAATTATGGCTCCTAGTTTGCAGTCATCTGAAAACTTCATTAGCCAAAGACCTTCTGTGTTAGCCTGTACTTCAGAAAAGTAGATATTAAACAGGAGAGAACCCAGGACTGAACCCTATGGTACTCCACTTGTCACTGGTCTGAAGTCGGATTTGGAGTCCGCTACATTCACAGTGTGGGTTCTATCAGTGAGCCAGTTGGCAAACCATCTTGTGACATAGGGATTTATACCTAGGTTAGTGAGTTTATCTATAACTCCAGAGTGGGGGATGGTGTCAAAAGCTTTGGCGAGATCTAGATAGGCTGTGTGAACCACCTTACCCTCATCTACAGCTTTGGTGACTGCTTCAAAGAAGTATAACAGGTTTAGGAGACATGATCTGCCTTTTACAAACCTGAGCTGGGTGGGGTCCAGAGTTTGGCGATTACCAATGTTTTTGTTTATATGTTCCATGATGATACGTTCCATGACCTTGCAGACAAGGCTCATTAGGCTAATGGGGGGGGTAGTTCCCAGGGTCCGTGGTGGCTCCCACTTTGTGGAGTGGTATAACCATCACTATGTGCCATTCAATGGGCACAAAGCCTGAGGTGAGGCTATGATTGAACATGGTGCTTAAGTGGGGTGCCAGTTCATTCTGTAGTTCATGTAGAACGCAGTCTGGGATGTTGTCAGGTCCCATGGATGCTATGTTCTTGGCTTTGGAGAGTGTGTTTTTTACCTGTGCAACCATGATTACAGGTACTTTGCATTCTTCCGGTATAGAGATGGGCCCTTTAGTGGGTGAGAGGGGGGTAAAGTTAGCACTGAACCTATCTGCCAGGATGTTGGCAATATCAGTTGGTTCTGTATATTTAGTGCCATTGTGCTGTAACTCAGAGCATATTTGAGTGTTGCCATTGAGATTCTTGACATAGCTGTAGAATGCTTTGTGGTTGTCTTTAGAATCAGTGGCGATTTTGTTTTCATAACTAGCTTTGGAGAATTTTATGAGGGATCTCAGCTTTTTACTGAGGCTGACCAGGGAGTTCCTCCAATCAAGGGATTTTACTCTTTTTTGCAACTGTTTCTTTCTTCTGTTGTAGAGTTTGTTTATGGCAGGGGACCACCAGATTGCCTTCCTTTTTTGGTTCTGTTAGGGATAGCACAATCCATGCTCTAGTGTAAGTGCTTATAAAGTGCATTTGTGTAGGATTCAGCAGTTGTACCTCTATTGCCCATCTGCATGGGTGTCATGAAGTTTGCCACTTCTGTCTTAAGAAGCGTGAAGTTGACTTTAGAGAAATTTTTTACGATGGTTTCCCTAATGGGGGCTGGGGCAGGATGTGAATATCTAGGCTAATTCGCTTGTGGTCAGATCTGACCAAGAAGGAATTGACCTCTGGTGTGGAACTCCAGTCACCCATGTTGGTAATAACCAGGTCTAGGATATTGCTGCCCCTGGTGGGAGTGTGGATAAGTTGAACCAAGGCATTGGAATTCATGAATTCCAGAAAATGTTGAGCGAAAGAGTTGGTACATGAGTAGTTTTCCCAGTTAATGGTGGGGTAGTTGAAATCTCCCATTATTAGGGTGTTGGGTTGTACCCTAATATTTTCCAGTGTATCAAGTAATAAGGATTGGGAATCCTGGGGCATGGTGGGGGATCTGTAGCAAGTTACAATTTGGATTGTAGTCTTACCCAGAGTTAGTTGCACTTGGATAATCTCGGATGCATTATGCTGAGCAACTAGCCTGGAGGTGCGGATATCCTTAATGAATATGGACACGACTCAGCCTTTAGTGTTTTGGTCCAGGTTAGGTGGCTGAAACATGTGGTGTGAATTATAGCCTGGTAATGCAGGGGTGCTCTCTGGAGCCTTCAACCAGGTCTCTGTCACTGCACAGTTGTCAATGTTCTCCATTTTACGGAGTGACTTGAATGAATGCATTTTGAGGTTTAGATTTTTAACATTGAGTAGCATTACCCTCAGATTTTGTTTGCTTGTACTTGTTATGGTGGTGAATTTGTCATTTGAACCTTGCCTAAAAAAGGCACTATAGGGGTGGCAAGAGCCTTAGTCGGTATCCGGAATCCCAAGGGCAAAAGGTGCAGGCCATCTCTGACAAAGCATCCTGGTCTGTCAATCATGTCATCCCTGGCAGACAGATACTGGCTCCCCTTAGAATGACACCAGGAGCTTAGCCAATTGTTGAAGTCAATCATTGTGTTCTTGTACTGTGGTATCATTCTGGGTAATGGCAGGATGCTACTCAGGCCTAGGGTCATACCTGCCTGGGCTACACGATAAGAGAACTCCTCCAGGTCTCCTTTCGTGTAGTCCAGGGAGGTACATCTCAGGTAATTCACACCAACATGGGAAATGACAGAGTCATATTTGTACTTGTTGTGGGGTGACCTGAGTGCGTGCATTATGTGGTGGATCCTGGCACCCGACAGGCAGCTGACAGCAACTTTCTCCTTGTTTAGCCTGGTGAGTGGAACATCAGTGTGCCTGACTATAGAGTCACCTATGACTAGAGTGTTGGGTAAGTTGTTATGCCTTATGAGCTGTGGTTGAATGGCACACTGAGTTTGTGGACTATGTGTAATGTGGGTTGTGTTGGGGGTGGAGGTTGCTTACGTTTCTGCTTTGGAGGTCTCTGTTGCTTGAGCAGATTTTTATTGAGAGCCTCCGTGAATGTAGGTGTGTGTTTTGTCTTGCTATGTGTGCATTTTGGTGGTGTAGGTTTTGAGGGACTATGTGATGAGTGTGGTGTGGTGCAAGTGTTTACCTTCTCCTCTTGACTGTCTAGTCCAGTCTTGGGTGAAGAGAGCCTTGCTTCCAGTTTGGCTATATAAGTGCATCTCTCACAGGTTGTAGTATTAGGTGGTAGGAGGAGAGGGTTGTCTGTGTACATGAGGCAATTGCTGCATTGCCCCAGGATACCCAGATTCATCAGGTAGACAGGAGAAAACACCAGGAGCTGACCCTTAGACATGCCCAGATAGGTGCTTATTTATTAAGTACTAAAAACTGTTTTCCTCTAGACAAGTGAGGAAAGTTGAGTGCTGTAGTAATTTGTAACTTATTTGAGTGCTAAACAGATTTGAGTGCTAAAATGAAAATACTGGCTAGTTCTAAGGGAAAATTTGAAGAGCAGGCTTTATGATGCCATGAATAGTTTAACCCTAGCTAAGCAGCGATGCATAAAGTTTATTCATTTTTTAATATAACAGTAGCAAATAAGCAAACTGATTTAAACCAATTAACCAATAAAAAGCTAAAAACTGAGCCCCATTCCAGCAGTCTTCGATCACACAAGTTCTAACTGCACACTCCTGCCACTAGGGTGCACGGAAACCTTCTTCAAAAAAAGATGATCTGCTTTAGTGCACACATTATACAAACAAAGCTAGATTCAGCAAGTCTGAATTTAGTCTATGCTACAGCAAACATGGCATACCAATTTCAGAAAGAAACAGTTCAAATAAGCAGGCACAATAAGCCTTTAACCAGAAACTCTCATCTCAGAAGGGCAGAATCGACACTCTCCTCTCACAAGAGTGCAGACCACGCCTTCTTAATGTAAAATAACTGGCCCAAAGCCTAAGTGCTTAAACCAGAACTAATACACTTTTAGAATAACAGACACTGAGCCTTCAATCAGCAATTCCGAACTTAGAAGGATATAAGCTATCTGTCCTGCCACAATAGTGCAGATCACGAACCTTCTTAATGTAAAACAAATGTTCTGAAGCCCAAGTGCTTAAACCAAAAGGCTTATAATAACAGTTACAATCTAATCAGGCTACTACCAAGCAGTAATAAATGCAGCAGAATAAATACAATTGAGTACTTCTAGGAAGAGGCAAAAGCAAAATAAAGTGCAATTTTTTATTATTGTATTTATTTATTTTTTTTAGTAACGTAAAAGGAGAGAGGAAGGAGGAGTAGAAAAAAACTTCAAGGTTAAGAACCTAAGTGGGTTGGCCTTCTCAGATGTTCTCTCTGTATTAAGTAGAGTAAGCACCAGACTGGGAGGGGTGTCCCAGATCAAATTTACAGTAGGGGCGGGCAACTGCAAAGCCACCAACTATAACAACATTACAAGAATAGGGTGGGAGGGAGATAAACATAAAACAGTGCCAGAAAATATATAAAATAATTCAGTCAGACAAAATTAAGACAATGCAGAACTTTGAAAGGTAAAAATGCCAAGAAATCTACTTATCAATCAGCAATATATTTCCATATTGTTTGAGAATCACATTTCAGCCAGAACACCAGGAGTTTTCAACAGTGTATGCAAGAATTTACAAACAGAAACTATTTTAAATCAGCAAGTCCTGAAGCAATCAGATAACACAAAACTGTTATACCAGTGTTATAAACTCCACTTCAGGAATAGGGGGAAGCAGTTTCAGGACAGATTAGAAACATAAAACAATGCCAGGAAATATATAAAATAATTCAGTCAGGCAAACAATAATTCAGTCTGGCAAAATTAAGACAGTGCAGAACTCTGAAAGGTTAAAATGCCAGAAATATACTTATCAATCAGCAATATATTTCCAGATTGTTTGAGAATCACACTTCAGCAAGAACACCAGGAATATACAATAGTAATGCCGTTATGATGGACACATGAGTTTCAGAGCCCACCACTTGCAGGACAGTCATGGTAACGTGTAATGTAGCATGCACAAATGCCATAGCTGTGTAATAGGCTTACCTGCAATCTGTCCCTATATATCCCCCTTAAGTTAGGCTGTGTCCACATGTGATACCTTACTGTGCTGTAGCATCAGGAAGGAGAGTTAGAGAGTATGGACCTGATGTTTGAATGCACCCCACACACACACATATATATATATATATATATATATATATATATATATATATATATATATATATATATATATATATATATATATATATATATATATATATATATATATATATATATATATATATATATATATATATATATATCTACAGAGAGAGAGAGAGAGATATGTGTGTGTGTGTGTGTGTGTGTGTATATATATATATATATATATATATATATATATATATATATATATATATATATATATATATATATATATATATATACACACATTTTATATATATATATATATATATATATATATATATATATATATATATACACATGTATGTCTACAGATATACAGACACACACACATATATATATATATATATATATATATATATATATATATATATATGAGAGAGAGATATACACGTGTATGTCTACACACACACACACACACACACACACACACACACACACACACACACACACACACACACACACACACACACACACACACACACATTTATATAAATACGTGTCCCCTACTGTTGAATGACAGTACTGCATGATATGTGTGACAGAACATCACACATATCAATACACACATATATATGTACAGCGGTAAGTGGGTGCAAAATGGACAGTTATGTCAGGTGTGAATCCCATGTTGGTAACACATTACCCTTGCTTGTGAAGATGGCATTGGTAATTTGGGGAAGGATAGTAGGTATATTTGGGGAGGTAGGTTGGGTTAGAAGACAGACAATACAGCATATCGGGGTGGTATATTACACATGTGGTGGGTAAACACCTTGGGTGGGGAGTGTTGTCTGGAATGTGGAAGCACATGAGCCCCCATATGCAAGGTCCCCACCCATGGGCAGTCACAGCATCTTCTTCACGGCCCTGAAGGTGCCTGGCTGGGGGCTGAGCAGGAGGAGCATGTGGACCCTGTGATTGTCTACTGAGGGCCTCAAGGTGCTGTAGCACATCCCCCATGTCTCTGTGGAGCTCCCTATGCACCAGATCCTGGACCTGACTTGGGTGACAGGATCCTGTCTGTGTGTGCTCCCAGGGCGGGGGCAAACACCATCCCCTGAGGTGATTCCACCTGAAGGTAATGCAGGACCAGTAGATGATGAGGTCCCAGGGTGGGTCCCAGATGTGATATGGCCTGGTAAGTTGGCCAGATGAGGTGGGAGAGGTGGTTCTGCTGGCAACTCTTTTCCCGAACATGCTATTGTGTCACTTTTATAGAACATATGTGGGTAGTAATAGTCCACACATTCCAGGATTATGTCTAACATCATGCATAGATATTCCCATTAACATAAAACAACAGATGTGCAGCAGCCACATAGCAAACAGAACACATGCATATTTGGAAGCATAGTGGCCCTTACAATGGCATCTACGTGATATTGTTCATAACAGGCCACCAATGATAATGTTTCAACATGGAACATGACTACAAACACATAGCACAAATTGTTGTACAGTACGATATATGTCCCAACGGTATGTCTCTTGTAGGCACCCGTTGAGTTGTGTGATCAGATTGTCATTGCAGATATGGTGGGGGGGGGGGCAGAGATGTGTATTAACAACTATGATATCCTTTCAGTATGAGGTCCTCAGACCTGTTTCCCTCTTTATGTCTTTCAGGCAAAATGTCCAGGGAGAGACTTCCAATGTACACAGCAGAAGAGAATGATGTCATAATCACATACCTGGTGCAGCACTACCACATCCTGTTCAGACGTACAGCCCATGATCTGCAGGAGAGGACCACCCTGTGGAACGATCGTGACCACAGGGTAAACGATGTCGGCCTGCACAACTGCAGTTATGAGAAGGTCTGACATCGATGCACTGATCTACTCCACCATGCCCATCGGTGTGCTGCTGATGTTAGGGGGAACCAGCTTGCAAGAGGGGGGATCATGCCATCCAGCCCCCCTTGACATATGTTGAGGAGCTCCTTGCCAGCCTCAGGGCACCTGCCCTCCCGCAAACACAAGACCCGGTGGACAGCATAATAAAGGAGGGTGCTACCCTCACAATGGCTGAGGAGCGTGCAGGTAAGGCCACAGGGCACATCAGTAGACCACTGTTGCATATCCACCTCCATCTGTAGAGTTTGATCATGCATATGTGAGATGAAATATATATAGCCTGTTGCTGTGTTGTAGTAATAAACAGATGTGCATAATCTGTAGTATTGTGGTTTGCACTGCTGATGTACTGTAATGCTGCACACACCCTGTACCAGTGCCACAGGTGTGTCTACAGACATCACATCTCTCACACAATTATGTAGGTCACTCTGGTATACCTTCAGGGCAGCAGCCTGTAGCTGGTGAGTATGGTGTTTGTTCAGGTTTGCCAATACACCGGTCATGTTATGGCCATGGTATATTCCATGCACACATTTAACACACCTACCCATAATGCATGCTGTACATGTTCACATATTGTTGCTAACTGCACTGCATCACAGTCATCACCATGATGGCGTATCTGAAGGGTATGTAAGAGTCCTGCAATATAACTAACAACCTGTCATTGCAAAATGTGTGCACAGAGATGAACATAATGGTGGGACAAATAGCCTACAGTAGGGACATGTCTGAAACATCACCCTTATACAGTCCTACAACAGTGTATATACCACCATTACAATGGCAACTGTTACAGATCTATATTACGGCATATCTCAAGACTGCATTCCACAACCCTTACAACCTGCAATGTAGCCCTAACATGAGCAATGAATATGTAATAGGAAATCCTATGTTAGGGCAGCAAATATGGGGAATACATACCTTCACAAACACTGGAAGCATATGTGTACATACACTCCAGAAAACATATTGTGGAAGCAGCTTTTGAGGTAATGACAGCATGCATTCTTCATGAGTATAGACCTTCCAGCAAGTACAGGTCCTCAATGTCACACCAAAAAATGGTCTGCTGTCCAAGACGTTTGACCATCAAATGTGCCCACTTACCTGCAACAGAGGCAGCCATGGCTTGCACACATCTTACAAGCCATGGAATGGATCTCATACCCAATAGGTAGCACCCAGGAGTTAGACATGTAGCCTTACCTCACCATTGCATATATCATGGCAAACAGTGCAGACAGTCATTTATGTGGTGAGGATGTATGGGACAGGATTAATGTAGAAAATAAATGGATGGTCATCCAAGACAGATGGCAACATATGTTGCAAAATGGTCATGCAGGCTGCCTAGTCACATGCCACAACACTGAGGGAGGTGCAGGAATGTCTAGCAAGTACTGGCTGTGCAGTACCTGTGTCGGCAATTGCCTGGACTCTGCATAAGTGTGGCCCATGGGTTAGGGTAATCAGATGGGACAGTTGTACCACAGGAAACATCAGCCAGGCCTCTCTACAGGTAGCATATGCATAACAGCAAAGGTCTCCAAAAGGCATGCATTGCAAAGTGTACTGGTGTACCAAGAGCACATTGGAAACCTACAGACAGTATCAATTAAGATACATGTGCTGCACAACCAACACCTCACCCCACCTCAGGCCCACCATCCCCATCTGTACCTTGCCAGTGCCAGTGTACACCTGTATGTTTGCCATTCATTAGCAGGGACTAGGCCAGTATGCATGGTGTTCAGAATTTGGGACACTGCAAAATGACACATGTGTAGGCCATAGTTGTCAAGCATCTGCAAAAAGGTTAAAGGTGGGGAGGGGGTGTCATCCTGAAACACAACATTGCAGTGAAGCAGAGATCCAAAGCTCGCTAGGAATGGTTGTATCTGCACACAGTCAAGGTCATGAATTGTGGCAGCCATAACCCTGACTCCACTGCAATAGTGACGGCACTATGTGACCTCCACAGGCTGTGCACATGAGTTGACCTTGCAATCATGCAGAGTTGGGGGACATTTGTAGGGCAGAGTGACCAAATGCTGGCAAATGCAGAGGGCCCATGCTAGTATACCCCTTCCAGGAATAGTGATTCCTGTAGTACACATAACAGTAGGTGCAACAAACCATCATGATAAGGGTGTGCACACATATGCACCCACAAATTGTATGGATCTCAGTCAGCATCTGCACAACTAACACATTTGTTTGATACTGCATTTGATTGCACAGGTCAGATGTCACATATCAGGTTCGTGTAATGTTAACATATGCAGTAATGTGGTCCCATGGCATATCAGGGAAGAGGGCGCCATATCAATAAGGGTGTGTACACTCCCCATAGCCATGGCGAGGTTTGAAGTTTGTCAGTGTAATTGTATTTTATTGGCCATACATGCACAGCTGCTGATGAGATCTGTAAATCAAACATCGGGCATTCACAAATGACATTTGTCCACATATCATCCCAGGTATGTGTCAGACAAACACATAGGGGCTGTCAGCAGCAGAGCAAACATAACTGACACACATAGACATTCAGCAATGGTGTGTACTCCTGTGAGGTATGGTGCACAGTACATGCCAGGGTGCCAAACAGGTGCACAGCAATACTATGTACATGGGTGCAGTGTGTTCCAGGGGAAGGGGCATCACCAACTAACACAACCCATGCATCACAGAGATGTATAATGTTGCTAGCAGGGATTGACTATAGCTGCACTGCATGCTGCTGAGTGCCATATGTCATGCACATTGACAGATGGGTAATGAGAGGTCTGTGTGTAATATCTTTGTGCAACCTCACCTGTAAATGTGTGTGTGTGTGTGGGGGGGTAATTTGTCTGTAAGTGCTATCTGGTGGAGTGGAGGGGGGTTGATGTAGGTAGAATGCATGTGTGTATGTGGGTGTGTGTCCATGTATACACATGTGTGAGTGTGGGGTTGTTCATATCTCTCAACTTCCCTTAGAAATCGTGCAGTACATGGACAGACACATTAAACACCAGGAATACTTTTCTGACATGTAATCTCAGGACAGCCAATAGTGTAATAAAGTCTGCAGCATCATAATGGAAAGAAAACAGGATCCAACCAAGAGACACACTGAGGCACAATAAGCTAGCTCTTTCATCCACTTTTCACAATAAGCTAGCGCTTTCATGCACATGCATTGGGAGGGATAACTAGACACCAGGGATACTGTTTTAATTGCAATCAGCAGAAAAGTGAAAGAATATCCACTTATGCAGCACTAAAGATGCATTGGGGAATTACTAGACAACACCAGAGAGGGTTTCCAAATATTACTGTAGTCCACATAAAAAGTTAATAGAGCAACAGATCTTGCATCTACTGAACAATAGTTCAGTATGACACTCCAGTGCATGACATTATTGATTGACTGTAGTAGCCATTAACATATGGGGGCCATGCTCAAGATGTCTGGACAAAACCAGGGTGAATACTGGATGACATCAGGGAGTCTTTGAAAAAATGACTCCAACCAAGTTAAAGAGGTAATGGAGTAACAGGCCATGTTTTATGATCACTTTTCTGAGCAATTAGAAGACTGATATGTTAATGATTGGTATTATTGACTGTAATTATTAAGAATCTGTGGTGGTGTAGAGGTTAGCATTGTCGCCTCACAGCAAGAGGTTTTCCCATTCGATTCTCAGCTGGAGTGCCTTCTGTGTGGAGTTTGCATGTCCTCCCCATGGTCGAGTGATGTTAAAAGACATTCAGGTAGGTGTGTGCATCAATGGGTGTGCCTTCTTTGAAGGTTGGGATTTGGGCTGGCAACTCTGCACCGTAAAAATCCACTGCCAATCATTAGAGGACCGGAGTTCCACTGTGGCAACCCCTAACTGGGAAAAGCCAAAAGACATTACTATTGACTGTAATTATTGAACATTAATGCAGGATGGTGAAATTAATAGAAAAAAGCAGGGACATTCTGTAAACTCAGGGACAGGTTAAGTAGTATAGTGGAATGTCAAGGTGTGTGTATGTGCATGTATGTGTGTGTGTGTGTGTGTGTGTGTGTGTGTGTGTGTGTGTGTGTGTGTGTGTGTGTGTGTGTATATGTACTGTTAAGCAATGACATACAGGTCTTAAAGTACATTTCTGGTTTTCCCCTCACAGGTGGTGAGGTGGGCCAGGGTCACTCCTGCAGGCAATCTGATGTTGTTGTCCATACAGACACTGAAAATGATGATAAATGTATTGTGGCACAGGTGGGGCTGTCAGGGGCTGAAGCTACACCATCGTTTGACTTCCCACTGTTATCCACCCCATCCCCACTCACAGTCACAATGCCTATACAGACCCCATCACCAGTGGCCATAGCTGAGGGACAGTTGGCAGTTAGTGACATGGGACAGGACAGTGTGGTATCCATGGAACTTGTGTCTGTCTGGACACAGCAGCCATAGCCTGATGTCCAGTGGGGTACCACATAGGCAGATGTACAGGGGTGCTCATTGGAGGGCTGCTGGTCATCATACCCCTGACAGACATGTCACATGTGGCACCAACAGATGCATGTTTCAGGCCATCATGGAAGTGCAGGCACATATGGAATGGTACACCAGACAGGCTCTGAGGCTGCAGAGGGCTAATAATTCAGCTGTTACTCACATCATCCGTGATCTTGCAGGTGCCCTTCTCTATTTTTCAGAGGTCATGGATAGATGATTGGGCGAAATGGTGGGAATCCTCAACCGTGGAATGTCTGTGCATATGGTGGAAGTGGTGTGACAGCCACGTGGACGTAGGCCAGCAGCACAAACAGCTGGAGGTCAATGTGGACATGACAGAACACAGAGCCAATCCCATAGAGGCAATAGAAGCCCCAGCACTGCAAGGTGGTGCTGTCCACACCATGCCACAGCAGGCCATGTGCACATGGCCCTGGGCAGACCCAAGAGGGACCCTGATTCAGCAGACATATGTCATCATCAGGGGAGAGTAGCATATCGTGGCTTGTATCTGGTGGTGCCTGTGGAACTCCTGGCATGCACAATTCATGTGTCCATGGCTGGAGACGGTGAACTGCACACCCTGCCAGGTACGGTCTGCAGCTGTCCAACAAACCCCTGTATAGGGCAGCCAAATGATAGAACTGTGTGCATGCATACACACACCCACAATACCAACACAGCTAGAGCAACTCCATACCTACACACACCAAATATCCATAGCAAAATTAATAATTAAACACCCTCACTCACACACATGGTATCAAATGTATGGCTCAGCCTAGGTCTCTGGCAAACCAACAACACATCCTGTGCATATGATACCTTTGCCACATCCCTGTCATTCATAACATTGATGCAGGGACAGGTTAATATGGTTCTGATGCACAGGGTGACTGTACTACAGTGTACCAATGTAATGCTGTTTAACATGTTGTCAGCAGTACAGTTTAATGCTTACATGTCAGGCAGTGTAGCTGTTCAGCCATGATGCATTATAGCTGTTAACACTGAATGATTGTCATCTCCATAATGGATTCTGTTTGTGTTGTAGGTGTCCATGTGTGTTGTAGGTGTCCATGTGTCAGCAGGAGGATGGTCTGCTGTTGTATCCTACAAGGGCTATGGCACTGTGGTGGCTTTGCCATATCCTGGGTACAGGTAAACACATGTCACAGGTCTGTATAACAGTTACTGCATGTGCCACATGGCCTATAGGTCTGGGGGTGGTGTATACAGGTGAGTGCATGGTGGCTGATGTTAGCAGCCCTTCTACAGTGGACAATGGTAAGTGTACTGGGTGATACACACCCCATGTTTGTGTATAACACACACAGAGGCTTTGGTGTTGATGCAATACACAGAGAATACTGTACACATGGATGTATGTACCTGTACAAGGAACCCATTTTAGCCTGTGTAATTCCACCAAGACAGAATAGGCACAACAATACATTGGGAAATAAGTAGTCTACTAGTTTAATGTCACTGATGATGGTACTGGCAGGGTATATGTCCCCTTCCCCAATGTAGTGCAATCCTCAACTCGGAATACATAGGTGTGCTGGTGTGGGTGGCACAGCCCTACACTTTGGAGGTTGAGAGGTGCTGTAGAACCACAGATAGTGTGATAGACAACTACTTAACCTGTTAACATGAACTGTACAGTATTACGGTCAGCTAAGCGGGGGGGGGGGGGTTACACTCAACAGTAACTGCAATGATGGTGGTTGTGTCCACAAGAGTCACACCCAGCTATATATACCAACCCCAGTATCGCTGTACACCTATACAGTGGGGAAGAAGGCATGCACACATCTGCCACTAATTGTGATGGAATGTATTTCCACAGGATGATACCTGTGAAATATTAGCATTTGCCAGGCAGTTCTCAGACAGATGACCTACTGGGACATGCATATTCTGCAAACGGAAGTAGATTCCTTCACATACACACACACTCTTACTCGGCAACTCTGGGACTAGAACCCCTACCTAGGTATGTAGTGCTACTGATGTTAGTGGCCTTAATTCCACACACCACACAGCTTTTAGGATGAGGTGTGTTCCAGGTTACATGTTACGTGAAGAACATCCCCAGGCTTGTACAGTATGGCAATGGGGGATGTACTGTTTTTTTATGGACAATACAGTGTGACATACTGCCATATACATATTAACAAACACGTAACAGTCATACACACATATGAGAGACCTGGGCTTATCAGTGCTAACTATCTTGTAAGTGTGTCCATTCTGTTACAGATAAGTTGCACACAGCACATGCGTAACTGGGCTGGATAGTATTATCAGTCACATTTATGGTTGATGGTCACAGTGGTCCCCATACAGTAGAACATGGGACATGTACTGGGGGTACCATGATATAAAGACAGTATACCCAGCACCCATACCCCACAGTGGATATTGTATGCACTGAAACTGATGATAATACTCTGACATACCCACCATCCCACATTGACCAGGACTGCAATACAACCCCTTGCTTATTCCAAGAGTGCAACTACAGGGATATGCATCTAATGCATATGTCACAGGGATAGTACGGTGATGCATTGCCATGACTCTCCTACAGTCAGCAACATCACTATCTCTAATACTGCGTGGCAAGGTGTATTGTATTAGGAGAATGTAGCCTCAGAATGCTGTAGCCTACAAATATACACACATGTACACATACACACACTTGCCAGAACTCAGAGGGTATCCCATGCCTATCAAACCATTTGTACAAAAGTATTGTGCTGGTACTGCAAGCCCCAGGTAGCTCTTAGGGAGAAGAGTGTAACAAGGTACATGTAATGTCTGGTACAGCAGCAGACACATCTAACTATAGCAATGGAGGGTGCTGTGGGTGAGAAGGGCCTCAGGGTATTCTCAATTAAAGGTCTACAAACATACAGACACTGTTATTCTCAGTAATGCACACATACACATTTGTCAGTACTGGGGTCCATTGGTGCAGGAGTTCATAGGTGTGTACCAGGCTATTGTCCATAGGGAGATGAGAAGTGTAGGGGATGTGTGTACAGTGGTATCATGCCACCTGCCATGTGCCAGTAGGCCATCTATCAACAGATACCACAGGGGTGATCCTCAGGGTGAGAGTTACATGCAATATCCAATCATCTGGTTGTCTCATGCAGAGGGCCAGTGAGGTGCTCCAGTTGACATCTATGCAACATGTATTGCATAACATGGTCAGTGTCTGTCTTGGAGACCTGTACCCAAGCAAGTTCTGTTGACTGTGGTAGTGTAGTTGAGGTATCCATGGCATGTGGTGCATACAGGGTGTGGATTCCTAGCTGTGGCATTCATATCACAGCTGGGCAGACATGTCAGTGTCAGTTAAGCATAGTAAGTAGCCAAGATGGATACCTAACATCTACACATCTGTACAGAGGACAGACAGACAGCAGCTAGCCAACTGGTTATACATTAGGATGAATGTGTTGACAGATAGACGTCTGACACCGATAGGTATGCCATTACTACATGACAGCAGCCCTCACTAACATGTGCTATACACACAGTAGTCTACAGTTAATATTCACATGTCAGAACAATATCCAGTAGGAAATATTTAATGAGACACAGCTCACACACCAGGAACATGACAGTGAGGACTCAGAGTCCATCTTTGCATGCAGGGGTGTTTGGTTCCAGTACTACAATCTGCAATCTACTCTTACTTGGGAAAGCACTGTCAACACTAGTAATGTAATGATGCACTACATGCCAGTGTGACTGCATATAACCTGGGATACTACCCATGTATGTAACACATTCAAACAGAAAAGAGTGTTGTACAAGCTATATACACTCAGGTGTCCCAGACAATAGACTCACACCCCTTGCTACTGTAATGATAGCACATAGACACATGTTATGTACATGGAATTAAATACACTTATGAAAGATGTCATTACCCTGCTATTTTATCAGACCAGAATGTGAGCACTGGTTACAAGGGCTGAGCCATGCTTAGCAGGTTTTAGCATTGCTGCAGTATAAATGCTAAGCAGATTTGTGCAGTGGTAAGCAAAGCCTACATGGTTTAAGCGCCTGTATATAGGGGACTTTGAAATAGGTAGATTTGTTCTGAAGAAGCCTGACTGTGTGTTAGGTGAAAGCGCTTAACCTTGATTTGTGTATTGTGTGGAAATTTTAGCACTATTGTGAGTTCTTGTGGATTTTGAGCTGTTTTAGCTTACTATTGTGGTTTTGGCTGTGCTGAGTCGAACAGACTGCACAGCGCAATAAACATTCTGTTTTTAAGTCCTGGAGCCTGTCGTTTTTCCAGTAGTTCTTTTTTTGTAATTCTTGGTTTGCTGTTTAGGCACCATGGCTGAAGGAGCGGAGAGTTTAACTTTAAAGGATACACCTAGTGTCTTCAAGGACCATGGAGGCACTAATGATAATTCCCCAGTGACGAGGGAGGAATTTAAAAAAATGTTAGAAATTCTAACTCAGATTGCCTCAAACCAGACGGCTTTGATGAGGAGTGACGTTTCTATGTTAGCGGGTAACCAACAGCAGCTACGTGATGTTGTGGGCATTTTTTCATCATCAACCAACCAGAATGGAGATGGACAGATGAGGAAGGTGATGGCCAACATGGCAGAGGTGCGTTTGCAGTTGAGGAATGCTATTTCGGCTAATTCCTTTAATTCTAGCCAATAATCAAATAAAATGGACTTTATATTCGAGAATTGGACTGTGAGGAGATTGTATTTCACGGATGATAGACCTCAAATACATGAGACATTTAATGACCTTTTGAAGGTATTTAAGGAGAAACTTTTGAGTTTAAAAACATTACAACTTGAGATTAACTATTTAACCAAATGTTTTGCAGTAGGAAGGGAACCCAAGGGGCTTCGGCTCTATAAGTATCCTAACAATGTTGAAACCAATAGTATTTTCCACAAGAAACCACTTGAATTGTTTAACAAATTTGGAATTGAATTGTTAAAGCTAATGATTAGAAAGTATGAAGTGCAAAGGGATAATGTGATGAAAGAAGTCAACGTTTTAAATAATAAAATTACTTTGGACTGTCTTTTTAATATTGAAAAAATGAAATATAATGCTGTATTTAAAGGAGTACTGCACCCACAGACTCAAAAAAAAACATGTTTAAAACACCATGGCATGATGTTTCCAACATTTTAACAGCACTTTGGGATTATTTACAGGATTTTAAATATTTTTATATGTAATTCCAGACTCTGACCACATGGAGGCTGGCATATTGACGTGGTTTGGATAAATCAGGTTGCCATTCAGTATCCCAGAAATCATTGTTTCGCTCAAAAATGTTACATCATGCAGGCCTCTGTTTGCCTAAAGTTCCTGTCATTTCATAGATGCTGCATGCGTACAAAGTACTGAGTAAAATAGAACAATGTAAGTAACATTCCCTGCTGCTGAATGACTACTTAAAACAGAAACCGTGCAAATGCCACAGAACACACTCAAAGTGCTGTTTACTGCTGCCTTTTTTTCTAATTTAGTTTAAATGGCACTAATTTGTGAGACAATGAATTCCAGTCCATTTACTTCTCCCCTCCCCCATAACACTTAGCTTCCCTAGCTGTCAAAGTCCTGAGGGTAATTTGACCTGGTAATTCCATTGATTGGCAGATCTCAGCAGGGTGCTTGACTCATGTAATTTAATCTTTGCTCTAGCATTTCCTTTGTTAGAGGGGACATGTTTTTGCTGCACTGTAGCCATGGCCTTACTTGACTGCATTCACATCCAGTAAGGTCTTGCACCAAGGAGCTAAAGAATAAAACATTTATACTATTAACCAGTTTAGATCTTTATTAATTTAAGTGTTAAGGTATCACTTCATGCTTCCACCTTGTTAAAAATTGAGATTTACATGTGCAAAGTGTGTTGGTATGCAATGTTTGCCTTCATATGTTTTTACTCCACTGGTTGGTTTGCAAAAAAAACCTTTTGCAGTGTCCCTGGATTTGTCTTTGTACATACAAACCACGTTGCTATATTTTCCCCTTCCTTTTTCTTGTGTCCAGAAGTCACTTATAAGAAAGTAAATTGATTTTTTTTTAAATAAAGGACATCAATGTTAATTTACCTTGAATCAGATAATGGATGCCACTGCAAAGAATCACTGTTGAAATATTTGTGCATGGACAAAATCCCTTACTAAATCTATTTGCCAGCCTCCAGTTCAATTGGTGCTATAGCTTTAATATACTAGTGTGTTTGCTCATGCCTTCCAAATATCTCCACCATTACATACCAGTTTTGCAGTGTAGTAACCACCCAACATGCCCATACACCTTTAGCCATCAATATGCAGCTACTCCTTTTCATGTGAGTATGTGAATTCATTTTCAGACTTAAGGTGTGGAAGCGAATAATTCTAGGTGCTTGTTCAGGTTTCACATGGTGCTTGCTTAGAGCTCCTCTCATGTTAAGCCACAATGAATATGTTGCACTGCCACCTCTGATACCAGGGTAAAGTTTTAATCTTTCTATTCCTGCACTGCACACTAGCAGTATCTAGTGCAAATACAACAGAGAAGTATGCAAGCGATACACCACCTAAGCATCATTTGCCATGCAGAATGTACAAGTATGCATACCAAATTTCTGTGTTTCCAAACATCGGTGTTACTACACTACTACTGAATAAAATGAACATATTGAAATGTAACATGACCTGTTACCAGATGTAATTAAGATTTTTTCCTGTATAAACAAATTTCCATGATTCTCTGGCTGTTTGATTTGATTCACTTTACTGGCTACGTGTAGAGGTTTGCTCTTTCTTAGCAAGTTGCAGTAAATATTTTGCTATCCGGTTGATTACCTGGTTAGTTTGACTGGGCAAACTATGAATGTTTCGGGTGGCATCCCGGGGTAAAAGCTCAAAATGGTGCCATCTCAATGGTCTGACCTTGTACTGTAGTCCCTTAACTGCTGCCTTGCATATCTTGCATAAGGCAGATCTGAATTATCCATTGCAATGTCCAATTCAGTGTTTCATCTACAGATTGTGTGCCTACTGCCTTTGACGAATGCATTGCCTAGGTTACAGTAAAAAATTAACATTGCAATAAGGAATGGATGGCAAACCAAAGAAACTAAGACAGTCTCGACTACAGCACCCAACATTAGAGTACAACTTACGATTTCCTATCCATCTACAGGTTGCGGTAGTAGAACCCACAGCCATATGCATAAAAAGCAAATATACTCACCGATGTGCTGCTACCACTGCTTTCAAGTGCTGTAGCACAATCACTGATGACCATATGCTAAACAAAACAATTACACATTGAAAACAGATTTCACATGAAGACAGTGACAAGAATAATGGCAATGCAAATACAATCAGAAGGAATTCAGAAGAACCTGCACAACCTACAAGCTCTGTAAAGAATACAGAAACATCGGATTTGTGACATTACACAGACATGGTGTAAAGCCACAGAATGTACTCTGTCAGTGCAAGGCTAAATTGCCTTGCACACATGTACACCATGAGGCACAAGAGAATGGGACACAAGGTGGAAATGTGTCTCAGTCTTGATTAGCAGCAAGTATTCTTCAATATTTTTCAAACCGGATGACACCCAGGCATTTACCCACATGCAAATAAATGGAGAGTGTCCTTTACCATATCTGAGCAAGCTACAGGTCATCATCTGTGGCACAAGAAATCACAGCTCAATATAGGAATGAATGCTGATTATCATCGGCTGTTAAAATCAAATAAAAACACTAACACCCTATGCAAAAACTCAGAATAAGTTTTGCAAGGATCTGTCAATGCACACATGATAATATACTGATTAGTCAGAGAAAATCAAATGTAATGTTCTTTGGCACCCCATAATAGCTTGCTAAAACTCTGCACCTGACAATAACTGACACATCAGGCAATATGCTGCCTGTAGTAACAGCAAAAAATATCCAGGATCACATTGGACCCTACTCTCTTATTAAACCATACAGATAATATCAGCGGAACCTTAAATAACTAAATTTATGCTACAAGCTCTCATACCTTCTCACCTCCAGCATGTGCACAACCAAAGCTATAAACATACTTATCCCAAAAACTGAGCATGGGCTCCCTTTAATAGCTCTTCACTCTACCACAAATACAAATAACACTTGTACTGTTACTTTTACAAAGATCTGTAGATTTGAATTACTTGCAGAACCAAATATGCATCTTTGCTATTTCCTCCAATGCTTCAAGTAGCTACCCATCAATGAAAGAACAACCTTTCTACTTGGTTCAAAGATATAGAAATTATTAAAATGGGACTTTGTCTACCTCTAAAATCCAAACTACATATTAACCAAACTCTTATCTGAGAGACAGTCAGGAAGATGGCTTAATACTTATCAGATCATGTTTCAAGACAACCACAGGAAAACATGCATTCTCAAATCTGGATTCAGCAGGCTGGTATAATCTCCCAGGAGTAGCTAGGGAGCAAAGCAATCTGGATGCGTTCAAAACTAAATTAATAGAACTGCTGTGGGATACCAGATGTCTGTGCTATTGTGACAATGGCTGATCAGCTCTTGATGTTGGAGTGAATGGCTAGCCATTGCATACCATGCCTATACCAAAACACACCTGCACTATGACTGTAGCATTGATATATGTATGGTAAATAAAGCCATCCTGAGGGAAAGCACTTTGGATGACATTATCATTATGTTGAATGGTGCTACTATTTTTAGCAAAATGGATGTGAAGACAGGTTACTACCAAATGGAGGTGAATCCTAAGAACAGAATAACAAATACATGTTTAATCACAAAGGTCTTAGAAGATACAGGAGTTTAATTTGGGTTGCAAGATCGGTTGCAGAAATTTTCAGACGTATAATATATTTTATCCCAGGCATTCTGAATGTTAACATTTTCTTTGATGATACAGCCTGTGGCAAAACACAGAAACAATGATTCTATAAGCCAAGTTTTACAAATATACAAATAATTTTGACATTAAACTGAAATGCAAATTTAATACATAATTTCTCGAGTTTTATTGTAATATATGTTCAAGGAAGGAAGGGTCACCAAATCTAAATAAAGTTAAGGCAATATACGTCACCATACTGAAACGCAAAAGTAGTAAGATGTTTCCCAGGCATGGTAAATTACAATCCCTTGTATGGGTAGCTCTTTAAATGATAACTGCCTTTCTAAGGGTTTTAAGATTAGTAATTTAAAAAGTGTTAGTATGCTGCGGTGGTACGGTGGTAGCATTGTTACCTCACAGCAAGAGGTTCTCCCGTTCGATTCTTGGCTTGGCTTGGGAGTGCCTTCTGTGTGGAGTCTGCATGTCCTCCCCGTGGTTGGGTAGCATTCGAAAGATATGTGTGCGTAAATGGGCATGCCTTTGTTGAAGGTTGGAGGTCGAGCTGGCACCTCTGCTTTTCATAAAAATCTACTGCCAATCATTAGCGGACCGGAGTTCCGCTGTGGCGAATCCCTTACTGGGAAAAAGCCGAAAGACAAACAACAACATGTAAATAAAAAGTGTTAATATGGTGCGTTTTATTTTTTATGAACAGGAGTTTCTTACTTTACTGATCGCTCTCTCGTACACACACGCAGGCACTTCAAAAGTCATACACACACTCTCCATACATTCCTTTACTGATTGCTCTCTCATACACACACGCAGGCACTTTTATATTCATACACACACTCTCCATGCATTGCTTTACTGTTTGCTCTCTCACACACACTCAGGCACTTGTACATTCATACACACATTCTCCATGCATTCCCTTACTGTTCGCTCTGTTATACACACACGCAGGCACTCCTACATTCATACACACAATCTTCATTCTCTCCTCACGCACTTGCAATCACTGCCCAAACAACACAAGAATCAAACCCACTACCCTTATGTCTACAGTGAGACATATTTTAGATAAAAAAAAATTGTAGGTGGCAAATAACTGATGGGAGGAGCACAGCAACATAATCGAGTGTTTGTCGGTGTGAGCGTGCAATTACGATCTAACAAGCCATTACTTTACACTCGCTAAGTTGTTTAGTGAGTATAAAATAAGAAAAAAAAAGTAAACAGCTAAGCGAGTGTAAAATAATGGCTTGGAAGTTTGTAATCGCACAGTCATGCACACACACAACTTCAGACATCACAGGGCCATAAAGAAAAATGGTTGCTATTGGCAACCAAGACCACATGGAACAGCTGGCAAAGGAACGCCACAGGAAAGGAAATTACATAAAAAAAAAAAAGAAGTACAGGGCATTAAAGGAGTAAAACATTGCCAGTTTGCAGATTGAAGTGGGACTAATGTATCAGACAACGGACAGCAAGTTTTTTCATTACACCTTCTCACTGAACAGATTACAAGACGGCACAACCACTACCCATATTGAACAGGAAATCTTTAAGGTAGTCAGTGGTACTGCTCTTTAGGAAAGTTAGAGAAAATAACTTCGGAAAGAAGACAACTTTATAATAATAATTGCCACTGGCAACCAACACCACGCAGAATAGCTGGAATGCTGCAGCAAAGGCAAATAAATATAAAATAGTACAGTACTAAAGCGCCACAGTTCAATACCAAGTGCATACATGTATCCACAATAGTTGTTTGGTCAGCAGGACCCAAACAAGCAATGTTTAAACATTTTTCGATGCACATGTGAACTTATGCAGCACAGCGACCAAAAAGCCAGGAGAAATGAAGATGCCACATTAAAGAGATACTGATACTTTGCTGTCAAACAATGTATTTCTACAAAAAATGTCATACTCACCAGTATAAATCCACGAGGGAAACTGATGCAGAAAGAGACTCACACAAGGTTCCAATAGGGAAATACAGTGTACTGGAAACACAATGCTAAAAAGAAGTACCCTACCTCCTGCACTTGTATTTGAGCACTCAGGCTAGGGGAAGGACAAGGGAGCCATGACATCACAGAGTGGGTGGGTCTTATTATTTTAGTTAGAATCAGATGACAGCTGCGGTGATGTCACTTTGGGGGAGGGAACTGATTAAACAAAAAAAAAAAAAAAGTACCTGCACTGCCTGGCCTCGATGATGTCAGTAATTGGGTGACTCCAGCAAGCTTTATTCAAATTTGAGAGAATCATTTTGTACATGAAACCATCACAGTATGAGAAGGTAGGCTTCTGTTACAGAAGTAAGGGGAATTATAAAAATTGTAAATGCTTTATTGTTGTTGATTTACAGAGGACAATGTAAATAGGGAGGAAAAGGGCTGTGAATTTGAGGAATACATTAGAGAAACCTGTTGTACTCCTTTAAAGAAATTGATTCACACTGTGAGAATGTGTTAAATAGGAAGGTAAAAAAATTACAGAGGGATATGATAAAATATAAGGAAGGGAAAGCTTACCCACCCCCCATGAAAAAGGTATAAAAATGAAAGTGAACGAGGAAGTATTCACTCATGACAATAAAAATTTGAACAGCATGTCCAGTCTCCCTTTAGAGGAGCCCCCATTGAGAATAAGCAAGAGAAATGTACAACAACAGGGACAATACAACACTTACAACCAGTGCAATCAGTTTCAGATGAGGGGTGGCAGGAGGAGAGTTGGGAACAGCAACAACAACAAGGGTTATATGAGGAACAACTGTCAAGGAAGAGGTTAGATGACTAAGAGGTGCAGAGTGGAAGTAACATTACTGAGAGCGGTAAAATAGTTACAAAGGACAACTTTAATAGTTACAACTATACTGATTTTGAAATCAAGGAAGAACATTTTTCCCTATTTACCAAAGGTTTCCAGTATGTACCTAATAGACTCCTAGGTGTGGTTAATACTTTGGTGGATGTTAAACTGTTTTTGAGAAAGTTAAATCTAAATTTGTTTTTTAAAGGGAAAAGAAGGAATGAACAAGCTTTGGTGAGTCCGGGCACCTTCAATCCCCCGCTTAACCCAGTTTTGAAAATTTTTCAGGAATTAGTAGAAAAGGGCATCAGGCATTTGAATATAAACAAAGATGTGGTGAAAATTTTAAGTCAAAGGGAGGAAGACCTGATAGATGAATTGTTTCACAGCAATTGTAGAATAATGAAACCGAATAAGGGGGGGGGGGGTGCTCATGTATATGATAGACTATGAAACAAAGATGCTTGAGATTCTGAATGATGAGGAGAGGTATAGTATAGCATCCAAAAATGAAATAAATGTTGCATGTGCTAAAATTCATTATTATTTGAATGACCATTTGTTACAAGGTGCAATAGACAAGAAGTTATATGATTTTTTTATATGTGGAGAAACCACGTATTCCGACAATATTTAGGATGCCTAAAACATATAAGGGTATTGAGAACTTGGCCTTCAGACCTATAGTTTCAGGGGCTGGTTCCATTATGGAACCATTGGCTATATTTGTGGATCACCATTTGAAGAAGTTTTTGGGGTCACTTAAACACATTACCAAGGACTCATGGGACTTCTTAAAAAATATGACATGTGATAAATACAGTGTTTCAGTATATTTGGTAACTGTGGATGTTGTGGAATTATTTCCCAGCATCCCCCATGATACACGTCTGGAGTGGTTTCAGGGAGTTTTAACCGAGGTCAAGTATTTGGATGCTAATACTATTAATTTAATTATCAAATTTTTGGAAACGACATTAAAGAACAACTACATGTTTTTTGATGGAGAATATTACAAGCAAAACTAAAAATGAAAATACCAAGCTGCAGCAACCAGATGAAAAACGGCACGGACTGTTTATTCAAGATATTCAAAGTGAGCGCTTCCGGCTGCAATAATATACAGCCTTCCTCAGACAAAGTACAAAGCCCCAGCATTACACTGGGCTTAAATAATAATAATTCAATCCACTTCAGCTGACCCAAACAATTAGCAAATTAACAAATTGACAAATTAACAAGTAAATAAAGCTTTACATAATTAATATTACCCCTACACATTTCATATATAAATATATAACTATATAAAAACATTAGTATGAATATCAGATAAAATAGGATAAGACACATTGATTTAAATTTAATATATGATGTGTAAAAACCACTCAACATGCATATAAATATAAATATATATGTGTATGTATATTATACTTATATTTAGATTTAATAATAATAATAGGACTGCTACACAATCGCAGGATGAAGAGCGAGACACTAGTTCATCTAATATAATTAACGCTACTAGTAAAGCTGATGAAGGAAAAGAGCTGGGTAACCTAACTATCCTGATTAATCTTCTGCTAACGAGAGTGGAGGATTTATCACAGAAAGTGGAGGTTAATGCCTCCAGGATTGCTTCTGGAGCCCCCGATGATGCTAGGGGGGATTCTGTTGTAGCTGCACTTCCTGTAACACGTCAAGGAAATCTGTTGCCACTTCAGCTCAGTAATAGAGCACCTGAACATCCCAATACTAATGCTAGCGTTCGTAGGGCTAGTGGGGAAGCCACACAAGAACGAGGACATCAGTCGCCAAGGATTTTAAATGATGGCAATAATATAACCACCATACCTTCTATGGCATCTTTTCTGAGTAAGAAAGATTTTTTTGGAGTCTCAGTTAACCATAATGGAAACATGGTAGACCAAGAAAGAGCGGTGAGTAACTTTGTGGACAAACTTAATATGTTTGATCAAAAACTGTTTAGATGCAAGAAACTGCAACTAGAAGTTGCCTATTTGCAAGAATGTATATCTAAAAAAGTGGTTCCTAAGGGACTACGTCAATGGCGCTATCCTGCAGGGTTAGTGAACAATTCAATATTTCACAAAGAGTTGTTAGCCCTTTTTGATACACAGGGCTTCGACTTTTTGTCATCTTTAATCAATTTTTATATAGATGAACTCGAAGTACTGGAGACTGGATTAACGCAAGATAGCAACTTTCCACGGTATAAATATGATTATTTAAGGATTTTTTCTAGTATAGAGGCATCTATGAGTAAAATGGCTAGTAATAAAAAACGTAAAATGGACAGAGACCTCTATGACTATAAAAATAACAAAGCCTATCCCCCTCCACCATCAATAGGGAATAATTCATTTAATAGAGAGGCTGACAATCAGGTAGCTACCCCTACTGATAACATTGAAAATCAAGAGCAAGCTGTAGTTCATAGGAGCGAACGTATTCGCAAGCAAACCAACAATAACTCCAATACTAACAGTGGTAACAATAATACCAATAACCAAAATCCGAACTATACACATGAACAAAATGATAGTAATCAGGATTTTCTCAGGGACAACAACAGACATATGAACAACAATACCAGGTCCAACTACGGGGGTCAACCACAGAGGAGGAAGAGACAGAATCAACGGAGGAGATGATGCTTCCTCCAATAATGGGACCTACAGTTCTCACAAGCCAAAACTGTGATTTTAAAATTTACAACTACACGGTTTTGACTGTTGACCAACCAGTTGTTGAATTTTTTCCGAAAGGGCTGTCTTTTGTCCCTGACAGAAGGGGCGATTTGGTTAAAACTATCATAGACCTAAAATTATTCGTTAGGAAACTGAATTTAGCAGTTTCATTAGGTAATACACCTGCCCTTTGTAACACTTTGAGAGTATCAAGTGTGTTTAATCCGCCATTGAATTGCATTTTGAATTTTTTTGAAAAAGTCTGTGAAATAGATTTAAGATCTAAGCTTAATAATAATTGTTCTGCTGTAAGTAACAAAAAAACAAGTAACATCTCTAGGAATGAACTGGAATTTATTGCTTTGTTATCTGACTATAAGGTTAGAGTCATGAAACCAGACAAGGGAGGGGGGTTGGTGTTCATGGATGAATATTTATATGATAAAAAGATGTTAAACCACCTGCAGTCTGACATATACTCGATTTCCAGTCTTAATGAGATAAATGGAGCCTATAGGAAAGTTAGGGGTATCTTGGATGATTTATTTTTGGAAGGAAGTATTGATTGTAACACCTTTCACTTTCTATCCATGCCAGCTCCAAAAATTCCCACTATATTTGGCACACCGAAAATTCATAAAAATTTAGTAGATCCCCCATTTCGGCCTATAGTTGACGGGAGAGGATGTATTACTTATGCTTGTGCGAAGTTTGTGGATGGTATACTTAAGCTGATGTTACAAGGGGAACCCCAGATATGTAAAGATTCCTGGGACTACTTTGAAAATTTTAGTAAAATCGGATATAATTCAGAGTATGTGTTTCTAGTAGTAGATGTAAAAGATCTATACACTGTAATTCCACACCAACTTGGTATAGATTGGACCCATTTACTTACTAAAAATGCTTCTTCTGTACAGCTGTATGTTGTGGAGACCCTCCTGGAAATTGTTTTATCAAATAATTTTTTAATGTTTAAGAATCAATTTTATTTACAAAATACTGGAATTGCCATGGGTTCACCATGCGGATGTAGTTTTGCTAATAGTGTAATGGCATTCTGGGAACATTAATTTTTGTTTAATAATGAATTATATCAACAACATAGGTTCATAGGTTCATAGGTTCATACTAGGCTATCTGCCCGAGGGCATTTACAAGCCTAGCCCATAGTTTTGTGGCTTACGCCACCCCTTTAGTATGGGGAACTATACCCATTATTTTGCTGTGCCTCTGTTGAGCAGTGACACTGAGGTAATCCCTGGGGTATATCTGCGATCTCCTATCCATTGGTCAAGATTTCTCTTGAACAAGGCCAGCGAGGTGCTCTGCCTCACATATACCGGGATTTTATTCCACAGCATAGGGAGTCTTTGGGTGATGAATCTATCCCTCCAGCACGTCCTATTAATAGCCGTGTCGAGGTTTAAGTCTCCCGCCCTTGTGGCTCTGACGGATCTAGATTTTTGAGGTGAAGCATATTCATCAAATCTGGGTTTGACATGGCCTTGTATGTTAGGCAAAGGTCACCTCTGATCAGCGTGGCGACTGAATAGAGCTGGAGTTCTTTCAGTCGGGCAGCATAGGACAGATGTTTGAGACCCTTTATCCTTTTGGTGAGGAACTTTTGTGGCCTCTCCAGCTGCTGCAAGTGTCGGGTCAGATACATTCTGAATGGGGCATTGTACTCAATCATTGGTCTGATGAGTGATGAGTATAGGGAGACTATGACCTCCCTTGATCTAGATGAGAATCCCTTCATGATAAGGTGGGCAATGTAGAAGGTCTTCCTAACTACTTTAGCTACATGGGTGTCGAATGACAGACTACTATCAACCTGGGTCCCCAGGTCCCTGATAACTTCTTCTGTACTCAGTGGATTGCCACCTATTTGGTAGCTAGGGGTAACCTTGTTTTTCCCGAAGGGTATGACTATGCATTTTTGGCATTTAACTTTAGGCCATGGCTCTGGCACCAGTTATCCGTTTCTGTGAGACCCTTCTGAAGGATATCTGTGTCAGATGTGTTTTCTACTATGGCCCAGTTTGCAGTCATCTGCAAACTTTGTCAGCCATAACCCTCCTGTGTTTGCTTGTACTTGGAAAAGTAGATGCCAAACAAGAGTGGGCCCAGGACTGAGCCCTGTGGTACACCACTTGTGACAGGCTTTGAGTCTGACATGGCGCCAGCAACTCTGACCCTGTGGGTTCTGTCACTCAGCCAGTTTGCAACCCATCTTGTGATGTATGGGTTAACATTTAAGCTGATGAGTTTTTCAATGATACCCGAGTGGGGTATTGTATCAAAGGCCTTCGCCAGATCGAGGTAGGCTGTATGGACTGCCTTTCCTCATCAATGGCTTTGGTGACTGTTTCAAAAAGTCAACCAAGTTTAGAAGGCATGATCTGCCTTTGACAAAGCCAAACTGGGATGGATCCAAAGTCTGCAAATTCCCTATGTCTTTATTTATGAGGTCCATTATGATCCTCTCCATGGCTTTGAAGATAAGGCTTGTCAAGCTAATGGGCCAGTAATTTCCAGGGTCGGTGGAGGCACCGCCTTTGTGAAGTGGGACCACAGTTGCAGTGCGCCACTCCTGGGCGTATCCAGAGGTAAGACTATGATTAAACAGCTGTCCTAGCTGTGGGTTTAATTCCTCATTGAGTTCGTGGAGCACACAGCCGGGGACACCATCAGGTCCCATGGATGCTGTGTTTTTTGCTTTGGAGAGAGCAGTTCTCACTTGGGCGTTGGAGATGTTTGGGGGGCTGCAATCACTTGGTATAGATATCTCTCCTTTTGGGGGGGTATCTCTCCTTTTGGGAGTCACTTGGTATACAAGATACCTAGATGATATGTGTTTGATTTGGAATGGTTCACCAGATCTAATTTCTGACTTCATAGACAGCATTTCAATTATGACTGACATTCTGGAGTTTACATACTCTATGAGTATGGAAGAAATGCATTTTTTAGATGTAACTATATCTAAGGATAGGGTTAACAACAAGTTTAAATCTTTTATCCATAGAAAACCAACTCATTCTAATAGTTACTTTCACTTTTCAAGTTGTCACCCTATCCATCAAAAAAGAAGTGTGGTTAAAGGACAGCTTGTTAGGGCTGCCAGGATGATATCAGAGGAGGCTGACTTTCTTAGAGAATGTGATAATATAGGCAAAATGTTCCTGTGTAGAGGCTATCCATATAATCTAATAAAACAGTTACAAGAGGAAGTGCAGACCAAAAGACAAAATGGTCACTTTAAGCCATTGTTGGGAGGTGCATTATTGGATAGGTTGACTAAGCTGGGCACAAACAATAATAATAATGATTCGGTATCAAACAATATTACTTTTTTGTTCACATATAGGATTGACTTGCAGGCGATTAGGGATATATTGACTAAAAATTGGAATATCATTTTGGAAGATAGAGCATTAGCTAAAACATTGGGCACGCATCCAACGTTTGCATATAGAAGGGGTCCCAACTTAAAGGCAATTGTGGAAAAAAGTAGGAATTCTAGTAAACGAAAAATATTTGGTATGCGAAAATGTGGAATGTGTAGCCAGTGTAAATATGTTGTAGCTTGTAGTAAAATCAATATTAATAAATTAAATATTTCCATCCAAGGAAACTTTAACTGTGTCAAGTGGGGTGGCTTATGTCGCTGTTTGTGAAAAATGTCCTTCCTTTTACATTGGCAAAACAGAGAGGAAACTGAGAAAGTGAATTTATATGCCATAGGAAGGAATGATTTGACAAACACGTTAGCTAGGCATATTCTTGAATATCCAGAACATAGTTTCCTATTTTCTGTTATCCATCAGGTAAACACTGATATTAGAGGTGGGCCCTGGCAGCTCCATTTAGAAGAGCAGGAGCTGTTTTGGCAAGTTAGAACATCTGCACAGTTTCCACCAGGGCTAAATGATGTTGCCTCTATTAAGTGTATTTTAAAATTAAAAGCCTTACATAGATAAATTAGTAGGCAATGATGCCTTCTTAGTAAGGTTATTAAATTATATGGTTGGTGGATTTTTATAGTCATATCTACATTTAAATCTAAATATAAGTATAATATACATACACATATATATTTATATTTATATGCATGTTGAGTGGTTTTTACATATCATATATTAAATTTAAATCAATGTGTCTTATCCT